>NC_083403.1:26432003-26745753 GCF_020745735.1 Hemiscyllium ocellatum
GAAAACCAGCTTGGTCTTTGCTCTTCCAGTTGATCTGGATGTTTCTGGATTCAGCAGCTACTGAGGTACTGGGACTTGAGGCTTTGTTATTGGACAACCCAGTATCCTTTCAATGTGTCACTCTCTGAACAGGGCACAAGACCCCTTCTCCACCCCCCCCCCAAAAAAAAACCATTGAATGTTAAAGATGATTGAACTAAAACATAACATGAGAACTAGGAGCAGGAGTAGGCTGTCTGGCTCATCGAGCTTGCTCAGCCATTCAATCAGATCATTGCTGATCTTTTAGTGACCCCGGCTCCACCTACCTCACTGTAACCCTTAATTCCTTTACTGTTCAAAAACCTATCTACCTTAGCCTTAAATACGTTCAATGAGGTAACCTCAACTGCTTCATGAACTATTCAAAAAAAGTTACCAAAAACTTTAATAAAGAAGCCCTCTGACAGACTCCACCCCTCCCCCATCACCATAAACAACAACTGACCTCTGCTCTTTAACCTTGGACTCAGGTGAACTGTGTCGTCATGAGGGGCTTGAATGAAGATGAGCTCTTGGACTTTGTGAGGTTGACAGAGAAGAAGCCTGTGGACGTGCGGTTTATTGAGTACATGCCGTTTGACGGTGAGTGTTGAACGCCACATCGAATGTTAGCACCGAGTGTGGAGGATGGGGTCAGGTCTCAGATCATTGAGACAAAGGATCCCACTTCCCTGCCCCTCACGCTTCCAAAACGTGTGGAAGCTACTTTTCCACCAAGGCTGGGGCCTGATTTCCCTGAAGCGTCGGAGGCTGAGGGGTGAACTTAGAGGCTTATAAAATCATGAGGGGCATGGAATAGGGTAAATAGGCCTGGGGTGGGAGAGTCCAGAACTAGAGAGCATAAGTTTAGGTGAGTGGAGAAACATTTCATAGAGACCTAAGGGGCAACCTTTTCAGAGGGTGGTGCGTGTGTGGAATGAGCTGCCAGAGAAAGTGATACAATTACAACATTTAAAAAGCATCTGAATGGGTATATGAATAGGAAGGGTTTAGAGGGATATGGGCCAAATGCTGGCATATGGGACTAGATTAGTTTAGAATATCTGGCCAGTATGGATGAGTCGGACTGAAGGATCTGTTTCTGTGCTGTACATCTCTGTGACTGTATGACTGGACTGTCCACCAGTGGATCATTGTCTCCATTTAAATGCTGTAATCTGCTGACCTTCAGTCTTCAGCCATTTCCGTTCACTCCACATGATACCAAGAATCGGTTAGAGACACTGGATACTGCAAAGGCAATGGGCCCTGAAAATATTCCGGCAGTAGTACTGAAGGCATGTGCTCCAGAACTTACCACGCCCCTTGCCAAGTTGTTCCAGTACAGTCTCAACACAATAACTTACCCAATAACATGGGAGATTGCCCAGGTATGTACTGTACATAAAAATCAAGACCAATCCAACCCAGCCAATTACCGAACCTATCAGTCTACTCTCTATCATCAGTAAAGTGATGGAAGGTGTCATCAACAATGCTATCAAGCAGCACCAGCTCAGCAATAACCTGCTCAGTGACGCCCAGTTTGGGTTCCCTCAGGGCCACTCCGCTCCTGTCCTCTTAACAGCCATGGTTCAAACATGGACGAAAGAGCCAGCTTCCAGAGGAGAGGGGAGAGTGACAGGCCTTAACATCACGGCTGCATCCAACTGAGTGAGGCATCAAGGAGCCCTAACAAACGGGAGCCAATAGGTATCAGGGGCAAACTCTCTAGCCATATCTGGCATGTTAGAAGATGGTTGTGGTTGTTGGAGGGTTAGACATCTCAGCTCCAGGACATCTCTGCAGGAGTCCCTCAGGGTAGTGTCCTAGGCCCAACCATCTTCAGCTGCTTCAGTAATGATCTTCTCTCCATTATACCATCAAAAGTGGGGATGGTGGCCAATGATTCCACAATGTTCAGCACCATTCACGACCCCTCAGATACTGAAAGATCCATGTTCAAATGCAACAAGATCTGAACAATATTCAGGCTTAGGCTGATAAGTGGCAAGTAACATGTGCCAAGCAATAATCATCATCTCCAACAAGAGAGAATCTAATGACCCATGACATTCAATGACATCACCATCACTGAGTCCCCCAATCAACATTCTGGAGGTTAACACTGAACTGGTCATAAAATGTGGCGCCAAAAGTGTCTCCGAGGTATGGCATCCTGCTGTATGTCAGTCATCTCCCAATTCCCCACTTGCCTGGATGGGTGCAGCTCCGACAACACTGGAGGAAGTTGACACCATCCAGGACAAACTAGCGCGCTTGATTGGCATCACCTCCACGCACATCCACTCCCTCCACCTCCAACGCTCAGTGCACAGTGCTGCTGTTAATATCTATAAGGTGCACTGCAGAAATTTGTCAAGATTCCTCAGACAGCACCTTCCAAACCCACGACCCCTTCCATCTCGAAGGACAAGGCCAGCAGATGCTTGGGAACACTCTCACTACCATCAAGTTGCCCTCCAGTCCAGTCACCATCCTGACTTGGAAGTGTATCTCCATTCCTTCAGTGTCGCTCGGTCAAAATCCTGGAATTTCCTCCCTCAAGGCATTGTGGGTCTTCCTACAGCACACGGTTCAAGATGGCAGCTTACTGTCAGCTACTCGAGGGCAGCTGGGACTGGGGTAAAAATGCCCATGTTCTTGGATTAAATAAGAAAAGAAAGCTGTTTTATTTTCTTTTTAAAAAAAAAATGCGTAGGTGAGATGTCGAGAGGAAGTGATGGGGTGGAGTTAAGTGTCATCACCTGAAAAGACTGCTGTGCCCTCAGATGGTGGCACTGAGAGGCAGTATGCCATTGAGAAATGGAACATGGTGGGTTGGCGAATGTGGAGGACACTAGAGGTAACTGTGCAAGAGCTGGAAGGGGAGCCTTTAGAAGTGGTTTTTATGATGAGAGCAGTGCTGCCGAGCTGGACAATTAGATTAGATTACTTACATATGGGAGACGTGAGAGAGGCGGCTGGTGTGGTCAGCCATGTCAATGGCTATGGGTGGGTCGCGGGTGAGGGAGGGGAAATGTTTCCTTCTGTCACAGCTAACTAGGATGTAACTTGTTGCACTATTTCAAAAGGCTATTGAATAACTAACTGGAAGGGAAATATTTACAGACTTTTGGGGTAATAAGGTAAAAACAATGACTACAGATGCTGGAAACCAGATTCTGGATCAGTGGTGCTGGAAGAGCACAGCAGTTCAGGCAGCATCCAACGTGCAGCGAAATCGACGTTTCGGGCAAAAGCCCTTCATCAGGAATAAAGGCAGTGAGCCTGAAGCGTGGAGAGATAAGCTAGAGGAGGGTGGGGGTGGGGGTGGGGAGAAAGTAGCATAGAGTACAATAGGTGAGTGGGGGAGGGGAGGTGATAGGTCAGGGAGGAGAGGGTGGAGTGGATAGGTGGAAAAGAAGATAGGCAGGTAGGACAAGTCATGGGGATAGCTGGAAGTTTGGAACTAGGGTGAGGTGGGGGAAGGGGAAATGAGGATACTGTTGAAGTCCACATTGATGCCCTGGGGTTGAAGTGTTCCAAGGCGGAAGATGAGGCGTTCTTCCTCCAGGCGTCTGGTGGTGAGGGAGCGGCGGTGAAGGAAGCCCAGGACTTCCATGTCCTCGGCAGAGTGGTAGTGGGAGTTGAAATGTTGGGCCATGGGGCGGTGTGGTTGATTGGTGCGGGTGTCCCGGAGATGTTCCCTAAAGCGCTCCACTAGGAGGCGCCCAGTCTCCCCAATGTAGAGGAGACCGCATCGGGAGCAACAGATACAATAAATGATATTAGTGGATGTGCAGATAAAACTTTGGATAGGGAAGGCTCCTTTAGGGCCTTGGATAGAGGTGAGGGAGGAGGTGTGGGCACAAGTTTTACAGTTCCTGCAGTGGCAGGGGAAAGTGCCAGGATGGGAGGCTGGGTTGTATGGGGGCATGGACCTCAGCAGGTAGTGACGGAGGGAACGGTCTTTGCAGAAGGCGGAAAGGGTTGGGGAGGGAAATATATCCCTGGTGGTGGGGTCTTTTTGGAGGTGGCGGAAATGTCGGCGAAAGACTTGGTTTATGCGAAGGTTTGTAGGATGGAAGGTGAGCACCAGGGGCGTTCTGTCCTTGTTACGGTTGGAGGGGTGGCATCTGAGGGCAGAGGTGCGGGATGTGGATGAGATGTGTTGGAGGGCATCTTTAACCACGTGGGAAGGGAAATTGCGGTCTCTAAAGACAGAGGCCATCTGGTGTGTTCTGTGGTGGAACTGGTCCTCCTGGGAGCAGATACAGTGGAGGCGGAGGAAGTGGGAATACGGGATGACATTTTTGCAAGAGGTAGGGTGGGTAGAGGTGTAATCCAGGTAGCTGTGGGAGTCGGTGGGTTTGTAAACAAAAAAAGTCAGTGTCAAGTTGGTCGTCATTAATGGAGATGGAGAGGTCCAGGAAGGGGAGGGAGGTGTCAGAGATGGTCCAGGTAAATTTAAGGTCAGGTGTTGGTGAAGTTGATGATTTGCTCAACTTCCTCGCGGGAGCACGAGGTGGCGCCAATGCAGTCATCAATGTAGCGGAGGAAGAGGTGGGGAGTGGTGCCGGTGTAATTACGGAAGATCAACTGTTCTACGTAGCCAACAAAGAGACAGGCATAGCTGGGGCCCATACGTGTGCCCACGGCTACCCCTTTGGTCTGGAGGAAGTGGGAGGATTCAAAGGAGAAATTAGGGGTGAGGACCAGTTCGGCCAAACGAATGAGTGTGTCAGTGGAAGGGTACTGTTGGGGACGTCAGGAGAGGAAAAAATGAAGGGCTTGGAGGCCCTAGTCATGGTGGATGGAGGTGTAGAGGGATTGGATATCCATGGTGAAGATGAGGTGTTGGGGGCCAGGGAAACGGAAGTCTTGGAGGAGGTGGAGAGCGTGGGTGGTGTCTCGAACGTATGAGGGGAGTTCCTGGACTAGAGGGGATAGGACATTGTCGAGGTAGGTAGACATGAGTTCAGTGGGGCAGGAGCATGCTGAGACAATGGGTCGGCCAGGGTGGTCAGGCTTGTGGATCTTGGGAAGGAGGTAGAACTGAGCAGTGCAGGGTTCCCAGACTGAGGTTGGAAGCTGTGGGTGGGAGATCTCCTGATGTGATGAGGTTCTCTATGGTCTGGGAGTTGATGGTTTGGTGATGTGGGGTGGGGTCATGGTCGAGGGGGCAGTAGGAAGAGGTGTCCTCGAGTTGGCGTTTGGCTTCAGCAGTGTAGAGGTCAGTGCGCCAGACTATCACTGCGCCCCCTTTATCCGTTGGCTTGATGGTGAGGTTGGGATTGGAGCAGAGGGATTGGAGGGCTGCATGTTGTGAGGGTGAGAGGTTGGAGTGGGGGAGGGGGTAGACAGGTTGAGGCGGTTCATGTCCCGGCGGCAGTTGGAAATGAAGAAGTCGAGGGCAGGTAATAGGCCAGCGCGGGGTATCCAGGTGGATGCAGTGTAATATGCAGGAGAGTGGAATGAATTGGGTGGCACTGTGGAAGAGTTGGCATGCTGTCAATGAGCTGAATGGCCTCCTCTACTGTGACTTTGGTCTGGGAATGGAATATTCCAAAGAGAGCTGGTGGGGGTAGGCAGTGGTGAGAGATGGGATAGATGATACGCACAACGACCCAATACCTGCTTCTGGAGAGTGAGTGTGGGATAGTTGAAAATTGCTTACGTGGACAGCCAAATAGGGGAATGAGGAGGAAGCAACAAGCAGGTGGTGGAAATGTGTGTGTTGCCGCGTTATCAGGTGGGGCAGGACGGGAGACAGAGCCAGGAAAGGCTGACAATGCGTTGCCCGGAATCGATCTAGCCACTGCCTGACTTCGTTGTTCTCCCTACTCCCTGTGGCTCTAGGTAACAAGTGGAACTTTAAGAAGCTGGTGAGCTACCAGGAGATGCTGGGCACCATTAAGCAGAGATGGCCTGAGCTGGAGGCGTTACCCTCAGGAGCCTCCGACACAGCAAAGGTAATTCCGCGACTTTCAGATGATGCAGGAAGGGAAGCAAGGTCACTGGAGCTGTGGGGGAAAAGGCCGAAACGTATAGGTGATCGTGACCCCTTGCAAGTTTAGTTATGCCTTGCCACAATGGAGACCTCTGAGTGCAAAGATGGAGGGTTCAAGACCCCCACCAGGTATTCTAGTCCAAAATCTACATTGCCCCTCGAGTGCAGCGCTGCAGGAGTGCTGCGGTGCTAGAGGAGCTGAACTATTGGGTGAGACATCAAAGTTTCTCAGAGGATGGGCCAGCTCCCACAGCATCAATTCGGTGATCCACAGGCTAGCTGTCCTCAATGACTCCAGTTATTATTTAACCCTTAACCAGCTATTAACAGGGAACAGCTAATCTGGTTGTTTGTTTGTCACATGGCTGTCTGTAAGAACTTGCAGTGCGCGGGTCTTTGCATGTTTCCTGAATCACAAATCGGAATGTTAAAAAAAAAAATAGAAGTAGGCCGTTCAGCCCTTCGAGCCTGCTCCAATGTTCAGAATGATGGTGGCTTATCATCTGACTCAGTCCCCTGTTCCTGCTTTCTCCACCAACCCTTTAACCCCAAGACTTTATCCAACTCCCTCTTGAAAGCATTCAATATTTTGACCTCCTCAGTTTTCTGTGGCAGCGAATTCCACCCACTCTCAGGAATCAGAAATGTACCTTGAGGCTGTGAGCCCTGGTTCTTGACTCTCTGGTCATTGGAAACTTCCTTCCTGTGCTTACCCGGTCTAGTCCTGTCCGTAGGCCTCTGAGATTGTCCCTCCAATCGTATCGTCCTAACTGATCCCATCGGTCCATCCTGTTGGCAGTGGGTTTAAGGTTAAATCTCTTGCTCAAATCCTTCCAAGACCTTGCCCCTCCTCCGGTACAGACTTTAATCGAATCAATGCGTGAATTAGGAGCTGGAGTAGGCCATTCGGCCCTTGAGTCCTGCTTCGATGACTGCTCTGTTTGCATTCCACTGCCCCGATGACCTTTGACCCTTTTTGCTTAATAAGTATTCCATAAGACAGCTGCTTATTATTGGATAGTGATTGATTTCAAGGGCTACGGAGATAGGGTTAGGGTTAACATGATGGGCTGCACGGGTCTGTACTGTAAACGTCTCTGATTCTCAGAATCAATCCATCTTTGCCCTAAAAATGTTCAATGACTTGCCCTCCAGTTTTCTGAGATAATGTTGTCTAACCCTGTGAGAGGATGAAGTTTTATTCGTGCCTCTTTCTTGGAGGTGTGGCCGCTGATCTATAAACCATCCCTCCTGGTTGTGGATTGACCTCAAGGAGAAACTACCTTTCCCATGTCCACCTTGTCAAGATCATTCAGGATTTTTACACGCTTCAGTAAGGTGTCTGCTCATCTTCGAAACTCTAATGGAAACAAGTCCTGCCCTTCCAACTTACCCCCATTAGTCAAACCCCTTAATCCAGGTCCTCATCTCACATGAAGCCTCCAGTACAAAGCACTCCACTTGGTACCACATCCACAAACGGCCCCACCTCCCTCCAACACCGATGCTCAGTAGCAGCATAGAACATAGAAAAGTACAGCACAGAACAGGCCCTTTGGCCCACAATGCTGTGCCGAGATTTAATCCTAATGTAAAATATAGCAACAACTTACGCACCCCTCAACTCACTGCTATCCATGAGCATGTCCAGCAGTCGCTTAAATGTCCCCAATGACTCTGCTTCCAACACCACCACTGGTAAAGCATTCCATGCATTCACAACTCTGTGTAAAAAACCTACCTCCGATATCTCCTCTATACCTTCCTCCTAATATCTTCAAACTGTGACTCCTTGTACCAGTCAATCCTGCCCTGGGGAAAAGTCTCTGGCTATTGACTCTTTCTATTCCTCTCATTATCTTGTACCTCTTGATCGGGTCTCCTCTCTTCCTTCTCTCCAGAGAGAAAAGTCCGAGCTTATTCAACCTTTCTTCATAAGGCAAGCCCTCCAGTCCAGGCAGCATCCTGATAAACCTTCTTTGCACCCTCTCCAAAGCCTCTGTATCTTAGCTATAGTAGGGCCACCAGAACTGGACACAATATTCCAAATGTGATCTCACCAGGGACTTGTAGAACTGCAGCAAAACCTCGTGGCTCTTTAACTCGATCCCCTATTAATGAAAGCCAAAAACACCATATACTTTCTTAACAACCCTATCCACTTGGGTGATAACTTTGAGGGATCTATGTACTTGCACAGCCAGATCCCCCTCTTCCTCCACACTGCCAAGCAGTGTGTACTATCTACAAGAATTGCTGCAGACATTCACCAGAGGTCCTTAGACGACACCTTCCTGAACACAACCACTACCATCCAGAAGGACAAGGGCAGCAGATACAGGGGGGAACACCCGTGAGTCACTCACTTGGACATATAGCACTGTTCCTTCACTGTCGCTGGGACAAATCCTGGATCTCCCTCCCTGCCAAAATTGTGCATCTGTCGACAACACACGGTTCCAGAAGGCAACTTGTCACCACTTTCTCAACGGCAACTAGGGACAGACAACAAATACTGTCCCAGCCACGTCTTCAGAGCCAATAGAAATAACCTTTGGTGAGCTATCTCCAATGCATTTCCATCCTTCCTTCAGTAAGGAGTATAACTGTGAACAGTATTCAAGATGTAGTCTCTCAATGCCCTCCTTATAGTTGAAGCAGAACATACTTGTTTTTATGAGGTAAAAACAATGACTACAGATGCTGGAAACCAGATTCTGGATTAGTGGTGCTGAAAGAGCACAGCAGTTCAGGCAGCATCCAAGGAGCAGCGAAATCGCCGTTTCGGGTAAAAGCCCTTCATCAGGAATAAAGGCAGTGAGCCTGAAGCATGGAGAGATAAGCTAGAGGAGGGTGGGGGTGGGGAGAAAGTAGCATAGAGTACAATGGGTGAGTGGGGGAGGGGATGAAGGTGATAGATCAGGGAGGAGAGGGTGGAGTGGATAGGTGGAAAAGGAAATAGGCAGGTAGGACAAGTCCGGACTAGTCATGGGGACAGTACTGAGCTGGAAGTTTGGAACTAGGGTGAGGTGGGGGAAGGGGAAATGAGGAAACTGTTGAAGTCCACATTGATGCCGTGGGGTTGAAGTGTTCTGAGGCAGAAGATGAGGCGTTCTTCCTCCAGGCGTCTGGTGGTGAGGGAGCGGCGGTGAAGGAGGCCCAGGACCTCCATGTCCTCGGCAGAGTGGGAGGGGGAGTTGAAATGTTGGGCCTCGGGGCGGTGTGATTGATTGGTGCGGGTGTCTCGGAGATGTTCCCTAAAGCGCTCTGATAGGAGACGCCCACTCTCCCCAATGTGTAGGAGACCGCATCGAGAGCAACGGATACAATAAATGATATTAGTGAATGTGGAGACTGTGCGCCTCCTAGCACAGCGCTTTAGGGAACATCTCCGGGACACTCGCAGTTCCAAACTTCCAGCTCAGTACTGTCCCCATGACTAGTCCGGACTTGTCCTACCTGCCTATCTCCTTTTCCACCTATCCACTCCACCCTCTCCTCCCTGATCTATCACCTTCATCCCCTTCCCCCACTCACCCATTGTACTCTATGCTACTTTCTCCCCACCCCCACCCTCCTCTAGCTTATCTCTCCACACTTCAGGCACTCTGCCTTTATTCCTGATGAAGGGCTTTTGCCCGAAACATCGATTTTACTGCTCCTTGGATGCTGCCTGACCTGCTGCGCTCTTCCAGCACCACTGATCCAGATACTTAATTTTATGTTCACTTCATGTTGTATTATATAAGATTCCTGTACCTGCGCACTAACGTGGTGTGACTCATTCATAGAAGCTCAGAATTCTGCAGTCATTCTCTGTCAAAATAATACTCTGCTTCTGTATATAAAAATGAAGACCTTCCACATTTTCCCCACGTTGCGCACTATGTGCCAGATTTTTGTCCACCCATTCATGGAACGTGTCTACAGCAGCTTGCGTTCTCATTTTGTACCACCTTCCCAATATATTTCTCTAATGACCTGTAAGTTTAGACAGTGTGCCTTCGCACCCTTTTCCAAAGTCCTGTTGCTCACTCCTGGTGCCTCGTGTTTGCAGTGACCAGTTTGCACCATCACATGTTCGGGCCTGGTCAGTAAGAGACCTTCTCCCCCCCACCTTTCCCCCCTATCCAGCACTGAACTGAAGTCTCCTTCCTTGGGGCGATAAACCTAAGGCCTGTGGCTGAGCACAGGAAGGATCTGTGGAAGGGACACAGGGCAGGTCTTGCTTTGTGCGTTTCAGAGGCCTATGGAGCAGGCCTCGAGCCTCCCCTCCATATTTTATCGCACTGCCTCTTCCTTTTGGGTCCAAGAGTGAGCGAGGAATCAAAGTGTTAGGCTCGGAAGCAGATGGTAGTCCGGGTCTGACACGAGGGAAGGCTTTTGGGTGCTCGTGGTGGTTGAGAATTCACCTGTAGGCTTTCTCTCCCTTTAGGCCTACAAGGTCCCTGACTTCCAGGGCCAGATTGGATTTATCACCTCCATGTCCGAACATTTCTGCGGCTCTTGTAACCGACTGAGGCTCACAGCCGATGGCAATCTAAAGGTAAAGCGGGGCGGGGGCAGTCAATGGGCCTTTTGAGTCTCTCCACCCTGGATTGGGTGTCGAGATCTGTGTCAAATGACCACACCCACACCCACACACACCCACACATTCTGGTCGTGAAAATTGTGGAACGTGGCTGCACACCCACAGACAGCGGGTGTCCCATGGTGATCGGTGCTGGGATTACTGTTGGGCGACATTGGCATGTTAGCCAACCCTATCTCCAAAGGCCACGCTGTTTCCTAGGCCCCTTTAGTGCCTCCTTCCTCCACATCCTGCCCAGTGTTGCATCTTTCACTGCTTGGCATTCATTTTATCTGGGTCTGATGATTTTGACTCTCTGATACTACCCTACTCTATATATACAGTGTCCACATTCTCCATACCTTTCTTGGAAACATAGGAGTACACCCTCAACCACTCCAGCCAGCTGGGCCATTCATTCTGATCATCATTGACTGAGTACCCTCATCCCATCCTCCACTTCCCCCTCCCCATTCTCTCTCCACCGCCCCCCCCCCCCCCCCCCCCCCCCCAACACACTCACACTCACAATCACTCGCTTGCACCCCTTTGCCACAGGACCTTTATCTCCTTCTTTCTCAAGAGTAATTTATTGTGAAGGGCTAGGTGGGTATGGGATGACAGAGTAGACAAGGTTTCAGCCAGGTTTACTTCCCACCAGATTCTGAATTTAAAAAAAGTTTAAATGTTGAGAAAATGGAGCAGGGTCCGGCAACCGAAGACTGAGATCGCAGAATCCCTACAGTGTGGAAACCGGCCCCATTCAGCCCATCGAGTCCACGCCAACACTCCCACACCCACCCTGTCCCTGCATTTCCCATAGCTAACATACCTAACTTACACATCTCTGGACACTATGGGCAGTGTGGAAACAGCCAGTCCATCTAACCCGCACATCTTTGGATTGTGGGAGGAAGAGTCAAAATTGTGGTGATTAAAAAGCACAGCCGGTCAGGCATCATCCAAGGAGCGTCAACGTTTCAGGCATACGCTCTTTATCAGGCATGTGGAGGGGGAAGGGGGCTGAGAGGTAAATAGTGGGGTGAGGGTGGGGGAAATTACCTTGGAAGGTGATAGATGGATGTAGGAAACCAGAGGAAACCCAAGCAGACACCAGGAGAATGTGCAAACTCCACACAGACAGTCACCCGAGACTGGAATTGAACCTGGGACCCCGGTGCTGTGAGGCAGTGGTGCTAACCACTGAGCCACCATGCCACCCTCCATCTCCTCCACCTGAATCTCCAAGGAAAGGGCCTGGATTTGAGAGCAGTCCTGCTGTTCAGCTGCCGGTTCTGTCTCTAATGCATAGGTGTGCCTCTTCGGGAACACTGAGGTATCTCTGAGGGACGTCCTGAGATCTGGAGCCACAGATGAGGAAATCCTGGAGATTATCGGAGCTGCCGTGGGCAGGAAGAAAAAGCAACATGCCGGTAAGATCACGCCACACTGTTTCTTGTTCCGGGAGGGTCAGGGTGGGGGTGTGGGGGTTTCAAACTTACATTTGAATGATAAAACCATTCACAGAGAAAGCAGGATCAATTTTCAGCTGATGCAGAATTGAAGCAATTTGCAGAATGGAACAGTAGGAGAGGTCAGTGTCTCGTGTTGTGATGGAATGCATTAACTGAAAGAGTGATCCCAGTTGATCGTAAAACAGAGTCGTGCAGCACGGAAGAGGCCTTTCGGCCCATCGAGCCCATGCTAACCTCTCCTCGCTGATTCCACTTGCCAGCGCTTGGCATGTAAGCCTTGGCTGCTGTGGCATTTCAAGTGCACATCCAAGTATTTTTATTTAAAAGGGTTGTGAGACTTCCCTCCCAGGCAGAGAATTCCAGATCCGCATCACCCTCTAGGTGAAGTTTTTTTTAGCAGGGATTTTAGAAAATCCTTTCTCCTTTAAAGCGATGCCCCCCAGTTATTGACCTTTCAACTATAAGGTGTGGGTGGGAGGGGGCATCTGCCCCTCACGATCTTATCCACTACAATCAGATTCCTCTCCCAAAAACCAGCGTATCCAGCTTCCCGTCAGAGCCGGAATTCTCCATCGCTGGTGAATCTCCTCCTGCAATCCTATCCTTCCCTCCAGTAACTTCCAAAGGGGATACGGATCAATATTTGAAGCTTGGAAGTGGGGCCTGTTGCAGGACTGTGAAGGTAGACAATTAAGTCTAGTTCCAGGGTTCTGTCAGAGGCACCTCACCCAAGAGGGAAACACCTCCCGCCACTAACTACCTCCCGCCTTTTGAGCCGCAAGCAGGAGATTAAGGGCAACATGAGCAGCTGTTATTTTGAAAAGAGACATCTGTCCTTTCATGGGCGTAGGCCTGAATGCTGAATTCTCAGCCTGGAGTCCCTGACGTTGGGTAGGATCAGGGCAAGGGCTGTGGAGTGTGACCAATTGGGATAGTTTTCACAAAGGACCAACAGGAGTAGGAAGGACAGAATGGCCGCTGCCTCCTGCGCTGAGAGAGTCTTAAGCTAGAGGAAAGCACTCCCTCGTTTCTAAGCTGCTTTCTGCGTGATGATTGAGTGGGCGGTCGGGATGATATAGTTTGGGGGCAGATCTGGGTTGTCAAGCCATTTCACATGTTACCGGATGGTTCCTTTCCAGGGATGTTTAACATATCGCAGATGAAGAACAGACCCATGATTCTGATCGGTGGGTGATGGAGCAGTACGTACGATTGACTTTTTATTAAACACGCAGACTTCCTCTTCCTGTCTCGTCGTGACTCCTTCACCTCCTCTCCTTCTCTCCGCGAGGGGGATTTTCGCGAGCTTCCTCATTCCAGACGACCATTCCTGTTTCTGTGATAAGATGCAGACCATTCCTATCACCTGTCCCTTCCCATTACCCTTGAGAGGAAATCTGATTGAAGTGTGCGAGATGCGAAAGGGGATTACCAAAGTGCACAGAGAAAGGATGTTCCTTATGTGAGGCAATCCAGAAACGAGAGGTCCTGGCTTTAGGGTCATGGATGGAAGATGTAAAAGCATTGGAGAGAAATTACTACTCTCAAAGGTTCAAAACTTGGTGGAATTCAGTACCCCAGAGTGTGGTGGGCACTGAATAAACTTAAGGAGGCGAAAGACAGATAGCTGTTTAATTAGTAATGGGTTGAAGGGTGATGTGGAGCAGACAGGAAATTACCGCAGAGGCCCAGGTGAAACCAGCCATGATTGAACTAAATGGGATATCAGGCTCAAGGGACTGAATTGCCTACTCCTGCTCCTGGTACTTACCAGGCTGTGTTTAGTGGGAGCTTGCTCAGTGACGATTGGCTGTCCATGTTACAGCCAGCACATTACGTTTGGAAAGCACTCTGTTATTAGACAAAAGTACGATACAAGTCTAAGTCACGGATGCCTTCTGAAAGCGACCAGGTGGATGATAAAAGTAGTCTCCAAGCCAGTTGCAACTTACTTAATGAAACCAGAAATTGCCGGGAAAAGCTCAGCAAGTCTGGCAGCATCTGTGGAGAGAAATCAGAGTTCACGTTCGGAAGGGTCACCGAACCGGTAGCGCTCACTCTGATTTCCCTCCACAGATGTAGCCAGGCCTGCTGAGCTTTTCCCAGAAATTTCTCTTGGTTTTTGCCAACTTATTTAATGTAGCGTTTGGAATGCGGAAACGCCTTGGCGAAGGTGCGTTACTGACCACCGTCCCTACCTTACAACTCCAGTAAAGGTAGATCCGAGCAGTGTGGAGCACCGGTGAAAGGCTTGGTGGGGGCTGTCAGTGTAATTTGGAATCATGTCATGTCTCATCAGGAATACTGTTGCTGGAACTTGGCCGCTCTAATGCTTCTCAGCAGGTGAAGCTTGGCCTGGATCCCGGGAATTTTCTGCCTTTTTTTTCCCTCCTCCGAGGCAGGAAATAATTTTGGGATCCAACAGACATTTGTCCATATGCTTAAACCCCAGGTGGATGCTCTCTTCCAGGCTCCACAATATCTGGCCAAATGTTTTTATTTATTATTAATTTTGACTCGAGGATGTGAAATGCTGGCTTGGCTAGTTACACGTATTTTTTTTAATATAAATTGTGTTTTAAAGTTTCTGTGGGGGTGAACAAAATAAATCGATGGCTCCGGCACAAGTGGGTCGCGTGGCTTTTTCAACTTAGTGTCCAACTGCTCGCTCCCCACACGAACCTCCCAACCCATTTAGCACCCCCCCCCCCCCCCCCCACCCCATTACGGAGCCCACAGGAAACATGCAGGGCTTTTGATCCCATGATCACTCGCTACCCAAACGCTAACTGCTTTCACGTGCTGCCTGAGCTTATGACCATTCAGCCCACGTGTGTCTGCTTTGGAATGGGCCCAGTGCATCTTCAGTACACACACAAGATGCAGCCATTTTACTGATCCCCTCAGCTTCTGCAGCTTATTGGCTGTGTGTATCCACCTCAGAGCCTTACCGCGAGAGTGCAGCACGGGAGGTGTCAGACCTGACGTCCAGAAAGGTGCCTTTGGCACTATACTAACTGACATTGGAGTTCCTGCCAATCCTTCTTGTGTCTAGTCTGTCCAGCCCTGTTAAGAATTCCACGCAGTTCAATCGGGTCCCCCTCTCGTCCCTCTAAACATGAGCAAATATAGGTCCATTTGAACCAATCCAGAAATGGGAGGTTGTGGTTTTAGGGAAATGGGTGGAAGATCTAAAAACCAGGAGAAGGGGAAGCTAGGAAATGGTCACCCACTCATTGGGAAGCCAGCACCCGTAAAGTTGTCGATCCGGTCGTATCGAATTGATATTCCGAGGAGATTGCTTCGCATCAAGCTGGTTGAAACCTGCGTGATTGCGGGACACCAAACGTCGACCGCAGAGTGCTCGGGGGCAATCCTGAACTTGCAGAAGGCGCTATAGAAATGCAAGTACTTGTGCTGAGTGGGAGCCCGGCCAGTGAAGGTCACCGAGCTCCAGTAGGAAGCCTGGCTCCCCTACAGCGTGCCCACGTTCGGTTACGTGTTCAGCCAGACAGCAAGCTGTTGGACAGGCAGCTAGATTGGGAAGTCTAACCAGTAGAGAACTCCCCTTAACCCCCCACGGCTGGGTCAGTTCCAGTATGAGACAGTTTAACAACCAAAAATAAAGCCATATGTAATAAAGGGAGCAATACCCATTTAAATACTTCTCTAAACCTCCTTTCTTCCCCACCCCAACCTTTCCCAGCTTCCTCTCCAACTGTTTTTCAATCTTCCACCCATTTCCCTAAAACAACAACCTCGCTTCTGAATTGGTTCGACTGGGCGTGTATTCGCTAGTGTTTAGAGGGATGAAGGGAAATCTGATTGAAATGTGTAGAATTCTTAATAGGACTGGGCAGACTAGATTTAGGAAGGATACTTTGCCTGGTTTGGGGAATCTAGGACTGGGGTAAGATGTTATAGATTCAGGACTCAGATGAGATGAGAAAACATTCCCTACCATAGGGTGCAAAGTCATTAATCCGAAGATGTGCAGGTTAGATGGATTAACCATGCTAAATTGCCTATAGTGTTCAGGGATGTGCAGGTTAGCTGGATTAGTCTGGAGTAAATGTAGAGTAATGGAGGAATGGGTCTGGGTAGAAAACTTTTCAGAGGGTCGGTGTGGACTTGGTGGGCTGAAGGGCCTGTTTCCACCCTGTAGGGATTCTATGAATATTAAAGAGAGAGTTGCATTTTTAGCTATTGAAGGTGTCGAGGGATGCAGTGGGAATGTGACGTTGAGAAAGATCAGCACAGAGTTATAGAGATTTACAGTACAGAAACAGACCCTTCGGTCCAACTCATCCATGCTGACCAGATATCCCAACCCAATCTCGTCCCATATGCCAGCACTTGGCCCGTACCCTCTAAACCTCTTGAATGATAGAGCAGACTAGAAGGGCCGAATGGCATGCTCCTGTTCTTATTTTGCATGTTTCCTGTTTCTGGTGTTTTATTTGGCCTTCCCTGTCTCGCCTCAGCTTTATATTTCTGCTTCTCAGGGAGAGATCCTGCTCCTTCCGGCACAGCACATGGTGTCGTCAATTTGGTCCGACCACATTGGAATGGCTCGGCGACCGTCCTGGTGGGAATAACATTCTGGAACAACGTGTTGACCTGGGAGAAAGGCCTGTTGATCTTTGGAGCGGGAACTGCCGCGGGCCGGCCTGCCCTCCGAGCGTACCACACTGACCGCCGCAGACCTGGCAAGAGTGGATCCGGGCGGGACGGCCAGCAGGAAGGTGAAGAGGAGGAGGAGGCTCCAAGCCTGACTCACCTCGACGCCCAGGGGGCGGCAGTCATGGTGGATGTCGGGGGGAAGCTGGACACTCGGCGCACGGCCCAGGCCCGAGCGGTGGTGCGTCTGGGTGAGCGGGCCTTTCGGCTGCTCAAGGCCCAGCGGCTGCGGAAGGGGGACGCCCTGGCGGCTGCCCGCCTGGCGGGCATCTGTGGTGCCAAGCTGACCGCCCAGCTCATCCCGCTCTGCCACCCGGTCGGGCTGCACTGGGCCGACGTGCAGCTGGAGCTGGATGAGGCTCGGTGGGCAACGGTCGTCACGGCAACCTGCAGCACCTGCGGCAAGACGGGTGTGGAGATGGAGGCCCTGGTGGCGGCCAGCATGGCAGCTCTGACCATCTACGACATGTGCAAGTCTGTCACTCACGACATCATCATCGAGGAGGTCAAGCTGCTGAGCAAGACAGGCGGAAGGCGAGGGGACTTCCACAGGGCCGACTGAGGGGGCTGCACGAAATGGTGCTCGTCCTCGCTCGTTTGTCACTGCTCCAGAACCCACCCCCTTCCCCAGCCAAGTCCTGGAGTTAATATTTCAGAACCCCCTCACTCTCTCTTCACTCCGGTCAAATACAAAGCCCCTCACCATTTTTTTTAACCTTTTTTTTGGGTTTTAATTGCACTCTCTCTCAGCAACCTGTCTCTTGTGAAAGAAGCAGGCGAGAGAGAAATCGCGGTCAAGGTGGACGCAGGAAAAAACCTGCTCCAACAGCATACCAAACTACTACTTATTGAGTCCAGAGGTGCTCTTACAAGCCACCGAAAGACTGTTACAAATTTCTTCCCATTGCCTCATCACCTGCAGCATTTTCTTCATCGCTTCACCCCCATACCACCCTGTTTTTCTGATGATTAATGGCCATCATTGCCTTTAATGGCCCACACATCAAAGGTGAGAGAGAGGGTTTGAGCTAAATCCAAGTGGGATCAGAATCCGAGATGAAGCGTTCTACCTCCTGCGCTGCCCATCTTTCTCCACAGATGCTGATAGCATTTACAGCACTTGTTATAAATGCACATTATACACCAAACCTGAGGCATTTTTCAACAGAGAAACAACAGAGGAGCAGACTTGGGGCCAAGTGGGACTAGGTGACAGAGAGCAAAATCACCATACGCAATGGATCGTGTCCTTTTTGAGATTTTAACATCGCTCGTCGACACGTGAATACCCCTATCCAGCGAAACCACAGTTGGATGATCTTAAGGGAACGGTAAAATATATTGTGAATCAGAATCTCGGCGAGGCAAGGGATGAGCTGGGCTTATCAACCACTAAACGAGGCAATTACTCATCACATGTCTCAATACTTCTCCAGTTAGCATAGTTGGTACTGCTAAGCTCTCCCATCTCATCTTCACTATCTTCCCTGATAGTATCCTCTTCACCCAATCGCCGATTAATATTCTGGTTCCAGATGTTTTCCATCACTTTAAGTTTACTCAATTTATATGTTTTTACTGCCACACTATCACCCTCGAACCGAAGTGATGCATGCAAAATTTCGTCCTCAGATTTCTGTAGCATCCCGTACTTCCTCATTATCGAGATTTGGAATAAAGGTTGACAGTCTGTTTAAGGCAAGGCTACCATCCCGGGACTTGGCATATAATACTCCATCCGTGATGGATAGCGGGAGGTGTAAAATTTCTTTAACTGTGCTTTTTACTTTATTATCTAATTTATTAAGATAATTAATAGAGACTTCAGGTAAAACTAAATAATAATATAGTCTAGGAATAAAATATGTTTTCAAAATTTCTACTTTTTGAACTGGTTTTAAGGGGGGGATCTTTTTAAATTTCCTAACCATATATCTAATTGGCTTTCCCAGTTTGATTGGCTTAAGCCAGTCCACGGATCTATCTTAGCACCTAAATATTTATCCATGCTACCTAACTCTATAAACTGTGTGCTTCCTTCATTTAATTTCCAGTTAATTTTATCATTATATATAATTGTCTTATTTTTATGTGTAAAGTAAAATCCTTTCGTTTCCTTTATATTAACCTCCATTCCCGTATTTTTACAAAGTCTTTCTACAAGTTTAAGATTACAAACCATACCATCGTACGATTGACTAAGCAACGCTATATCATCTGCTAACGCTAATGTTGTGCAGTGATAGCTGTTCCTATCTATCCCTAAAAATATTCCTATCTTCTGCTCTTCGATGGTACTTATCAGAGGGTCCATTACAATATTAAAAAGAATCAGCAACAATGCATCACCTTGCTTAACCCCTCTTAAAACTTTAGTTTTTCCAGTTTTACTTTTAAAACTTTTCACTTGAGTAAAATTATTATCATATTAATTTGGTTACAAATTTATAAATATTGACGGAAGTTGGAGTCTCTGAAGAGCTGTTATAATTAATTTGTGGCCCACTGTGTCAAATGCTTTTGCTAAATCCACGAAAACTACCACAATCTCTCATTCTTTTTAGCTCCATTAATAATATTTTCCAGGATTTTCATATTTTCCTCGCAACCTGCTACACCAGCCATAAAGCCCTTTTGTCTTTTATTCAGATTTATTACTTTACTTAGTCTACTGGCTACAATTTTTGTAAATATTCTGAGCATAATTGGCCCTATAGTTATTGGCCTCCAATTATTAATATCCTTCAACCCTTCTTCATCGCTCACTTTGGGAATCAATACAGTTCTGCTTATTTTCATTTGATCTGGTATTTTACCTAATTTCATCCAAATAGTATATATTCTAGGAAGTACTGTATTGTCTTTATTAAATATCTTCACTATCTCCTTCAGTGTTACCCTATCTGGCCCTGCAGCAGTTTTTACGTCCATCGCCTTAATGGCATGATTCACGTCCTCTACTGTCACAGGACCTGTCAGAGTCTCACTCATCGATCCCTCCCCTTGCCTTTTTATATTTGGCAAAACCTCTCAAGTTATTTTTATCATTCGAGTTAGTTAATCTTTCTTTATAGTAGTCTTCTAATTCTTCTTTACTTAGGGTGCATTCACACCTAACTGGGGCCCCCATTAGGGTTCTTGCCAGGTATTGTCTCTTCGTTTTATATAAAACCTGCATTTCTTTAAATTTACCTTTTTTTTACTATACCTTCTCTTAGCCTTATTTTCCTTCCTCTTCGTTCTTGGTCCACTATCCCTTTGCTTCAAACCTATTCACTTAATGAGTCTCCTTATCTTTATCACCTTCCTTACTCATTCCAATTTATCCATTATCCTACCCATTATATTCTCAAATTCCTTACTAATACCTTTATTCCTTCCCATATCATCCTCTACTATTTTAATTAGTTCTGTTTTAGTGACTTACTCTTATAGTCTACTTTATCCATAATAATATTACTCTCTTTTCATTTAATCTTTCTTCCCCTACTTCCCTGTCTATCTCCCGATCACTATCGTCCATTTCATTACTATCACTCATTAAGATTTACTTCTTAATCTATACCTTTATCGTCATCATGACTTTTACCTTTCTTATTTAATAACATCCTTTTATCCGAGATTTGTTTTGCTGTTTTTAGAACCTAATTTCTCAGCTATAACTTTATTAATATTTTTGCAGCCACTAAATTCTGCTTTGAATTGTTGCAACAATTAGACCTCTTCATAAGGCCATATTCCCCTCTTACTACCCTCATTTTCTGTCTTATTCCTACTCTCTACCTTTCCTCTTTTCCTCTTCTCATTTCTTAAAATGGGATGAGCATGCCTTTCATGTTGCCCTAATCCTTGGGCAGTCTTAAATTTTAAAGGACATAATTCGCATTGGTATAGTTTCTCTACCTCTCCTTCCTTCCTTCCTTCTTATGACTATTATTACTACTGGTGTTATTACTATTACCATTACTGTCATTCTTAGAACATTTAGGATAGTGGCATGCTACAGCTTGGTAATTCCCTTCCCACTCACATTTACTACATCTAACTCTTACTGATTTAATTCCCTTACATATCTTTAAATGCTTCCTAAACCTCCCCGTAGTATTATAAATCTTATTAGAATAATTACAGTTAAAATTATCTACCGGGTTTTTAATTATTACCTCTATTTTATCAGTTTCCCTAATTACTGGGTGGATAATCCTACCTTTGTACCTCTCCTCGCCTCTCTCTGATTCTCCGTATCGACTAAAATCAAATGGCCCATTAAGATTCGAATTAAAAATTGTCCGGCTGTTAAATGAACCAGAGGGGCCTTCTCTACTAGTCGTTCTCTTTGAATTGTGTCCTGATCATTCTGGACGATATTGCTGACTTCCTCGTGTCTGCCTGAGGACAGCCTTGCCGGGATAATCCTTTATAGTCTCTTCCGTCTGCGTCGAGACAGATTGTCCAGTCCATTTTTGGCTTGCACATTTTGCGCATGGTGCCGCCAATAGCAACCATGCGGGGCGGTTATTTTCCCGGTCTCCCACCCAACTGGAATTTTTGGTATTGGCCATGATCGCCGCTGCCAAATATAGTTTCTAATTTAGGCCGAATGGTCACCAGCCGTCTCGTATCTTTTCTGAGGTCGTATTCGCCGGCCTGGTCCGAGTTCTGTTCAAACGACAGAGAGAAACAATAAAACTGCCAGTGGCGTATAGTACCGGTAAAACCAAAGATAAAATCGATGGTAAAACCAGACTAAAACAACCTCTTAAACAATTTAAAATTGTTTCCCTGTCAAAAGCTTCCTCTTACAGGCCGTTACCGGGGGGGAACCACGAGGAGGTTCGATCTTACTTTGTGATCGTTTGTACGTATTTTATCGATTACAAAGGTGACTACACAGGCATCGGTTGCAGACCAACAACCTTAAAACACTGTAGTCACATCCCAAGTAGATGGGATTTTTATAGGTGTTCTCTTTCAAAAGGGAGGTGGGGAGACAGGCACTCGGATTACAAACGGCCTTGAGATATCCCAGAGTCCTTCACAACTGATGGAAGCATCTTTGCTGTTATAGTCCAGGGAATTCTTATGCAGCGGTTTGAATCCCAAATACGAGAGGATAGGGACGCCATCTGGTGGGTGATGAGTCAGTGGCAGAGGAGGATGGCATTGGAGGGCTGGGGCAGGAGAGGCTGCCCCCCTGCTGGATGGGCAAGAGTGCACTTCATTTGGTTGGCTCCCATACCCCCTTGGAAATGTGCCAGAGGCCCCAAGGAGATGCGCAACTTAGAAGTTTTGGATTAAAGGAGGGTAATGAGATAAAACACAGGAGTTACACTGGAAAAGTGGGATATTGCGCAGGGAATTTTGATTGGGCTTGGTAAGGGGGTAGAGAGTTAAAGGGCCATGAGATGCATGCACTCTTTGTTACTGGTTGAGGTGGGAAGGGAGAGGCTAAGGACAATAGAGAGATGGTTTTGGAGTGACTGAGTGGATTGGTCCCAGTTTTCCAGCTTCTCAAATCCCTGCTGTTGCTCCCAGTTGTGTGCGCTGTTCCCATGGTGATTGCTGCCCCTGCTAGAGTTCAACCTCCCGTATCTTTCTAAGTCACAAATTCCACCTTCACTGAGCCAGTTTCCATCGTCCGACGAAGCCAGGGGCGTGGTAATTTTTGTGTCCTTGCTATGTCGGCATTAAATGCTGTGGTTCTGTCTACTTGCCTGTTGTGTCCAATCGTGTTTGTAGTGTGTTCTAGTTTTGAGTGAATATAGTACGTTGTATACACTGCCTCCAAGGAGAAAGTGATGATTCAGCAATAAGATGTTCAGCACTAGTTTTCCAGGGGAATGAATTTATCTTGGAAATCCGTACGGAGGATCCTTTGAGCGCGTGTGGAAGTTTCCACCCCACCGTGATCCCATCGGAATGAAATGTGAATGGAATATTGCTCACAAGAATAAATCTGTGGAACTCTTTACTCAGTTGTAGAAGTTGAGTTAGCTGTGCTGTACTCATTCTATGGATCAAGTTTGTAATGTCCCAAGAAGTTGCTTCCCCTGGACACTATGTAACTAATAATAAGGAAGATCGACTGAGGCAACAATTGAGATGTGAAAGAGGAGGTTAGATGTAATATTTTCACATACATAGCTCATTTATTAGAGCATCATATCCTTTACTCTTGGCACCATTGTGGGTGAGAAGTTCACTGCTGAGAGGAAATTAAATGAGTATTTGAAAAGGAAGATTATAAAAGCTATATAGGGAGCAGACAAGGCAAGTGAGATTGGAGGAGACAGCTGCAATTGGAGCTAGAACTGCTTGGATAACATGAAGGGCCACCTCCTGTGATGTGAATGGAAATAATTTGCAGCCTCTTCTTGGACTGAAGCCAACAGGGATTGGGGCATCAAACCCCAGGAGCAGGTCCAGAATTCTGTCAGGAAGGAGAAGCCATGCCAACCATCTGCAAGGCAGCTCTCTGAGGAGGCTGGTCTCAAAGCCCTGTAGAGGTCACCGCATTCAGGCAAACAAAAACACATTCTTTA
The DNA here is from genome assembly GCF_020745735.1 of Hemiscyllium ocellatum. Taxonomy (NCBI): domain Eukaryota; kingdom Metazoa; phylum Chordata; class Chondrichthyes; order Orectolobiformes; family Hemiscylliidae; genus Hemiscyllium; species Hemiscyllium ocellatum. Next base: position 26,455,305 of record NC_083403.1, read on the forward strand.
CGAGGGGAAAGTATGAGACCAAAGTGGCATTTGTTGGCAGCTGCGGTCATCAGTTCATTCGGAAAGCTGAAGCTGAGTCTACAGGTTGACAGCAGGGGCCCGTGTTGTTGTAGGGCTTTCCTGAGTTTGATGCATGAGAGAGGGTAGTGGGGGGGAGCAGTGTAAGGAGAAGCCAGGTGATTGAATGAGCATGTGCAGTTGAAGGACAGCGAGGATTCTCCCAGCAATCAGCAGGGTCTACATACCAATGCAACCTGGTAAAACATGATCATTTGTCCAAGGGCAGAGAGTTTGTTAAAATCATCAACGGGCAAGAAAGAATTGACATTTGTGTTGAATTATTCATCATTGGAGGATGTGCTGGAGCTCTGCACTTCCATTGACACACCTTTGCTGCAAATGGTGGCAGCTGTTTCACTCCTTGTAGTATCATGGAAGCACTGAATCCTCCAGAGACTCTGGGCACTGCCAACACCCTGGCAATTGGACTCAGTGCTCCAGAACCAGGTACGCCTCCCACTAAGCTCTCTCTGTACAGCAACAACACTGGCACCTGCCCAACCAGCTGTACAAATGCTCAGGTATGTACTGTCCAATAAAGCAGGGCAGGACAAATGCAGTCAACTCCCATGCTGTCAGTCTACTCTTGAACATCAGCAAAGTGATAGAAGGGGTCATCTACAAGTGGCATTTACAAAGGAATAACCTGCTCAGTGACTTTGAATTCTGTCTGGGCCTGTCTGTTTTTGACCTCATTGCAGCCTTGGTTCAAACATGGACAAATGCTGAAATCCAGAGGTGAGAGTGAGTGTGACAGTCATTGACGTCAAGACTGCATCCAATGCAGGCCATTGGTAGAGGTAGACCCATAGTGCTGTTTGGGAGGGAATCCCAGGAATTTGACCCAGTGACACTGAAATAGCAGCAATCTATTTCCGAATCAGGATGGGGGCGTTGGTGATCAATAGTAACCCCCAGGATGCTGGCAGTGGCTATTCAATGATGTAATGCTGTTGCATCTTGAGAGACCATGGCTAGATTCAGTGCGGGGCGGCACGGTGACACAGTGGTTAGCACTGCTGCCTCACAGCACCAGGGACCCGGGTTCAATTCCCGCCTCGGGCGACTATCTGTGTGGAGTTTGCACGTTCTCCCCGTGTCTGCGTGGGTTTCCTCCGGGTGCTCCGGTTTCCTCCCACAGTCACAAAGATGTGCGGGTCAGGTGAATTGGCTATGCTAAATTGTCCGTAGTGTTAGGTAAGGGGTAAATGTAGGGGTATGGGTGGGTTGCGCTTCGGCAGGTCGGTGTGGACTTGTTGGGCCGAAGGGCCTGTTTCCACACTGTAAGTAATCTAATCTAATTCCTTCTTGCATGAGATAGTCATTGTCTGACACTTTAATGGCACAGATGTAACTTACTACTTGTCAGTCCAAGCCTGGCTATAGTCCAGATCTTACTGCAGTTGAACATGGACTGCTTCAGTATCTGAGGAGTTGCAAATGCTACTGAACATTGTGCAGTCATCAGTGAACCTCCCCACTTCAGACCCTGTGTGATGGAGGAAAGGTCGTTGATGAAGCAGCTGAAGGTGCCCGAGGGACTCTTGCAAAGATATCCTGGAGCTGAGGTGAGTGAACTCCAGCTAACATAGCTATCTTCCTATGTGCCAGGCCTGACCCCAAACACCAGAGACTTTGCCCAATGATACCCATTGATTCCAGTTTTGCTTGGGCTCCTTGTTTTTACCTTCAATGACGGCAGATGCTGGAAACCAGATTCTGGATCAGTGGTGCTGGAAGACCACAGCAGTTCAGGCAGCATCCAATGAGCAACGAAATCGACGTTTCGGGCAAAAGCCCTTCATCAGGAATAGGATTAGAGGCAGGGTGCCTGCAGAGTGGAGAGATAAATGAGAGGGGGATGGGGGATGGGGGCTGGGGAGAAGGTAACCAAGAGTACAATAGGTGAATGGGGGTGGGGATGGAGGTGATAGGTCAGAGGGGAGGGTGGAGTCGATAGATGGGAAGGGAGATTGGCAGCTAGGACAGGTCATGGGGACAGTGCTGAGCTGGAAGGATGGTATAATTGAAGACCGAATAGAGGGATTGGGCAGCAAAAAGCATCATGGGACAGCTCTGTGGGCCGAAGGCACTGTTTCGGTGCTGCATTGTTCTCTGTACACCTTGAATAGACCCCTGTCTTACTAATATCCCTCGGCTAAGAATTACAACTGCAGCTATTGTCCTAAACTTCGGTAGTGAGCCATCGGAGGTATTCGTGGTCATTGGTGTCCAGGACGGTCAAACCAGTGCCTCTTCAGGGTAGTGTAAGCAATGCAGTTAGCTGGAGGTAAGACAGCCATCACCTCTCAGTGAGGAGCCAATGTGTGACATGGCAGGGAAATGAGAAGGCACGAGGTGGATGTGTTGGTGTGGGGGCAGGGTAGACTGTCAGCTGTGGCTGCTGACAGAGCTTTTGTCATATATTGACAGCAGATTCCAGCAGCAATAACTATGGGTTACATTTCAGAAGGCATTTTACAGTGAGTGGGGGCGTTCACACCACAGGGTCTGTCCATGAGAATGCCTTCTCATTTCCCTGCCATATTTGAGCCTCTGTTTTCAAATGTCCGTGCAGATGTGTGTGACGCCCCTACAGTCAAATACCTCAGTAATGCTCTGAGCAGCCCCTGGTATTGGTAATGATAAATGTATCCCAGGGAGAGGTGACACTTTGAATGGGGCAGGTGCATCCTTCTGAGTGTTTGATAACAATGAAAGTAGCAGGCTGATCTACACACAGTCACTGTTTTTATTCCCAGCCTAACAGGCGCTGGACAAAGAACAGGGCCCCGATTTGCTCAGGCCACATCATGCATTATGATTTGAGAAGCATCAGTCCTTGACTGGAGATTTAATCCAGTCCTGCAGCAAGTTCAGCTCAACAGAGCAAACAATTCATTCAGAATCAGCCGCAACCTGCTTTCAACCAGCAGAGGGCAGTAGGCTCCAACCCAGCAAACCATGGCGAATCCGGAATTGCATTTGGACCGATGAAAGGCAGTAGAGTTTATAGCTCAGAAACTGCCCAATCGACTTTATTGACCCAGGATCCTCACACAAGGCTTGAGCTCACCTTCTCTGGGTTTAAATACTTTCCTCACCAACCTGTTAAGCAATAACATTGCATACCTGTGGAGGAAGGTGGGACTGGCATTCAAATCCCCTTGCTCAGAGGTAGGGACACTACCATTGTATCAACTCAAGCCCATTTGTTAGTCTCATCCCTCTATCCATTTCCTTCTCAGCTATGTTTATGAGCAACGCCGACACCATGTGGCACAGAGGTCCCCAAGTGTGCAGAAATGTAATGATTACAGACTGGATGTTGGGAAGATGTTTCCGTTGGTTGGAAAAATGAGGACCCAAGGGCATAGCCTTAGAGAAGAAGGAAGACCCTTTAGAATGGAGATAAGGAGCAACATTTTCAGTTAGAGAGTGGGGAATCCATTGAAATTCATTGCCACAGAAGGCTTTGGAGGCCAAGTTATTAAGTGCACTAAAGTATGAGATAGACAGGTTCTTGATTGTCAAGAGGATCATGGGTTACAGGAAGAAAGCAGGAGAATGGGGGTTGAGGAACCGATCACCCATGATTGAGTGTTGGAGGAGATTGGATGGGCTGAATGGCCTAACTTCTGTTCCTGTGTTAATATGGTGACAGCTGACGTTACCTTTGATGAGAGGCTGCTTTCACACTCACAGAGACTCACACATTCTCTCACTCCGTCATTCACAAGTGTACCCCGGAACACAGACGTGCGTGGAGACAGTCCCTACATGTGTACAGTCATCTTTCCATTGACACACGCACAAACACACATCCTCGATGGGAGGATTTGCTATCTATTGCAATACACAGGCCCAACCAATCTGACAGACACTGGGAAGGGAATGTTGGTATCTGTATAGGCTGGAAATTCAGATCAATTCAAGGATGCATTGCCCTGCAGGGTCTGTGTCTGGGTTTAATCATCAACTTGGGAGGCAATGGTGTAGTTGTTTTGTAGTCACACCAGTGATCCAGAGTCCATGTAATGGTGTGGACATCCAGCTTCAGAGAGGGGAGTGCCAAAGCCCTTCAGCGGGTACACCAGGTTCAGATCCTACTGTGGCACACTGTGGAACTTGAATCTGAGAGAAATTAAAAGTGGAATCATGACCATGCGTATTCTTGTAAAAGCTCCCACCACCCCCCCCCCCCCCCAACCTCCCAATCCAGTAATGGAAAGGAGATCTACCCTCCTTATATGTGACCCCAGCCCCACAGCAATGTGGTTAACTGCTAAACTGCACTGTACTTGCAAGCAACTGTGTTGTAATCAACCACTAGAAAGCCTCAAAAAAGCAATGAAATGGAACAGACCACCCGGCATCGACCTAGGCACCAGAAAAGGCTATGGCAGACACAGCCCTGTTGACCCTGCAAAGTCCTCCGCACTAACATCTGGGCCAACACTGGGAGAACTGTCTCACAGACTAGTCAAGCAACAGCCTGACACAGTCATACTCACCGTATAGATAATGTCCCAGACACCACCGTCACCATCTCCAGATATCTTCTGTCCCACCAGCAGGACAGAAACAACAGAGGGGACGGCTCAGTAGATACAGTCAGGAGGGTATTGCCCTTGAATCCTCAACATTGAACCAACACCCCATCAAGTCTCCTGGCTTCAGGTTAAATACGGGCAAGGAAACCTCCATGTACCGTCCTCCCTCAGCCGATGAACCAGTCCTCCTCCATGTTGAACAATATTGAAGGAGGTACTGAGGATGGCAAGGGTACAAAATGTACGCTGGGTGGGGGATGTCAATGTCCACCACCAAGAGTGCTAATGATCAAGCTGGTTGGGTCCTAAAGGACATAGCTGCTGCATTATCAGACAGCACCTGTTTAGTGGGCCTAGATTGGGTTCTGTCAGGACCACCCAGCTTCTGACCTCATTACAGCCTTGAATCTGCACACTTTCTACATCCTGGGGCCAACCATCGGGCCAGAAGGTGAATCAGAATAGACATGTAATTACTGTAGCTACACACGCAGGTCAGAGGCTAGGAATCTCGCAGCAAGTATTCTACGTCCTGACTCCCAAAGCCTGTCCATCATCTACAAGGCACAAGTCAGGAGTCTGATGGAATACTGCCCAGCTCCATCAAGAAGCTTGACACTATCTGTAACAAATTAGCTCTCTTGTTTGGCATCTCATTCACAAACATCAACTTCCTCCATCATCAGTGCACAGCATATTTAAAAATGTACCACAGAAATTCACCAAGGCTCCTCCAACAGTACTTTATAAACCCATGACATTATCACCTAAAAGTACAAGGTCAGCATATCATGGTAACATCACCACCTGCCAGTTCCCCTCAAACCCACTCACCATCCTGACTTGGAAATCTATCACCGACAGTGTCGCTAGGTCAAAATCCTGGAATTCACACCAAACGGCATTGCGGGTCCTCCTACAGCATGCGGACTGCAGCGGTTCAAGAAGGGCAACTCACATTAGACAATTAAATGCTGCCCCAACCAACAACACCCACCATCCCACGAACAAGTAATAAAAACTGAGGGATTCTTCAACAGGTACGTGTATGGAGCTGCCAGAGGAAATGGTGGAGGCTGGTAGAATGGCAACATTTAAAAGGCATTTGGATGGGTATATGAATAGGAAGGGTTTAGAAGAATCTGGGCCAGATGCTGGTAGGTGGGACTAGATTGAGTTGGGATAACTGGTCAGCATGGACAGGTTGGACCGAAGGGTCTGTTTCTGTGCTGTACACCTCTTTGACTCTCCTTTCAGTTTGTGAGCCCAGTGGTGGGAGGTGACTGGGACTTGGTACAAGGTAGAATGCAGACTGCAGAATTTGGCAGGTTATGTGACTGCTGATTGAAGCAGTTACCCACAATACTGGACAAATGATAAACTGCTGTGTGTTACTTTTCAAACTTGTTGATGTTTAACGAGAAAAATAATCATATTTCTGGGAAAATGTTCACGCTGCCAGCAGCCAAAATTTAGAGATTTCATCTGGTTCCGTGTTTAGCCATTGGAAACGTAATCATTCAGTTTCTTGAGTGTCCTGATGCTCATCACCAGTGGGAGTGGTTGGCCCCTTGGAGCATGATGGCCTTGGGGTGGCATGGTGGCTCTCAGCACCGGGGTCCCAGGTTCAATTCCTGCCTTGGGTGACTGTCTGTGTGGAGTTTGCACATTTTCCCTGTGTCTGTGTGGGTTTCCTCTCACAGTCCAAAGATGTGCAGGTTAGGTGAATTGGCCATGCTAAATTGCCCGTAGTGTTAGGTGCATTATTCAGAGGGAAATTGGTCTGGGTGGGTTAGTCTTCAGAGGGTCGGTATGGAACTGGTTGGGCCGAAGGGCCTGTTTCCACACTGTAAGGAATCTAATCTAACTCAGGTCAGTCCAGGATGTGCCCACATACGACCTTTATCCACAGTGTCTCTTTAGCATGGGTGTTCTCCATGTTTTCAGGACTCTTTCTGTAAAGATATTTCTCTTTGGAATTGCTTGCTTTGTGTTAAATTTGTAAATGAGAAGGCGACAATGTGAAAAGAGTACGGTGGTGTGTGCCTTGCGAGGGTCACTGTGTGATTCAGTGCAGACAAGCCCCAAGGGGAATGCCTGAGCACATCTCAAGCTGTCTGCTGTGGTTCAGAGGGTAGCACTCTTGCCTCTGAATCAAGAGGCTGGTGTCTTCAACTCCCAGCCAGGGGCAAAACTGCAGGTCCCTCTTGACTCAGCAGAGTGCAGACACTCCACACCACTCCAGCTGTAGTCCATGGGCTGTAGGTACATCTACAATGCTGTTAGAGAGGGGAGTTCCAAGATTTCAACCCAGCGACAATGAAGGAACAATGATAAATCTCCAAGCCAGGATGATGAGCGGCTTGGAAGGGCACTGGCAGGTGGTGGTGTTTCCATGTATCTGCTGCCCTTGACCTCCATACTTGGTACCACTTAGCCAGTAGTGAAGGCAGTGAATGTTTGCAAATGACGTTCCATTGGAGTAACTAAGTTAGGGATATGACAGCAGTGTGGTTAAGTTATGGGACTGGTATTGCAGAGGGTCAGCCTAATGATCTATATATCAAGCATCAGATCACAGGGAGCTGGGAAATTTACAATGAAATTTTACAAAAATGACCATGATACTGTGGGTTGGTCATGGAAATCCCAGCTGGTTCACTGATGCCCTTCAATCTGCCAAGTGTATCTTGTTCGGCCTGCACGTGACTCCAGACCCACAATGATAAGGTCGCTTCTGTCAGTAGCTTCATAAATCCCGTTTACAAAAGGCTGTACCACCTCCAGCTTCTCAAAGGCAACTCAGAGCAAGCAGTAAAGCGAGCCTTACCCATAAAGTTCCATATCCTGTGGATGAATTAAAAAATTGTACATCGTCTTTTAAGTAAAGCATTATCAGTTGCCAGGTTATCTCCCCTGGTAGTATTTTATGTCAAATTTTAAGGTTTTGTATCTTACTCAACAGTGTTGAACACAAAGGCTAGACAGGTATCGCAGGGCTGTGCTATTGGAGACGCCATCTTTAGACATGAAAATGGAGTCTCTCTGTCCTGCCAGGTGACTAGGAAAGACCCCAGTGGTGCAATTCCAACAATAGTCAGTTGGCCTGAAATTATTTCTCTCACAATACTTCCAGCACTTTCTGTTTTATATTATGGGTTGATGATTGCGTGATAAATGAATTCAAGAGAATTCTTGTTTCAGTCAGTATATTAATCATCCTGGATCGTATTTGGCACTGTGCTCTGCACTGTCTGTGCACTGCAGCTTCTACATTGTCAGTAGGTCATTGATATAAAGTTGGCTGAATGATTCCAATGCTCTCTGATACTGGATGAAGGGAACAGGGGGAAGGTCATTATCAGCTGGGACATGTCAAGGGGAGGCGAAATGAACAGGTCAGTAGAACTGATGTTCAAACAACAAATGCCTGACCCTTCAGACCACATTTTGTTTGGCTGTCCTTCATTCTGCTTCGCCTTCACCTTCAACTATTTCTTCCTTGTCAGATAGTGACCGTCCCCATTACTCTGACCATTGTGTCTCCAACTCCCTCCTACCACCCCCCCTCCCCTGTACAGCCCCCACCCCCACCCCTTGCCGGCCATGCAGAGGACCGTGTACAAAGTCTAAACTAACACTGCAGTGCAGTGCTATTGTGGAGCTGTCGCTCAGATGTGGCATTAAATTGAGGCTCTTCTCCTGTTGTTCTTCTCAAACGGGTGAAGAAGATCCCACTGCGCTGTCTTGAAGAGTAGGCGATTTTACTTTCATATCTTGGAAGTTACTGAACCCTCACCATCATAGTTAAAACAGATTATCTGCTTGCTTTCATAATACTTTTTATCAAGTTCACTCCTGGGTTATGTGGGCCTTGAGAAGTTGGTGATGAGCTACCTTCTTGAACCACTGCAGTCCATGTGCCATTAAGGAAGGAATTCCAGGATTTTGTCCCAGCAACAGTGAAGGAACGGCAATTTACTTTCAAGTCAGGATGGTGAGCAGCTTGGAGGGGATCTTGTAGGTGGTGGGATCTGTTGTTCTTGGCCTTCCAGATGTAAGTGGTTTTACGTTTGGAAAGTGCCATCCCAGGAACCCGAATGAATTTATCCGGTGCATCTTGCAGCTTGTACACGTCGCTGCAACTGAGCATCAGTGACGGAGAGAGTGGATGTTTGTGGATGTGGTGCCTATCAAGCGGCTTGCTTTGTCCTGGATGGTGTCGAGCTTCTTGGGTGATATTGGGGCTGCACCCATCCAGGCAAGTGGAGAGTATTCCATCACAAGGGGGCATAATTTTAAGGTGATTGGAGGAAGGTTTGGAGAGATGTCAAAGGTAGGTTCTTTACTCAGAGAGTGATGGGTGTGTGGATTGCACTGCCAACGGCGATAGTAGAGTCAGGTACATTTAAGTGACTCTTGGATAGGCACATGAAAGATAGTACAATGAAAGGTATGTAGAATAGTCTGATCTTAGAGTAGGATAAAAGGCTGGCACATCAAGGTCCGAAGGGCCAGTACTGTTCTATGTTCTATCTTCTATGTTCACCCTGACTTGGTCCTTGTAGATGGGGACAGGGTTTGTGGAGTCAGGAGGTGATGTTTGCACTAGAGGATTCCTAACTTCTGACCTGTTCTTGTAGCCACTGTACCTACAAAGCTAGTCCAGTTCATTTCTGATTAGTGCTAGCCGCCAGGATGTAGATAGTGATGGTAATGCCATTGAATGTCAAAATTCTTTGGTGAGATTTCTCACTTGTGAGAGATGGTCATTGTCTGACATTTGTGTGACACAAATGTTTCTTGCCACTTGTCCTCCCAAGTCTGATTATTGTCCAGGTCATCCTACATCTGCTGTGCTATGTCCAAACCATGGATGTAGAAATAAAAAAAGTTTACAGGATGGAAGAAGGCCATTTAGCCCATCATGTCAATACTGGCCAACAAGTAACCACCCAGTTCAATCCCACTTTTCAGCTTCTGCTCCATCAGTTATCACTCTCTATGATTGTCATCTGGTTTTGTCCAGTTTTGGGGATGTTAGAGACTGCAGGAGGCTGCACTGTTAATAAACATTACCTTCTACTGAAGAAGGCTTTCAAATCAGGCTTTTCCTTTCAGTCTTGGAGATAGAACCATTTCCCAGTGGTTCTGATTGGATTCCACTGACAATGTAAACTCCATTATTTAGATATTGACATTAACTCTTTACACTACAAACCTTTTTGGTTACAGCACTTTCAATGTACCATAAGGAGTTTGACTCCTCCTTCCAGACAAGCAGTGAATTCCTGACCTCTTCACATTCCACCTACTCCTTATCTTAATCCCTCTCTGCCCTCAGTTATAAACCTCCCTTTCCCCTCTCCTCTATCCAGATACTTCATTATTTTATATACTCTAATTAGATTACCCCTCAGCTTCCTCCACTCCAACAGTTCCAGCCTATCGAATTTTTACTCATAGCTAAAATTCTCCAGTTGAGGCGATGTCCATTGTAAATCTCTTTGGGACCGTCTCCAGTATAATCTCATCAATTCTATGATGCAATGATCAGACGTGCACATTGTATCCCAGCTATTGACTAACTAGTATTTGATACAGTTCCATTGTACCCTTCCCATTCTTAGATCAAGTGCTCTATTAGCCATCCTATACCTGTCCAGCGATCTTGAGGGGTCTGTGGATGTACACTCCAATGTACCTTTCTGAACCTCTGCAGTTCTCAGTATCCTGCCATTTACTATGTGTTGAATTGCTTTGTTAGCCTTCCCAAATATATCATCTCAGATTTATTCAGTTTGAACTCTAGCTGCCACTGACTTCGAGCCCATCAACATTTTCTCGCAGTCCAGAGCTATCTCCTTTATTATCAACCACGCAGTCAATTCTTGCATCATCTGCTTTATTGTGGCAGGTCTGAGTTGCCCATAAGCTCCAAAGAAGAAAGGGACTCTGTACTGAGCCCTGTGAAATCCCACTGGAAACAATCTTTTTCAGTCACAAATTCATTGAGTGACTATACTTCAAATTAATCTTAACATCATTGAAAAAGACAAAACTACAATGTGGCAAAGATTACCCGTAAGCCATATGATTGGGAAAGTCTTAAGAATCAATAAAATGCAGCCAAAAATATGATAAAGAGGGAGAAAATAAACTTCAAATGTAAACTTGCAAGTAATATCAACATGGGCAACAAGAGCTTCTTGAAATGCATAAAAAGGAAGAGAGAAGCCAAAGTGAACTGAGGGACTTTAGAGAATAAAGATATAATAATGGAGTGCATGAAAATAGCATCACAGTAGAATATACCAATAATTACCCAAAATTATTAAATATTCAAAAGACAAAAGTTCAGGAACCAAATACAATAATAATCATTCCAGAAAAGGTGCTAGGGAAATGAGTGGGGCTAAAGATGGATATATTCCTTGGACCTGATGGGATCCATCCTAAGCAGTAGCCACACTGCATCACAAGATGAAGGCAGTTTCACAAGGGGTATAATCCAGTGGAAATGTTTCCTAGTGATGAACTAATTCACTGGCTTCAGGGATCTTGTGGAATGGTGACAGCATCCCTCTCTTTGGGCCAGAAGGTCTATATTCAAATCCCACCTCAGTGTATGATGACCACAGAGGTATCATAACATATCCAAATAACTGATCTTTTTAAAAAAAGCCACCAGCCTATCTTCCAATCTTTTTGTTTGCACGACTATATTCATAAAATTAGCACAAAATTCATTTCAAAAAATCTCAGCTTGAATATTACAGAATTTGTAATAAAATTCAGCTTGTCCCCACACAACATATTCCATTCAGTACTACTCCACAAGTGTTAACATTTACAATATTCATTCTATGCCAGCCAAATAGCCTGAGGGCAAAGCATTACAAATTGAAAATGTCCATTGAGGCAATAGATGTACAATTTTCTCTACACACCATGTTCCATTCTGATGTGCCTCGATACATTTTCAATCCTCTTGGAATCATAGTGGTCTACAGTCCAAACCAAGGCCAATCAATCCATCACATCAGTGCCAGTCAAACACAACGCCCTAACTATACCAATTCTGACTGGTCAACACTTGGCTCCTAACCTTATAAGCTGAGGCATTGCAAGAGCACATCTAAATATTTCCTCAATGTTATGAGGGTTTCTGCCTTTACCACCTGTACCAGCAATGAGTACCAGATTCACACCACACTCTAAGTGAAACAAGTGATCACATCTCTAAACTTCCTGACCCTTACAGTAAATCCAAACCCCATTGATGCCTTCACCACAGGGAATAATCTGTTCCCATCTACCCTCTCTATGCCCCTCATCATTTCATATGTCTCAATTATGTCCCCCCTTGGTCACCTCTATTCTAAGGAAAACTACACCAGTCTTCCAATCTGTGCACTTAGCTCCACTGCTATCACATCCCTCCTATAATGTGGATTCCAAAACTGCACACAATACTCTAGGTGTGGTCTACCCAGCATTTTATACAGTCCCAGCGTCACCTCCCTGCTCTTAAACTCTATGCCTCAACAAAGGTAAGTATCCCCATATGCCTTCATAACCACTTCATCCACTTGCACCAATACCTTAGGGAACTGAGGGGTGGGCATGCACACCAAGATCCCTCTGATCCTTGGCACTTCCCAGGATCCTACTGTTTTTCACATGTTCCCTTGCCTTGCCTGACTTACTCCAATGTATCACCTCACATTTATCCATACTGAGTTCCATTTGCTAACTTAATGAATCAATTCATAAAAATCCAGAATTGAAAACCATTCTCAGCAATTGTCACCTCGTGTTGTAAAAACCCACCCCATTCACTCAGGTCTTTTAACTCTTTTACTGACTCTTAACTAGCTTCTGGGCAATTAAGGATGGGCAATAAATCTGGCCCAAGGCAGTGAAAGATTGAAGATGGACCTGAGGGGCAACTTCTTTAAGCAGAGAGTGGTCCATCTGTGAAATGGGCTGCCAGAGACAGTGGTTGAGGCAGGTACAATAGCAACATTTTAAAAGCATTTGGATAGGTACATGGATAGGAAGGGTTTAAAAGGTTATGGATCAAACGTGGGCAATTGGAGCTAGCTGAGTGGGTACCAAGATCAGAGCTGAAAATGTGTTGCTGGTTAAAGCGCAGCAGGTCAGGCAGCATCCAAGGAACAGGAAATTCGACGTTTCGGGCATAAGCCCATGACCAGTTTGGAACAATCTATGACACACACATCCCTTGAATAATGTTTTTAAGAATTACTGAGTAAAACACCCTGAGGTGTTTCACAGCAGCATAGTGAGACAAAACTTAATAACTGGATGTTATAAGAAGACATTAGGAAGGATGACCTAAAGCTTTGTCAAACAGAGATTAAGGGAGTGAAATCCAGAGAGTGGAGTGATTGAAGTCAAGAGGGTGGTGCAGGAAAAGCACAGCAGGTCAGGCAGCATCCGAGGAGCAGGAGAATTGACGTTTTGGGCACAAGCCCTTCATCAGGCTAACTATTCCTAATGAAGGGTATATGGCCAAAACGTTGATTCTCCTGCTTCTTGGATATTGCCTGACCTGCTGTGTTTTTCCAGCGCCTCTCTCTTGACTCTGGTCTCTAGCATCTGCAGTCCTCACTTTCTACTAATGCAGTTAATAAAGTCAGGGATCCTCAGGAGGCCAGATTTAGAATGTAGAACCTAGAGAACATAGACAATAGGTGCAAGAGTAGGCCATTTGGCCCTTCGTGCCTGCATCCCCATTCAATATGATCATGGCTGATCATGCAATCTCGGTATCCCACTTCCAATTTCTCTCCATATCCCTTGATCCTGTTAGCCAAAAAGGCCACGTCCAGCTCTCTCTTGAATATATCGAATGAACTGGCCCCAACAGCTTCCTGTGGGAGAGAATTCCACAGGTTCCCAACTCTCTGAGTGAAGAAATTCTTCCTCATCTCAGTCTTGAATGGCTTGCCCATTCAAGAAGTAAGAATTGAAGATGGAGGCCATTCAGTTTGTTGTACGGCAAGGTGGATCAATGATTAGCACTGCTGCTTCACAGCACCAGGGATCCAGGTTCGATTCCAGCCTCGGGTGACTGTCTGCGTGGGGTTTACACATTCTCCCTGTGTCTGTGCTTCCTCCTGCACTTCAAAGATATGCAGGTTAGTTAAATTGGCCATTGTGTGCAGGCTAGGTGCATTTGTCATAGGAAATGTAGAGGAATAGGCCCTTCAGAGGGTCAGTGCGGACCTGTTGGTGCTAATGGCCTGTTTCCACATCATAGAGATCCTATAAAACTTCTGCAGGCTCTTTGAGAGTGCTAAAGCCCCACTCCCTGCCATTTTCTCTCATCTGTGTGTTTATCAAACTGTAAGTTACCACGGAATCTGCTTCTACCACCCTTTCTGTCAGAACAGAATAAATCGCTGCTCTAAAATAAATTCTCCTCATCTCACCCATGGATCTAATCCCAATTTTTTTTTAACTTTCGCTCCAGCCGAAATTAATGATGTAGAAGATGGTCATTGTCGGCTTAATTAGCGTGCTGAAGGGTAGGGAATATTAAAATCAGCAAAAAGAAGCAAGCTCCTATTTAATTTCTCAGAACAAAAAAAAAGAATGTCCCCAGTGAATCAGCAGCAGCAGTAGACATAGCCCGAAAGTGCTTTGATATACATTCACAATTCCATTAGTATATCTGAGTCACACACAATTCGTCGGAAAAACAAAGCAACGTCAAACAGAAGCATCTCACAATGAAACAGATCAGTCCCTTCCTGCACTGACTGCTGAGCATTTGCAGAGACTTTAGTACCTTCAGCCATTTAGAGGGAATGGAAATGCTTTATGGTGACAGCAGTGATGAGACAATGACAGTAATCTGCATCGGTCTGTGAAAGAGTTGGATAGAGCTCTCAAGGATAGTGGAATCAAGAGTTATGGAGATAAGGCAGGAACAGGATACTGATTAAGGATGATCAGCCATGATCACATTGAATGGTGGTGCAGGCTCGAAGGGCAGAATGGCCTACTCCTGCACCTATTGTCTATTGTCTAAACGTTTGTGTGACAAGACAGAAGAGAATTGGCAGCAAACAGGAGGTGTTGTGTAGCAACAAGATTCACTGTTTGGGGCCATGTTTGAATGGATAATTATTGATTACTTGATTTGTTGGTGCCCCATATAAATGGAAAATTTCATCTTTGAACATTGAAGGGACAGGTTAAAAATGACAGGAAAAGCCTAGCAAGGGACAGGAGAGAGCATCATGGAAAATTTCAGGGCATGACAAGAGGTTATCATGGGAGATTTCAGTGATTGGTGCAATAGCATCATGGGAAGTCTCAGGGAGTGTCAAGAGAGCATCATGGGAAATTTCAGGACACAACAAGACTGCGTCATGGGAAATTTCGTCGTTTGGTGCAAGCATATGGTGAGGAAACTCAGGGAGTGATGAGAGAACATCATGGTAATTTCAGGATATGACAGGAATGTATCACAAGAAATTTCAGTGATTGATGCAAGGACATCATGGGAAATCTCAGGACATGACAAATTTATCATGGGGAATTTTAGTGAATGGTGATAGAGTATCATGGGAAATCTCAGGGAGTGACAAGAGGGCATGATGGGAAATCTCCGCCAGTGGAAAACATGCAAATAGAGGTTATGGACATAAAGTGACTGCAATAGACAGAAACAACAAGCAAGGAAGCAGAAGAGGCTGGGGTAAACAAGAGGGCTGTTGCAGGGGAGTATGGGGAGTGATATTTCCCCCTTCCACTTTTTTTCATTCATTTGCCTTATTTAACTCGTTTCTGAAAAGTCACTGTTGAATTCGCTTCCACTGCCCTCATTGTTATCATTTCAAGTCCAGTATGAAATGGAAGATTGAAAGTGGGCATTAGACTTCAAATGTTAACCCTGTTTCTCACACCACAAGATGCTGCCAGACCTGCTGAGTTTCTCTGGCACTTCCTGTTTTTATTCGAGCGTCAGGATGTCGATTTGAAGAGCCTTGCACAGGCAGGGCCATGCACATGAGAGAGCAGGTTGAGAAAGGCTTTCTGAGCTGGTGGAGCGGCATTTTAGTTGAGCACACCATGAGCTCCAGCACAGCAGTCAGCAAATCCCTGCACAATGTTAGAGAGTAAAGAGGGACAACGATTGGTGGCGTTTGGATTGCAGCAGTCACCAGCAGATTGCTCGTCAATGGGAATGGCTGATATACCAGCATGGCTGTGCTGGTCATTGACCACGCAGATGGACAATCTCATTGGCCAATGAGTCTAGGCTTTCCCCCCAACCTCCCTGGGCCCCAGTGGTGAGCCACCCCCTTGAATTCCCGCAGTCCTAGAAGTATAGATTTCCAGAATCATAGCACAGCAACAATAAAGGAATGGTGCAACATTTCTGAGACAGGATGGTGAGTGGGTTGAAGTGTATGCCGAATGGATGCATTATAATCCATCAGCAGCCATTGTTCCTTCCTGTTCCAGACAGCATAGGTTTGAGAGGTGCTTTCAAAGAAATTTGTTGAGTGAGGTGACAGCCCTTGACATCAAGACTGCATTTGCCTGTGTGTGGCATCAAGGAGCCCCAGAAAAACTAGAATTAATGGGAATCAGAGGGCAAACTCTCCACTGGTTCGAGTCATACCTGGCACACAGGAAGATGGTTGTTATTGTTGGAGATCAGTCATCTCAGCTCCAGGACATCTCAGCAGGAGTTCCTCAGGCTCATGTCCTCAGTCCAACCGTCATTAGCTGCTTCATCAATGACCTTCCCTCCATCATGATGTCAGAAGTGGGGATGTTTGCTGATGATTACATAATGTTCAGCACCATTCATGACTCCACAGATACTGAAGCAGTCCGTGCTCAAATGCAGCACGATCTGGACAATATCCAGGCTTGGGCTAACAAGTGGCAAGTAACACTTGTGCTGCCCAAAAGCCAAGCAATGGCCATCACCAATAAGAGACAATCTAACCACTACCCCTTGACATTCAGTGCTCTACCCATCACTGGATCCCCCATGATCAACATGCCGAGGGTCATCATTGGACTGAAACTGAACCAGATTAGCCATATAAATAAACTGGCTACATGAGCAAGTCAGAGGCTTGGCTGCAGTGACTAACCCATCTAATATATCCCCAAAGTCTGTCCACCATCTGCAAGGAACAAGCTAGGAGTGTGATGGAATGCTCCCCACTTGCCTGGATGGGTGCAGCTCCAACAACACTCAAGAAGCTCAATACCATCGAGGATGTAGCAATCCACTTAATTAGCGAACATCTACAAGCATCCACTCCCTCTGCTACTGAAACTCAGTAGTAGCTGTGTGTACCATCTACAAGATGCACCATAGAAATTCACCAAAGATTCTCAGACAGCACCTTCCAAACGTATGACCATTTCCATCTAGAAGGACAAGGACAGCAGATACACAGGAAGACAACTACCTTCGAGTTCCCCTCTAAGCCACTTACCATCCTGACTTAAAAAGACATCACCATTAGGTCCCTAGTGCTGGGACAAAGTCCAGGAACTTGCTTCTTAAGGACTGTGGGTCCTTACATTCGCAGGACTGCAGCAGTTCGAGAGACAGCTCATCAGCACATTCTCAGGACGATCGGTGGTAGGCAATAAATCCTGGCCCAGTCAGGGACACCCTCATTCACTTTATGAAAACAAAGGAGCTCCTACAGTTCACCTGATGGATGATACATGCCACTGCTGCTGTGATAAGTGAGAAACAGGAAAGTCAAGGGTATTGCAGGCTGCTCTCTCATTGCAAAGAGACGACTGGTGGTGAATTTAACCTGCGGATCACCATGCCCCAGGTAAGGGGTGAGATTGAATGGTGACCTCAAGTCATTATGGGAATTGAACCCAAGCTGGTAGCATCACTTTGTGTCACAAATCAGCTGTTCAGCCAGATGGACTCACTAGGGGGAGCCAATGAAGTGGTCTCTTAGTCCTAAATAGAGTGTTCTTCTTGGGAGTTGTTGTAACTGCACTCATCCTGGTAAATAAGGAGATATTTCTATTATTCAATCATGGGATTTGGCTAGACCAACATGTACTGTCCATGAATATTGCCCTTGAGTGTATGATCACACCACTGACTTGTGCTTTGAAAATAGTGGATTGGCACTGAGGGGGTCAGAAAGTGAGATAATCATCACCAAATCCTCATCCTCTGACGTGATCATAGAATTTACATGGCTGGCCCTGTTTGTTCTCTGGTCAGCAGCAACTGCCCCAAGGATGTTGACAGAGGGTGATCCAGCAATGGGAATGGCATCAAGTATCGTCTGGCTAGATTCTTTCTTTATGGAGATGATCATTGCCTGGCACTTGTGTGGCACAAAGTTATCAGCAATATATTACCCCAAGTCTGGAAGTTGTCCAGGTCTCAGTACATATAGGCATGGAGTGCTTCAGTACCTACAGAGCTACAAATGGTATTGGACACTGTGTAATCATCGGTGAACTTCCCCACTTCTGACCTTATGATGGAGGGAAGATCATTGCTGAAACAGCTGAAGATGGTTGGCCCTAGGACACCACCCTGAGGAACTCCTGCAGAGATGGCATGGAGCTGGGATGATTCCAATGAGCGAAGAGTCTTTCTCTGATTCCCATGGACTCCAGTTGTGCTCGGGCTCCATGATGCCACACTCTGTCAAATGTCACTCTCACGTCCCCTCTGGAGATTCAACTTTTTTCCCCATGTTTGAACCAAGGCTTTAATTTGGTGTGGAGACAATTGACTCAAGCAGATCCCAGACTGGGTGTCAGTGAGGAGGTTATTGAGAGTTCTGTTGACGCTTTCAAGCATTTTGCTGATGACTGAGAGGGGGGATTGATGTGGTGAAAACTGGTCAGAGTGGGTCTCTCCTCTTTTTGTCGCCAGGACACACTTGAGCAAGTTTCCATCTTGCCTGGTGGATGACAGCACTATATTTGTACGGGAACAACCTGAAGAGAAACACAACGAACTTTAGCGCACATGGTGTTTCTGAACGTTTTGTCAAGGATCTGCTCTTCATCTTGATTTCAAGATGTGATGTGAAAGAATTTGCAGGGTTATTTTGGACTACAGTCCTATCAAATTAAAGAGATGTTCAAGATACATTAAGTAACATGGCAATTAATACCAAAGAGGTTGCAGATTGAATTTATGATTATCAGTGTAGACATCAGTACACAATTAGAAATGTTGGGGTCTACGTGGAAGATGGCACGAGATTTTGTTGCACAGAGGATGAGTGCAAGAATGGCATCCTTTAAGTATAGAAGAAACAAGAAACATCAACTGTTTTTGAAAGAGCTGGGTACAAACGAAGGGTAGAGGCAAGGGATTCATTAGAATAGGAAAGCAAAGCACAGGCCTCTAACAAGTAAGGAGATCAGAAAAACAGAGCACTTGCAGAACCATTCAAATCTCAGACCATTCCAAAGTTCTTAATGGACAATGAAATTTAATGTTTTCATGTAAGAAAGCAAAGCAGCTAATTTATTCACAGCAGGCTCCCACAAATCGCAATGGGAAACATGATTTTTAATGGGCTTGGTTTGGGGATACAGTAAATGTTGGGACTTCTCCCCACTCTTCATCTTAAGGTCTCTGACATCGAAAAGTACTGGTTTAATGGCCCATTTGAAAGGCAGAGCCTCTGACTGTGCAACATTCTCTCACAACTGTACAGTAAACATCAGCCTAGATCAGGGTCACAGCTCAGTAACCATATGCAACTTATTAGGACTCTTGTGGCTCCCAACCTTGATTAATTTCTGAAGCCTGCAATCTATTGTTGGGCATGCTGTCTTCTGTGTGAGCAAATGCTTTCAAATATGCATTTCATTAAAAAAAACAAATTGTAAAGTCAATTTAACAATGAACTTTGACAGTCCTGTTTGAGATTGAAAACAACAGCGCACTGTCTGAATTACGGACAACTCTCCAAAGAAAGCCAAAGGCAGAAATTGCATCAAAGTAATGTTTTCTTTTTTTAGTTCCCCATTTTGTATCTATCTTTTTATTTATTCCAAATATAATCATGCATTCTCTAGGAGAATGCTCCGACCAATCAGAATACATTAGCCAACTAGTTAGCATTTTTATTCACATGCGGTATAAATTGCGTTCTCTTTGAAATTTGGATTCTTGTGTCTGTCCTGATGCATGTAAGACAAAAACATTTGACAGCATGTCTTCTTTTTCAACAACACTCGAATATAAAAATGCTCATCTCCTGGGTTTGACATCATCTTACTTTCATTTATTTTTGTAGCCACTGTATCAATTTCAATTTCATTTAATCATTGTTTTAAATTTGATAACGCCACTATTAATTTGAAAACTGTTGGTGCAATGAACAGATAACAGGATTCTTGAAATCTTTTTTGATTGAATAGAAAGTGTATGCATAATCTAACGTATTCATTGTTACTGGCAGCCTTGCAGAATTAGCTGCACACAAGATAATATGCTTCTGGCTGCATTGCGAAAAATAGTTTGTTGTATTATAAACACTGCTGATCCCTTGGCTAGATTATGCTTTCATAGCTTCAGAGAGAGGCTGTGAATCCAATGATTGGTAGGCAGAGGTCAACGCATTATCACTGTGCCAGGACTGACACCACTGAAGTCAACAAGACAAGAAAGTAGAGCTGAAAAATAAATAGGCTGCAAGGAAACAGAGTGAAGAAATGTTGCCAACGCATAGTAATTTAATAATCAGACATCCTGATGAAGAACATATGCCCAAAATATTCATTCTCCTGCTCCTCGGATGCCGCCTGGCCGGCTGTGCTTTTCCAGCACCGCACTCTTTGACTTTGATCTCCAGCATCTGCAGTTCTCCCTTTCTCCTAATCAAGTTCTTAATGTTATTGATTGACATGGAAACAATGGGATTACAGCAATAAGTGAAATACACGTCAGATCAGGATTCGTAATTAAGGGCTTGCTAAAACTATACAAGGCACGTGTCCGATCACAGTTGGAATACCATGAACAGTTTTGGACTTCTTAGCAAAAATAACCTGCAAGTGGAGACAGTCCAAAGAAAGCTCCCTGGGCTGAAACCAGGTATGATAAGGGCAATATTATGCAAAGATGTTAAGCTGGTTGGGCCTGTACTCATTAGAGCTTAGAAGAATGAGAGACAACTGTATTTAAACATAAAAGATTCTTCAGGGGATTAACAGGGAGGAGCAGAAAGGCCTGTTGTGGGTGAGTCTAGCATGAGAGGGCATAATCTCAGAATAAGGGGTCACCCAGGTAAGACAAAGATGAGGAGGAATTTCTCTCAGAAGGTCATAATTTCTTTACAACACACAGCTTTTGAAGCAAGGCTCATTATATGTATGCAAGGCTGAGATAGACAGATATTTAATCGGTAAGGGAATCAAGGGTTATGGGGAAAAGGCAGGACAGTGGAGTTGGGGATTATCAAATTGGCCATGATCTAATTGAATGACAGAGCAGACTGAATGGGCTCAATGGATTAGAGTGGTGCTGGAAAAGCACAGCAAGTCAGGCAGCATCTGAGGAGCAGGAAAATTGACGTTTCGGGCATTCCTGATGAAGGGCTTTTGCCCGAAACATCAAGTTTCCTGCTCCTCAGATGCTGCCTGACCTGCTATGCTTTTCCAGCACCACTCTAATCTTGACTCCAATCTCCAGCATCTGCAGTACCCACTTCTACCTCGATGGGGCGAATGGCCTACTTCTGCTCCGACATATGGTCTTGTGGTCATATATGGAACACTCTGGAGGGATTGGGGAGGGAACAGCAGACTTGAGGTCATGGAGTTCAATAGAGAGATTATTGCTTCATCGAAACTGGGGATTTCCATTGAAATAAAAGCACAACACTGTGAATGAAAGCAAGATGTTTCAGATGCTGGAATTCAGGTATATAAACAGAAAATTGCAGGAGAGACTGAGGAGGTGTTGCAGTATCTGTGGAGAGAAAACAAAGTTAACGTTTTGAAGCTGATATGACATGTCGGGGGCTGGCTGGTGACATTATTTTGGGCTCATTTTATCATGGATTCAGAGCAAAGTTGAGGAGAACATTTTGGCTCTAATTTGAATCATTGTGACTCAGTGGCTAGCACAGCTGCCTCACAGTGCCAGGGTCCCGGGTTCGATTCCAGCCTCTGACGACTGTTTGTGTGGAGTTTGCGCATTCTTCTCGTGTCTGCGTGGGGCTTCCTCCCGCAGTCCAAATATGCACGAGTTAGGTGGATTGGCCTGGTTAAATTGCCCATAGTGTCCAGGGATGTCTAGGTTATATGGATTAGCCATAGGAACTGTGGGGTTACAGGGATAGAGTAAGTGGGTAAGTCTGGATGGGATGCTCTTCAGAGGGTTGTTAAGGGCTCGAAGGACTGAATGGCCTGCTTCCACACTGCAGGGATTCTATGATTCTGTGAAATGTGAATGCTTTCTGGGAAGCATATGGTGATTTTCAGATTTTGCTTCAGAAAGGGTCTGGATTAGACAGGAGGTAGTATTAAATTGTGTTCAGGGCTGTTTTCTCAGTTAAGTGTGCTGCTGCTTCAGAGAGGAAGGAAGTTACAGCCACATAAAAAAAAAGGAGGCTTGCCAAGATTAAATGGAAGGAGAAATTGGCAAGTGAAACCATTCATCAGCAATGGGAAATGCTTGAGCAGGGGCTGGAAAGGTACAAACACTGCTTTATTCCAATAAATTTACCATGGAGGATGTCCAAGACTTTGGCTTCATGAATGAATTAGCTCAAATTTGAAAAAAAATATAGATGCATTTAACATCACACCATAAACGGTAAAGCCAGGAAGAGGTACAATTAAAGGCAGAGGCAATGTTGCGAGAAGGGAAGATTTGAAAGGCTGGCGTGGAATGGGAGAGGGACTGATCTGAACAGGACGGCAAAATGTTCTTGAAGGACACATTTATAGAAAGAGAAATAGTCAATAGAATCAGGGCCAGCAAGAGATGAAGGCAGCAACTCTGTAGTAAAGGGTGAGGAAAAGACTAATGTAGCTACAAGTGCAATAATGAGAGAAAACAAGAAATTCATGTATCAGCATTCACAGAGAGACAGAATCAATTTTTCTGGTCAACCCCCTTTATCCCTGTCCTGATGATGATTCCAGTATCTGCAACATTTTGCTTTTGTTTACATGAACTCAAAACATTTTCACAGCTGGGGCGGGGGATAAATATTAAGACTTCCATGAGCAGCTGATGCTGATGTGGATGTCGAACACCCTCCTTCCAGAATGAGGTAGCTTAGTCAACGGTGCACTTCAATAATCTGGGTTGGGCTGTTCTTATTTATCATCTATATCACAGAGAGCACCAAGGTAGAGAAATGGCAGGCAGGCAAAGACCAGACTGATCCTATTAGCTGACTGTATGAGGAATGAGGGAAAAACGCTTGAAGTGAAAGCAAGGGAGACATGTGAAGAAGAATGTTGTTATGCACTCAGCAGCAATAACCTTGAACGCAGTGCCCATGACGATAATCCAATCAATAAATGTCCAAAGGAAATTGGATGGGCACCTTGAGGGGCATAAATCTGCAATGAGGAGATGGGCTATTTTGAACCACACTGTACAGAGCTGGCAAGGACTCTGTGAGTGAATGGCTTCCTTTTGTGCTTTGTTGCTATACCTCTATGATGTGGACTGCCTCACAGTTGTGATGAGTGGAGCATCAAGGTTAAACACTTCAACATTTGCTTGACTTCCAGATCTCTCAACCCTACACTTGCATCCTGGCCCATTCCCCGCCCCCAACCCCAACCATGTAATTTCCAGAGACAAAAAAATACAGGGCAAGTACAAGATAAACTTCCAAATCCTGATGAAGGGCTTATGCTCGAAACGTCGAATTCTCTATTCCTGAGATGCTGCCTAACCTGCTGTGCTTTGACCAGCAACACATTTGCAGCTTCCAAATCCCTTAGACAGTAAAGCACAGTGAGGCAGATCAAGTGTACCCATGAATTGAAAAGGTCCGTTGTTCTTACTTCAACTTGCTCTCAACTTTCTGTCATGTCAATTTTTATCCCTCTAAATGGTCACGTCACTAATTCCCATTCAGAAAGCTGAGTCAACTGTCACAAGGTGGTTGCAGACTCCAGTCACTTGATGGCACTGTCTCTGGAGTCTGTCAAATTCATTTCAATCTTGGATATCAAAGAAGAATCCCATTAAGATACAGCATGTAGTTACAAATAATGGATCTGAGAAATTATGACTCAATCAGAGAAAGCCATGTCGGAACGAATTTCTGAAATCCTGAAGGGTCATGACTACTAAAATTAATTCTTCTGCTCTAGTTGAGATAGTGGTGAGACAAGATAACGAAAATAGTTATAAAAATGAATTTTATACAGATGTGCTGTTGATGGACTTAGATTGTTGCTCCTGAAAAAGAAATACTGAAATGTGTTAGAAAGCCATATAAAGAGACACTAGTTCCCTCGCACAAAGCCATGCTAACTAGCCTAATCTTTCTTGCCTCTTCAAATGTATATAAATCTTACCTTTCAAAATCACATCCAACAATTTACCCAACTAGATATCGCTCACAGGTCTACAATTCCCAGGCTTCTCCTTACAGCCTTCCTTAAACAATGGCATAACATTGGCCACCCTCCAAATCTTCACCCATGTTGATAGATGGTACAAATATCTCTGCCAGGGGCCCACAATTTCTCCCTAACTTCCTAATGTCCTGGAATGCGCTAGATCAGGTCCTGGAGATTTACCTACCTTTACGTTTTGTGCCAACTTCACATGGGAGTGCTGCAACTATTAAAAAGCAAAGAGACCATGAGAAACTTAAATACCTGAGAACTTGGGTGAGATCGACAAACAAAATCTAGGACTTACATTTTCAGAAAGGTTTGCTGTAGTCCCACTCCTTCATCAGGGAGAGGAAGAGACAACTGAGTGGTGAGTTTAATTTGAGGGTCACCACACCTCAGGCAAGGGGTGAGGTTGAGAAAGCAAGAACATCATGGTGACCTCAGCTAAATCAGGAGTGAAGCTCACACTGCTGGATTCAGTCAGTGTTGCAAACCAGCTGTCTAGCCAATTCAGAAAACCAAGTCTCTACAGTTTCACACAGTCTGCAGCTTTAGCTATAAGAAATAGGAGCAGGAGTAGGCCATCTGGCACATCGAGCTCCTCCACCATTCAATAAGATCATGGCTGATCTTTTCATGGACTCAGCTCCACTTACTCACCCTCTCACCATAACACTTAATTCCTTTATTGTTCAAAAATCCATCTTTAACTTAAAAACATTCAATGAGGCAGCCTCCACTGCTTCACTGGGCAGAGAATTCCACAGATTCACAACCCTTTGGGTGAAGGAGATCTTCCTCAGTTCAGTCCTATATCTGCACCCCCTTATTTTGATGTGGAGGAGCCAGTGTTGGACTGGGGTGGACAAAGTCACAAGGCACATGGCACCAGGTTACACTCCAACAGGTTTATTTGAAATCATAAACTTTTGGAGTGCTGCTCCTTTGTCAGGTGATTTCACCTGTCGGACCATCACCTGGTGTCATGTGGCCTCTGACTTTGCCCTTGTTTTGAGGCTATGCCCTTTAGTTCTAGTTTCACCTGCCAGTGGAAAGAACCTTCCTGCTTCTATCTTATCTATTCCCTTCATAATATTTCTTTAAGCTCCCTTCATTATTCTAAATTCCAATGAATATAATCCCTGTCTACTCAATCTCTCCTCACAAGCCAACCCTTTTAACTTCAATGGAGTGACCCTCCTCTGCACCCCCTCTAGTGCCAGTACATCCTTTCTCAAGCAAGGTGATCTAAACTGCATACAGTTCTCTGGGTGCGGCCTTGCTAGCACCCTATACATGACCTCCCTGTTTTTAAAATACATCCCTCTATCAATGAAGGACACCTGTTACTGTTACCATCTCTGTCCTCTCATGTGCCCGAAAATCCTGCTTCAGGGATGAAGCTACATTGGTGTAACTGTCTGGACATTCCAGGGCATGAGTGCACCGGGGGCACACTAAACGTGTTAAGAGTTAGAATATTTGTGCGGACGAATTAACTGAGAGCAATTAGGGTGTAGAAGTTTTGTGGGTTTGCAGTGTTTGAGGTGGGAGAGTTTGTGTTCCGGTGTTGAATTTGGTTCGACTCAAAGCCCAGCATTTGGCTCAGTGAGCGAGAGGAACTTGCCAATTGGCTTTTTCCTTAGAAGTGCAAAGTTTTCTTTTTAAGAGTCCTGTTAGGTATCTGGCATAAATAAATCTCCCTCGGTCTGACACACTCCAGCTTTCCACACAGGAAGCTGCTGATCTCATTAGTAAGTGGATCTGGGAATGATTGGCTTGGGTTGCTTTTCAAGTATTTGACCAGCTGCTTCTTTCTAAACATTTCCTCCCCTTCCTACGCTCTGCTAATTTTAGCTGATGTGGAGAAGACATGGTCAGGATTAAGGCAGATTTAGGTTCTCTACGCTGTTTCATATCACCTGGAATCCCCTGGAGAAGTGAGGTCACAGCACACACTGTTAGAGTCCCACTGACACAAGCTATTTTCACACACCCTGGTGGTTCTGACCAGCTCACCTCACCTTCCAGCTTCCACACCCCCACAGCTGAGAGTGTACGAGGAGGAAAGTGAGAGAGACAGGACAACATTGGAGAAGCAACTGGAGGAGCAGGGGATGTCCATAATTGGAGGCTCCATCCTCAGTGGTGGAGGAACCCAGCAAAAGGCAAGGCTGAAGCAATTGTGACTATAGTCAGCCAGACGTAATGACTGGATGATCCATTCAGCCTCCTTCTGTTGTCCCCACTGTCACAGATTCGGGATTTCAGCCTGATTCACTTGCTTCTGTGTCATATTACGAAATGCCAAAGGCAATAGATCCGCTAATGCCATGAAACCTGACAATATTCTGTCCGTAGCGCTGAAGACATGTCCAGCTTAAGGTGAGAATTGGGCATGTCAATTCTGATTGCATAAAGATCAGGACCATTCATAGGTGCCCATTACGAAGATGGAATCATAGATGTGAGTTGACTATCTTTGTGTCTATGGCTTTTACGAATTAGAAACAAAGAACATAGGAGTAGGCCATTTGATGCTTCAAGCCTGCTCTACCATTCAATATGATTGTGGTGATTATCTGATTCAATGTCCTGTTCCTGCTTTGTTCCCATACTGTTTGACCCCTTTTGCCCATGGGACAATATCCATCTCCTTAGGTTACAGAGACATAGAGTCATATTGCACGAAAACAAACCCTTCAGTCCAACTCATCCAAACCAACCAGACATCCCAATCGGACCTATCCCATTTACCAGCATTTACCCAATTCCCTCTAAATCCTTCCTATTAATGTACCCATCCAGATGCTTTATAAGTGTTGCCATTGTACCAGCCTCCACCATTTCCTTTGGAACTTGTTCCATACACACACCATCCTCTGCGTGAAAATGTTACCCTTCAGGTCCTTTTTAAATCTTTCTCCTCTCGCCTTAAATCTATGCCCTCTAGTTCTGGACTCCCTCGCCCAAGGGAAAAAGGACCTGGGCTATTCAGCTTATCCATGCTTCTCGTGATTTTATAAACTTCCATAAGATCGCTGCTCGGCCTCCGATGCTCCAGGAAAAAGTAGCCTGAGCCTATTCAGCCTCTCCCTATAACACAAACCTTCCAGTCTTGGCAACATTCTTGTAAATCTTTTCTGCACCCTTAACAACATCCTCCCTGAAGGAGAAAGGCCAGAATTGTACGCAGTATTTAAGAGTGGCCTTATCAGTCTCCTGTACAGCCGCAAGATGATGTCCCAACTCCCATACTCAATGCACTGACCAAAGGCAACGTTGAAAGTGTTGGCCTTAACTGCTTTCCGTGACAGAGAACTCCACAGGCTCACCACCCTTGGAGTGAAGAAATACTTTTCTCACGTCAGCCCTAAATGACCCACCCTGTATCCTTCAACTGTGACCTCTAGACTCCCCAGTCATCAGGAATGTTCTTATGGCAGCTGTGCTGTCTAATCCTGTTAGGATTCTAAACTTTTCTGTGAGACCCACCCCTCAACATTAGAAGATGGTCACATTCTGATTAACATCCAAAGTAACAATTTTCATGTAATAAAGTTAAAAATCACACAGCACCAGGTTATAGTCCAACAGGGTTATTTGGAGGCACTAGCTTTTGAAGCGCTGTTTCTTCATCAGGTGGTTGTGGAGCAGCACCATAAGATACAGACTTTATTGCAACAGGATTGCAGCGTCATGGAGTGTAATGTCCACTCCAGTCCAACACCGGCACCTCCAAATCATGACTTCCTTGCAGTAAAAGCTGAAAATATTGGACCGGCTCTGACAGCATCTGTGGAGAGAGAAACAGAGTTAATATTTCTGACGGAGGGTCATTGGACTCACAACATTAACTCCATTTCTCTGCACGCAGATCTGTAGAGTTTCTCCAGAACTTTCTGTTCTATTTCAGATTTCTAGCGTTCACAGTTCTTGCTCTATTTAAGAATCTTATTGTAATGTTGGAACCCCCTGGAACCATTGAGGATACCTTGGTATGAATAGTCCCCACCAACCTTTCTAGCTAGCTTTAGTCTAAGCTGTTGATACCATGTGAGGAAGGATGCCCACACAATATTCTAGAGAGAAGATAGGCTCAGTTTTTTACCTGTAAATAGGTTAGTCCAGGATAGCTGGTTATACTAATCTATGATACATTATCATCTCTTGACTTAAGAGGTCCTTTTTGTTCAATCATGGGATGTTGGCATCGCTGGCAAAGCCAGCATTTATTGCCCATCCCTAATTGCCCAGAGGGCAGTTAAGAGTGAATCAGATTGCTTTGGTCTGGAGTCACATGTAGGCCAAACCAGGTAAGAATGATCAAAACCTTCAATGCTTTCATTGGTCAGGACATTGAGTATGAGAGTTCAGACATTATGGAGGAGAAAGTGAGGAGTGCAGATGCTGGACACCAGAGTTGAAAAGTGTGGTGCTGGAAAAGCACAGCAGGCCAGGCAGCATCCGAGGAGCAGGAGAATCGACGTTTCAGGCATAAGCCCTTCTTCAGGAATTATGTTCGGACATTATGTTGAGCGAGATATTGGTGAGGCCACTGTTAGAATACTGGGGAAGGATGTTGTGAAACCTGAAAGGGTTTGGAAAGGATTTACATGGATGTTGCCAGGGTTGGAGGTTTTGAGCTATAGGGAGGGGCTGAATAAGCTGGGGCTGTTTTCTCTGGAGCATCAGAGGCTGAGGGGTGACCTTATAGAGGTTTATAAATTCATGAGGGGCATGGATAGGGTAAATAAATGAGACCCATTCCCTAGGATGGGGGAGTCCAGAATTAGAGGGCATAGATTCAGGGTCAGAGGGGAAAAATTTAAAAGGGACCTAAGGGGCAACCTTTCACACAGAGGGTGTGGTGCATGTTTGAATTCAGCTGCCAGAGGAAGTGGTGAAGGTTGGTACAATTACAATTTTTAAAAGGCATCTGGATGGGTATATGAATAGGAAGGGTTTAGAGGGACATGGGCAGGAACTGGCAGGTGGGACTGGATTAGTTTAGGATATCTGGTCAGCATGGACAGGTTGGACCAAAGGGTCAGTTTCCATGCTGTACATTTTATAACTCTACGACCCTCATTCTGATAAGTAAGTAGGTAAGTGAAACCGGTGAGTTTTTCTGACAATCAACAATGGATTCATGGTCATTGTTACAAATCACACAACACCAGGTTATAGTCCAACAGGTTTACTTGGAAGCACTTGCTGTCAGAGCGCTGCTCCTTAATTGGGTGGCAGTGCAGCAGGATCAAAAGAGACAGAAGTTTTAGCAAAAAAATCACAGTGTCATGCAACTGAAACGATATTAGAATCAGAATCCTGATAGCGTGGAAACAGGCCCTTCAGCTGAACAAGTCCACACCGGCCCCTCTGAAGAGTAACCCATCCCAACCACTAACCGATTATCCTATATTTACCCCTGAGAAATGCACCTAAGTCAGCCAAGGCTGGAATCAAACCTGGGTCGCTGGCTCTGTGAGGCAGCATTGCAAACTACTGAGTCACTGTGCTGCCCACAATATATTGAACATACCTAGATTGCTGTTAAATCTTTCATCTTTTAGAATGGGTTGTAGGTTTCAATTCATTAATATGTAAATCCCAGAACTTCTTTTGAGTCACATTCTCAAGCTAACTTATGCTTTTATAAAAAAAAATGACACTGTGACCTTTCACGACAAATTCTGTATCCTATGATCCTGTTCCACAACCACCTGATGAAGAGGCAGCGCTCCGAAAGCTAGTGCTTCCAAATTAACCTGTTGGACTATAACCTGGTGTTGTGTGGCTTATAACTTTGTCCACCCCAGTCCAACACCAGCAGCCCCTCTTCAGGGTCATTGTTAGACCCTTAATTCCAGGTTTTTTTTATTGAATTCAAATTATTACTACTTTAACTACATACTGTAAAGACTGAGAACAACAACTCCCGGTCAATTATTAAGACATTGATGGATCCATGTTTTTCTGAATGCTCTTTGCAAATGATATCATCTGGAAGGTTGAAGGGTGTTCAGAATTCTCAAATTATGTCAGAAAAGATAGTTGTGTTTCTGAAACAATTATGCATCTCCTTCTGATGTTGTAATGAACTTTTGCCCTCATTTTATCTTTATCTCGGGTACAATTGTGATGAAACTGTAAAGTGTATATTTATATAGGAATTCTAGGTTGACCATCTGGGTTTGTGTGGCAGCTTGAAGTGAAAAATTCACTTTTGAAAAACCATCGTATTTATAATTCTAAGTCAGAGGAGGTGAACCAAAATTCCAAGGAATTACCCAGATGGTTTACGGGGAGAATTTTCCAGATTATTTCTGTCTGGGCTGGGGAGCCATTGGAGAGCGGAACATATATCAAGTTCCAAATATCCGAGAAGGTGTTTCAATGGAATAATATGTGCTAAGCAGTGTTCCCAAGAAAAGGAGTTTGAAGTAATGAAATTTCCTTAGAATAAGAAGTCATTATTAGTCCCAGACCAGAAGGTCGAGGTTGCAGTCAATGGAAAAGAAGTGAAGTTGAAAATTTTGAAGTTTAATGAAAAGGAATCAAAGCTGCAGCAGTAGTAGTAACACACTTGTTAGGAAACTATGTCAGGAGCATAATAATAGAGATACTCATACTTATATACAGTTCCAGCAGATGAGATGAAATTTAAATCACTTCAAGCTCTTTAATATATTAAGAAGAAAAAAGAATCTCTCTCGAACACACTTTCGCTGTCACTCTCTCTCTCTCTTATGCCCTCTCATATATATATACTCTCTCACGCTGACTCTCTCAATTCTCTCTCACACATGTTCTCCTCTGACTCCTACACTTTCTCTCATTCTCACTCTCTCAGAAATGAGCTGGGATGGGCTTTGCTTAGAAGTACAGTACTAGATGTCCTTAGAATGACTGCAGTATGCCAGGGTATATTGAGTCAGACGCAAAGCTGTTGCTTCTTTTCAATTTATAAAGAGTGGTTGAAGTTTTTCTACTCTGTATTTAAATATCTTTGAATCTGTGTCATAAGGTTTTCCCTTGTTTATTTTTATTTCTGTCGTTAACAAACTTACATTTTGTTTTATTGTCAACAACTGCAACACTGGATGCTAATGTTTTAGAAAAAGATGATTTTGATAATTTTTAAAAATGAATTATGATCTATCCAGCCAGGTTCCTGTTGGGAATTTGATTTGGCAAGGTGATAGCATTAAATAGACATTCCCTCAGAACACTTGGGACCATTGATCATTACGCAGTGAATAATCTTCTGAGAGTTTTGAAGTCTTCCTGATGTTGCATTGAGTTACTTACTTGGCTTGTGAACAGATTGACTTACCCCAACATATTGCAGATATTTAAGATTGAAGCCTAAGTTTCTTCTCAGGAGTGAGAGGTCTTGTTTTTAATGACTTGTGCTTGTTGCACTTATTATTGATCTCTAGATTTTAAGAATACTGTCTGTTTCTACCTGCATCGTGCAGTTTGCTGACAGAAAGCTATAATTTTACTGTCTTCAACTAATGGATTTTCTCAGCTAATATATGAGCACTTGCTCCAGGGTCAAGATTGAAACGTATCAGAGAATCATTATCTTGTGTGATATCTGTACTATCCAGATGAGTTATCTATTTTCCTAAGAAAGGTTGATTCACACCTTCCAAAGATATCATTTTATCATTTAATGATGCAAACAGAGACATTGCTGGAGAAATTCACCACATCTGGCAGCACCTGTGAAAAGGAAACAGAGTTCACGTTTTGAGTCCAGTGACCCTTCTTCAGAACTGAATGCTTTGACTCCAGACCCACAGTGATGTGGCTTTCTCCCTGGCCAGTTAGAGATGGGAATTGCTGGCCAAGTCAGTGATAACATCGAATCCCTACAGTGTGGAAACAGGTCATTTGACCCATTGGGTTCACACAGACCCTGCGACGAGTTTCCCACCCAGACCCAGTCCCCTATCCTGTCCCTGTAACCCTACATTTCCCATCATTATTCCACCTAGCCTGCACATCCCTGGACACTAGGGGGCAGTTTAGCATGGCAAATCCACCTAACTTGCACATCTTTGGACTGTGGGAGGAAATCCAAGCAGACACAGAGAAACTCCACACAGACAATCGCCCGTAGGTGGAATCAAACCTGGGTCTCTGACACTATTAGCAGCAGTGCTAACCACTCAGCCACTGTGCCATAAGAGGCAATATTGTAAAACATTCCACTGTACTCCTGTACTTCAGTATGCGTGACAATCAAGGATATTCAATTGTATTCTGTTCACAGAGTCATAGGGTCATAGAGCTGTACAGCAGAGATCAGACCCTTCTGCCTAACTCGTCCATGCCGAGTAGATATCCTAACCTAATCTAGTCCCACTTGCCAGCACTTGGCCCATATCTCTCAACCCTTCCTATTCATATACCCATCTAGATGCCTTTTAAATCTTATGATTGTACCAGCCTCCATCACTTCCTCTGGCAGCTCAATCCATACACGCACCACCCTCAGCATTAAAATGTTGCCCCTTACATCCCTTTTAAATCTTTCTCCTCTCACCATAAACCTATGCCCTCTAGATTTGGACATCCTAACCCCAGGGAAAAGACCTTGGCTATTCGTCCTATCTATGCCCCTCATGATGTTATAAACTTCTTTCAGGTCACCCTTCAACCTCCGACAGTCCAGGAAAAATAGCTTCACTCTATTCAGCTTCTCCCTATTACTCAACACTCCAATCCTGGCAATATCCTTGTAAATCTTTCTGCACCCTTTCAAGTTTCACAATGTCCTTCCCATAGCAGGGAGACCAGAACTGAACACAGTATTCCAAATGTGGCCTACCAATGTCCTGTACAGCCACAACATGACCTCCCAACTCCAGTACTCAATGTACTGACCAATAAAGGCATGCATACCAAATGCCTTCTTCATTATCCTGTCTACCTGGGACTCCACTTTCAAGGAGCTATGAACCTGCACTCCAAGGTCCCTTTGTTTAGCAACAATCACAAGGACCTTAACGTTAAGTATGTAAGTCCTGCCCTGATTTGCCATTGCAAAATGTATCATCTCACTCTTATCTAAATTAAACTCCATCTGCCACTCCATGGCCCACTGGCCCATCTGATTAAGATCCCATTGTACTCTGAGATAACCTTCTTCACTGTCCACCACACATCCAATTTTAGTGTCAGCTGCAAACTTACTCACAATACCTCCTATGTTCATATCCAAATCATTTATATAAATGACGAAAAGCAATGGACCCAGCACCGATCCTTGTGGCACACTGCTGATCACAGGCCTCTACCACCAACCTGTCTTCTACCTTCGAGCCAGTTCTATGTCCAAATGGCTAGTTGTCCCCGTATCCCATGAGATCTAACCTTGCTAACCAGTCTACCATGAGGAACCTTGTTGAAAGCCTTACTGAAGTCCATATAGAGGACATCCACTGATCTGATTTCATCAATCTTTTTCGTTACTTCTTCAAAAAACTTTATCAAGTTCATGAGACATTATTTCCCACACACAGAGTCATGCTGACTATCCCTAATCAGTCCTTGCCTTTCCAAATACATGTAAATCCTGTCCCTCAGGACTCCCTCCAACAACTTGCCCACCACCTACACCAGGCTCACTGGGCTGTAGATCCTTGGCTTTTACTGACCACCTTTCTTAAATACTGAGTCTGTTCCAATAGCCTTCTGTATGAAGGCTGTGTTAAGTAAAACATTGACATTTTGAAGATGATTGTTTGAATGTACCCCTGATGGCCTGATTTATCCCTGCACAGTATGTACTGCCTAATTGCAAGTGAAATAGCAAAGCCTCCGAATGCTTTTGTGTAATGCGTGGGAGATGTTGGATTGTAGCAGTAACCAGTTTGATCATCTATGCTTCTTGAAGTATTGCATTAATTTAAAAATATCGGAAAAGCAGGTATTTTTATCAACTTCTTTTACTAGTTTGACAGGAGTGAAGACCCTGGCAGGCCACACAAATGCTGTGCAACCATCTTAAGGATCAATAAGAGGCAATTGAATTGATCATCAGAGCCATAATGAATCCCAGTGCATCCTTCAACCACTTTATTATGATTGTTAGTCTAGAAGGCAGCATGAGGGTTGTTGGTAGTGGTAGTGCCCCTATCTCCCAGTCTGGAGGCATGGGTTCTATTCCCACCTACTCTAAGGTTGCACAATAACAGGGTGATACGAAAGCATTAGGACGGCATGGTGGCTCAGTGGTTAGCACTGCTACCTCACAGCACCCAACGTCCCAAGTTCAATTCCAGCCTCGGGTGACTGTCTGTGTGGAGTTTGCACATTCTCCCTGTGTCTACGTGAGTTTCCTCCCACAGTCCAAAGATGTGCGGGTACTAAGTTGCCCATAGTGTTTGATGCATTAGTCAGAGGGAAATGGGTCTAGGTGGGTTACTCTTTGGAGGGTCGGTGTGGACTGGTTGGGCCGAAGGACCTGTTTCCACACTGTAGGGAATTGAATCTAATCTAATCCAGAAGGCAGCATATTAGAGGCCATTTGTAGTGCAGTGGTAGTGTCCCTACCTCAATGTTAATGTGCCCTACTGGGTCCATGTCTGAATGGGTTAATTCAAAGTATCTGGAAGGTTTAGAGTGAATCTCTTTCAGTGCCATATTCCTAATCTAGGAGCTGTTAGAGATGGGCAGAGTGCCTGCTCATGAGGCTAAATGAAATAGCCATTATGGGTCCAAACAATGGTCCGTGGAGGGGTCCGAATGCCTGACTGTCCCCAGTGGTTACATTTGCACTTTGGTATCCATTGAGAAGGAGCGAGTGGTGTGCACTGGCATGACAGAGGCCTGTAGCAACTAATGGGCATTTCAGGAGCTCGGGAACACACCATCACCATCATCATCATTACTGTCATCATCCTGGGTAATGTTATTCTGATTTTATGCATTTCCATTAACTGTTTATTGCTTCTGCTATAGTGTTCAAAAATGTGTTCAATTTTGTTATTTTCAGAGTAGAGAGCAGCACCTGGTATCATGTGATGCAATGGTAGTGTCCCTGCCTCTGGCCTGGGATGCCTGGGTCCACATCCCACCTGCTCTACAGGTGTGGCATGACATCTCCAAGCTGGTTGATGAGAAACAATCTGGAATGCAGCATTTGAGGTTTGTGGTGCAGTGGTAGTGTCCCTTTCTCTGACCCTTCCAGGTTCAATTCCCACCTCCCCAGACATAACATGTCCGGACAGCCTCATTCATAATGAATGCCTCAAGGAGAGACGACGGTGTCAGCAGGTGAGTAGTCCAGACTAATGCTCTGGGGACCTGGGCATGACCCATAAGAAATTTAAATTCAATGAATAAATCTGGAATTAGTCCCTTATAATAGTAACCATGAAACCAATGTCAGCTGTTATAAAATCTGATTTCAGCATCTAATCTTTATCAGAAATGAACATCTGCCTCCATGTGACTCAGAGCATGTGGTTAACTTTTAATTAGAAATTAATTTGAGGGACATTACGAATGGGCAGCAAATTCTTGTGAAGTTATTCTTCCTGTGAGAGAATAAAAGACCCACAGAGAGCAAATTCCTTCAAGTTCCCCTCCAAGTCACTCACCATCCTGAACTGGAAATATATCGTTGTTGCTTCACTGTGTCTGGGACATAACCCTGGGAATTCACTCCCTAATGGCAACCAACAGCAGGTGGACTATAGCAGTTCAAGAAGGCAGCTCACCACCACTTTCTCAAGGCAACTAGGTTGGCAATAAATGCTGGCCAGTCAGGAGAGACCACATTCTTTGAACGAGTCAAGAAAGAACTATTTAATTGGTGCCTTGATGGCTGGTTTAGGGAGGAACATTAGCAAGGACTCAAGGTGAGAACTCCCCTTTCCTCTTTAGAAAAAAGGCTCACATCTTCAAATTAACCCAAGAGACCATACAAGGTTTGTCATCTTAGAATCCCTACAGAAAGCTGTTTGGCCCATCAAATGTGCACTGACATCTCTGAAGAGCATTCCCACCCACACCGGTTCCAGGAGGGAGTGAACACAAAAGTAGAGTTCAAGGGGTAGAATATAAATAGTTGCAGGGCCCTTTTGTGGTGCAGTGCTAGTGTCCCAACTTGGACCATGAGGTAAAAGTTCGGAGGTGTGTAATACCATCTCTGAATAGGCTGATTAGAAAAATAGGTTAATAATAAATGGTTACATTGAGGGTGGTTCTCAGTAGGTACGAAGGATTGGAGAGTTTAAGGTTTGGCAATCCCTCTAAACTACTCCACTTTCCTGCCTTACTCTCCTCCTTATGTGGGTTCTCCATAAAACAGGCAGAATTGGTTAACAAGAAGAAAACAGAGGCCATGAAATAATAGGCAAAAGTGACGACTGCAGATGCTGGAGATTAGAGTGGTGCTGGAAAAGCACAACAGGTCAGGCAGCATCCGAGGAGCAGGAAAATTGATGTCTCGGTCCATTCCTGATGAAGGCTTTTGCCCGAAACGTCGATTTTCCTGCTCCTCAGATGCTGCCTGACCTGCTGTGCTTTTCCAGCACCACTATAGTCCAAGCCATGAAATAATAGGTCATTTTCAGGTTGTAATTAGTAGGATGCGAGAAGGATCAGTACTTGGGCCTCAACTATTTACAACTTATATCAATGACTAAGATGGGAGAGTAAGTTTGCTAATGCTGCAAAGTTAAGTAGCAGATGCAAGCTGTGAGGAGATAAAGAGGTTAATAAAGAATTTATACAGATTACATTAGAGGACATGGCAAACGAACTACTATACAAATAAACACAAAGCTAATGGAGTGTACTATCTCCCCCTCCAACTCTATTTTGATTTAATCCCTATCCTCCCCCTCACTGTTTTGATCACACAGCATTGCCCTATGAGAAGGCCATTGCTTGTCACTGGCCACTTGGGTGTTTCCTTTCTTCATGGTGGTAGAAATCGAATAAAGATTAATACACCTTGTGTCTTTCACTGTGTCTCACACCTACACACACACACACCATGGGTGCTGGGGAAAATATAAGCACTACCGCTGTTAGGCAGTAGTGTGGGGGTAAAAAAGAAGAAAAAATAAATAAATAGGAGGGTAAGAGGTTCTGTTCACTCTGAGGGAGCTGGAATCAGTGTGGAGTGAAAAAAAAACAGACACGTCCTATATCCTGTTCACTCT
Source organism: Hemiscyllium ocellatum (assembly GCF_020745735.1). NCBI lineage: Eukaryota > Metazoa > Chordata > Chondrichthyes > Orectolobiformes > Hemiscylliidae > Hemiscyllium > Hemiscyllium ocellatum. The sequence continues at coordinate 26,492,722 of NC_083403.1, forward strand.
GAGAGCTGCCTCTAAGGGAGCTGGGGGAAAAAGAAAACACAAAGCTATCTACTTTGGTAGGAAAACTAGCCAAACATAATATATATTAAATGATGAGAGACTGAGAGTTATTGCTATTCAGAGAGACCATGTACAGAAATCACTAGAGGTTAACATTCAAGTGCAAGAGACATTTATAAAGACAGATAATATGCCAATCTTTATTACTTAGGGATTGGGCGGTGAGATGTTTTACTACAGTTATATATAGCCTTGGCCACATGTGGAGTGTTACGTAGAGATTTGGTCTCCTTCCTGTGGAGTAAAGGCTTAATTAAACCTTTTACATTAATAGCCAACACTGAGCATGTACATAAGGAGTTATGTCAGAACAGATTGACCTATAGCTGATTATATTGGGTCTACTACCATCCCCAGTGCACTGTGTTGTCCTTGATAAAACGTGTTCATGTTCACTCACCTGAGGGCAGATCTGATTTAAAACACTTCCCTAAGGAAGGATGCCATGACTTGGAGTTGCCGGTGTTGGACTGGGGTGGACAAAGTTAAAAATCGTACAACACCAGGTTATAGTCCGACAGATTCATTTGGAAGCACACTAGCTTTCAGAGCGCCGCTCCTAATGAAGGAGCAGCACTCTCAAAGCTAGTACTTCCAAATAAACCTGTTGGACTATAACCTGGTGTTGTGTGATTTTTATCTAAGGAAGGGTGTACTTATATTAGAAGGAGTGCACCAAAGATTGATGAGGGATAGCTTACCAATGAGGAGCAACTGAGTAACGAAGCCTGTTTTTCTAAAATTTCGAAGGATGATCCCATTGAAACACATACATTAGTCAAGGGCTTGACAGGGTAACTGCTGGAAAAAGGGCCGGAATCACAACTTAGAATCAAGGATTGGTCATTTAGTGTTCCAGAAAGAAACCTCCATGGGTTATGTTTCATGACAACTCTTTACCCCTGAGAGCTGTGGATTTGCAATAATTTCAGACAGAGATCAATAAATCTTTGGGTTGATCTAATAAATCAAGTAGATTTTGAGGAATATGGGCTACAGCAGGAAAATGGAGTTTAGGCAAAAGATTTGCTGTGATCTTATAGAGTTATAGATTCATCCAGCACAGAAACAGACCCTTTGTTCCAACTAGTCTATGCTGAACATAATCCAATACTAAACTAGTCCCACCTGCCTGCTCCTGGCCCAGATTCCTCCAAACATTTCTTATTCATGTACTTCTCCAAGTGATTTTTAAATATTGTAACTGTGCCTGCAGCCACCACTTCCTCAGGAAGTTCATTCCACACATGAACCACCCTCTGCGTAAAAACTTTACCCCTCACATCTTCTTTTAAAATCTCTCTCCTCTCCCCTTAAAGACATGCTCACTAGTTTTGAAATCTCCCAGCCTAAGGAAAAATTAGGATTTTACCATTAACCCTATCTATATCCCTCATGACTTTGTAAAGCTCTATAAGGTCACTTCTCAACCTCCTTGGGTCCAATGAAAATCTCCCAGCCCTCCTTTATAACGCAAACCTTCCCTTCCCTTGAACGAATCAGCAAACAGCCAAATAACCTATTGCAGCTGCTGCTTCTTTGAGACCTTTTCAAATCAACCTGTTCAGAGATTTTATTACATGCCCTTTGACCAAGTGGAACTTGAGCCCGTGTCTCCTATTCTTATGTCCTTACCGCTCTGAGGAAGTTTTTGATGACCTCACCACAGGGGTAACTTTGTTTAATCGCCCTCCTGTGAAGTGTTGTCGAAATGTTTTGACTGTTAAAGGCGCTATACGAAAGCAGATTGCTGTTGGATGGATTGTGAGCCAGCTGTGATGGAACTGAAGACAGCAGGGGTTAAGCATGTGATTAGTTGCTTTATTCTCTCTCGCACCGAGTCTCTCTCACTCTCTGTCACTCTATCGCACTCTTACTGCTAAAGTAATGAAAGTTCAGGTTGGAGTCAGTGTGGATGCAGCGAGGTTAGACCACACAAATGTGTCTCTCTCGAACTGGACTCCCCAACCCCACAAGTGATTCTGCAGATGAGAGAGCTGGAGGTTTGAGTTCCAGTCGAGGGTCTGGACAGTTGCGCCTGTTCTGTGCTACACTTGCTGGGCAAGAGTCAAAACTTGGCGTGCATCAGTTGAGACACAGCCTTTGTTACTGCCCTAGTGCCCACCGTGGTGTAACACGTCTGACCCAGCTTCTTCCCAACACAGCAGAGGAAAGAACATTTGAGAGTGAGTGAAATAATGTTGGAAGTGGAAGAGGAACATGTGTACTCCCTCTCAGCAGCTCACCACTTTGCAAGACAGCATGACAAGTTTAGTCACGCGACGTTACCCTTACTTATCCTTTTCAGCTATCCCAGGGCCGTGATCAATGTTTCTCCTCCTCCATCATCTCTCCTTGCTCATCGAGGCCACCTCTGTGCAGTTCTTTTTTAAACCATTCTAAGCTAGTTCATCCACCCCTGAGAATGACACAAGGGCAAAAATGAGATGTGTTTCTCGCCATCTTTTGGAATGCTTTGCGTCCCATCGGCGTGGGAAATGCGTGAGGTCGAAAATGTGACCGCCAACCGCAACCTCCCCACCCCCGTGCACAGCAAGATCCCACATTTGCTGGAAATGGGGAACAAATACAGAGAAAGCCAGGGAAACTCAGCAGGTCTGGCAGCATCTGTGGACAGAGGAACAGAGTTAATGTTTCAGCTCCGAGGTTACTCATTTTCAGAGCAATATCGTAAATTATGTTTAGTGTGGTACTTCAAGTCAATTTAGAAGATAGGAGCAGGAGTAGGCCATTCAGCCCTTCACGCCTCCTCCGCCATGCAAGTGGATCATAGCCAACTCATTCCCCAATTCTGACTTTCTCCCTGTAGACCCTAAGAGCTACACCTTACTCCTTTCCTGAAAGCATTCAATGCTTTGGTGGCGATTGCTTTCCGTGGTGGAGAATTCCACAGGGTTTCTGGGTGAAGGAAGCTCTCCTCATCTCAGTCTGAAATGGCCTAGCCCTGGTTAGACCATGCCCCCCTGGTTCTGGGTTAACAATCATCAGGAACATCCTTCCTGGGTTTCCATGCACTGTGTCACTGAGCTAGAATGGGGAAGGACCAAACTTCTAATTCTGGCTGCTGGGTTGAAGCTTAATGTTTTGGCCTGTCATCGTCACTGTGGGACCTGGCAGGTGAGTGAAGAATAATTTGAACATTTACCTAAGACAGCTCAAATGTTACCTCCCCGCTTTGAGCTTCAGCCTGATCAGAGGCAGCATCACCATGGGTTGGCAGGCACTGCTGTGGGGTGGGGCGGCAGTGTTCCTTTAGAGTGCAGGGAAAATCAGAGGTAGTTATTATCAATGTGGGGCGGAGGGATCCTCTATGAGCCAAGTTTCCAAAACCTAAAGGACACCCTTCCACCCTGCAAACCTCCATAGTGTTCAATGGTTTGATTCTCATGTGTTTGATTGTGTGCATCTGTTATCAACTCTATGCACACTGTGTTTGATTGATTATGCCTGGGTGTGGACTCAGGGAAAAAGAGACAAGGCTGTAGAAAGTGCTGTAAGCATGAGTGTGGACATTTTGTGATGGCAGGGATGTTTTGAACAACTGTTACTGATGTTTGTCTTCACACAGGGACAGTTTCTGCACAGATCAGTCATATAACAGTTGTCATTTCAAAGCGACCTCCTATTTGTCTTGTAACACTGAGGATGGATAGAAACATTCCTGATACTGGGACCAGGCCCCTGCCCTCAGTTCAGAGTTGAGAACTGCCTCAATGTGTTTGTCCTGCACTGATCTTTGTGACTAACTTAGATCACTGGGTTTGGAATTTGCAGACTTCACCTAATCTTTGTGTCAACTGACTGCCAATTCCATGTCCCAGCTGACAACTTTCTTTGAGTTTAGAGCCTAGCTTGCAATTCACATTTCTCACCCTGATGTTGAAAGTGTAATTCCATGATGTTTTGGTCACTCTTCGCAAAAAGATGCTTATTACATCAATGCAGTGTCTTTACATATTACCAAGCCAAAAATACCCAAATGTCCCACTGTGAGACTCAATGAAACGTGCTCAAGAAAAACAAACAGGGAGATAATGATTTGTACATCTTGGAAGTAAAGGAGGAAATATTTATTTTTTTTTAAAAAAGCACAAAATATTACACAGAGGCCAGGTTTTTAGTACTGTACAGCACGTTTAATACACCAGTGACATCTCTACTAATTGAATTTACATAAAAGTAAAAGGATATGTTTACCATTCTGTTTAATAGTTATTACTGGGGATACCCGTCGTGTTTCATACACAACTCAAAATATTTATGTCAATTGGCAATATTTAACAAGAAAAGAGGCATATTCTTAAATACAATTATTTTTCTTGAAAAAATATGCGTTAATCTAGGGTTATTTCTGGTGGTGTTTGTAGAAAAGCAGAAGTATTGAAGGCACCTTTGCAGATGCAAAAATCCCTCCTTCCACTGCCCCAGGCCCTCTTTGCCTTTGACTAGTGCTTAGCTTCAGAATGTGAGAAACTGGAGTGGTTGGGATAGTGGAGGGGTGGCAGTGTGCGGTTGGGAATGGAGTGGGTGACAATGGTGTGGACAGGAAGTGGACATGCTAGGGAAGGGGCAGGAAGGGGCTCAAGGGAGAATCTTCTTCCTCCAATCTATAACCACCACAAGGAATCCTTTCCCCTTAAAGCGAAACAGAAAGCCCATTCTTATCCAGAAATACTGGCTGAGGCAGAGGAAGTGCATGGTGGTTCTTTCTGAAGTTGTCAGTAAGGCACTTGCCCGAGAGACACAGATGGAGAGCTCAACATTCCTTATCGTTCTGCAAAGTCTCTTACAATCGAAAGGGAGAATGTGTTAGTCGGAATAGCCATATCGTTCAGAAAGCATTACAAGCACACAGAGAGCCCAACTTCAGGACCCATTTCAAGCCTGAAATGACTTAACAAGTAACATGGGTTAGTTAGTGTCATGAGTTGTTAAAGCTTGCAGATTTGTGCGACGGTTGGCTGAAGACGGAGAAGACCCAGTAAAGCTGAGGAAAGAGGGAGCTAGAGTTAAAACAATGTGGTGAGCATAGGCTGCAAAATGAGGAATGGCTTATGTGCTGACTCATGTCCCCCACCTTCTTGTGATCATCGATTTTCATCATGATCTGTGACTTGATACTTTCTGCAGTGTCATAGAGCTAGGGAGTCAGGCTTGCAAAACATTAACTCAAATTCTCAGCCTTGCTGAAGCTGAGACACAGTGGCTCAGTGATTGGCTCTGCTGCCTCCCAGGACCCAGGTTCAATTCCACCCTCAGGTGACCATCTCCCTGTGTCTGTGTGGGTTTCGTCTGGCTGTTCTGTTTTCCTCCCACAATCCAATGATGTGCAGGTTAGGTGGTCTGGCTGTGCTAAATCACCCTGTAGTCTGCAGGGCTATGCAGATAAGGTGGGTTAGCGATAGGAAATACATGGTTTTTGCGGTGGGTTGCTCTTTGGAGGGTCGATGTGGATGGGCTAAATGGCCTGCTTCCATACTGTAGGGATTCTATAAAAGTTGAGACCCCAATGGATTTTCTCTGGCCAGCAAGTTCAGGAGAACAGAAATTCTCCATACCAATCATTGACGGTTTCTTGTGACAATTTAATTAAACACAAGAAGCACAGAGAGAAGGACAAGGACTGTTCATGGTAAATATTTTTGCCTTTCTTCTCTGCTGCACAAAGCTTTGTGTGCCAAGAAGTTTACATTTGTCCTTGGTATGTAGGTCTTGCTGGCAAGATTAGCATTAATCTCCTATCCCTGGCTAGGGTGGTCGAAGGCATTCCTCTGAAACCACCGCAGACCATGTGGTGAAGGTATTTTCCCTTGACACCAATTGTCTGCCTTCTATGTGGAGCCCATCAGCCAGGCCTCTTAGGATCCAAGCAGCTCATTTAACAAGCAGTGCCTTCCATCTGCAGGTTCCACACCCCGCCACTGCTCACTGCCCTGCTCTGCAGCGTAGTCTGAAGGCTGCAGTGTGCTTCAAAAGGTTCATCTCTACTCCACAACTGAAGCTCAAGACGCTGCTGAATAAACCCAGCAGCCTGAAAGCTAACCAGCAGCTAACTCCCATTGAAATTTGGTGAACAGCCCGAGCATCAGTACAGGGGAACTTCGTACCCGAGAGCTGTACCTATGCCAAATTCTCCCAACGCCATTTTTAACTTCAAACGTACCAATTAATCATTTTTCTTAATAGGTCTTCACTGACTCCCAATGCTTTCAGTGTTTGAGTCCTGTTCAATAGCCCCGTAAAGCATTGTCACAGGTACAAGTGGCGCAGGTCAATGAATCATGTCAAATGTGCCATCTAGCAGTGAATAAGGTAAATATGCTGAGATTCAACTTTACTAAATCGTTAACCTTCGCTCACCAGCTTTGTTTCTTCACTGCGTGCATACACTGTTCTACAACACTGAGGGTTAAACTCAACAAGGTCTTTGAAGGGGGTGAATGGACAGCCGGGGGCAAATCCAAAACTGGGCATCATAAATATGGCAGAGTCATTGATAAACCCAGTGAGGAATTCAGGAGAGAACATTTGAACTGAATGCGAGACAGGGAGTGGCTGACTTTGGTTGTATACATACATTTAAGGGATAGCTTAACAGAGGAAAAAAGGACAGAACGAGATGGTCATGGTTTAGTTGAAGGACAATGGGAGGATACGCAGGTGCAGAATAATCACCAGTACGGAACTGTAGGGCTGAATGGCCCGTTACAGAGCAGCTATTCTCTGTCATTGGAGGGAGATTTTTCTAACTGTTGCGCTGTAAATGCCAGGAAGCCCAGATCCCCCCTCACATTCCCCTTTCTCCTACCTTCCCTGAACTTTTCCACAATTGCTCACTTTAAATGGATTCTTCTCCTCCTGCCTTGTCATTTGTGCCACAGCATGGGAAGGTTATCATACCTTAGCAGCCTTAGTAAATCATATGTGGCTTATGGAACAGTGTCCCAGCATGCTGCACTCTGGCCAGGCATGTTAGATCTCAGATTGGCTTCGGATTCTACGTATGAGAAAAAGAGATGCCAACCAACGGGCATCAGTTCAACAGGCGCCAGGCAACATTGGTATTAGTTAACCTTAAACATAACCACTAGATTATGGTTTACGCTTGGTATATGGTTACATGTTTTGACTTGAAGCTTTGGGGATAGCGTCCCTACCTTTGAACTAGGAGGTCTGGGTTCAAGTCTCACCTGCTCCAGAGGTGTTGGTTAACAGGTTGATTCAGCAAAAGTGGTGAGTGAACTTAATTTGCGGTTAGGGAAAGCAAGGCCAGTGTGGTAAGTGGGACTGCTGGAGGGAGGGAACGGAGGTGCAAGGAATTGAATGACAACCTGGAGATCATGTCTGCATCACCGCCGTCTCCTCCAGGGAAATACATGCTGGCAATACCCACATCCCATGAAATGAATAATATTTTTTAAAAGAAACCTCCTTTGAATTTCTCTCCTCATGGGTCCAAATACAATTTGACCAGCTTAGCCAGGGGAATGTTTTGCTGCAAAACTGGCGACATGCAAACGCAAACTGGGAGCAGGACCTGCTGTATAACGAGGCAGTTTCTCGGCTGAAAGACAGGAGAGGGAGGCGAGAGGATTGCAGCCAACAAATCAGCCATACCCACCAGAGACCATTCCGTGGCGATCTATCTCCATCCATCGTGCTTGCTGCCTCCCTGGGGCTTAATTTCTGACAGCATTCAATGTCCTTTGCAGCTTTGAAAATACATCCAGGATTCAGAGATTACCACATCTGTCAAAATAATCTTCTTGGCACCTTTCACTGCTCAATGCTCCTGCAGCAATTCGGAGAGTGGGCTAAAGACAAAATACTTTCGCCCGATTCTCAGCAAAATTGATCACGTAATGTTTCCCCTCCCAACTCCCCCCCCCCCCCCCCCCCCCATCCGCTCTGAGCCCTTTTTGTTCCAAAGATGTTTGATTTCGAGGTTGTCTTTGTGAAGTAGTTACGGGGCATTGAAAACCATAATTGTGGGTCTGGCTCATTGCTTGTTACCGCTGGCAGAGTGTAGCCTGCACGATCATGTGTGGGAGTTCCTGACCTTCCAGTCCCCTCCTGTTTCACCAGGGGTGCTCGTCAATCAGTCTGCCAAGCCTTTTCAAGTGAGGCATTCAGGCGTGGCTGGAACCGACGTCTATCAGGCCAGATTATGTGCATGTGGGAGCACCAATGCAAAGACTTCACCTCGTATTAAGTGACGCTGAGTTAACCACGTCCAGGTCTGACCCTACAGCGTTCACAGCCGTCCAGCATTGTGAGATGCCAGGATGAGGGTTTCTGCTTGAAAAACAGAAACCGCTGGAGAAACTCAGTGGCTCTGGCCACATTTGTGGAGAGAGAAAGCAGAGTTAACCTCTCAAGTCCAGCAGCCCTTCTTCAGAACAGTCAGTTTCTCTCCACAGGTACTGCCAGACCTGCGGAGTTTCTCCCAGCTATTTCTGATTGGTTTAGATTCCTGTAGTTTTATTTTAGTGTTTCTGCTCCTTACGGAAGGCTTGGAATTACAAGCAGAGGCCAGTGTCTTGGTGAGGAGGGAGAAGAGTCAGAGGAGGTTTACCAACTCTACGGAGGGACTGGACACTTTGTGACTATTTCTCCTGAAAGCAAAGATTGGAAACTCAACAGAGGTTCCAAATAGTCAGGTGCTTTTGAGGGAGGAACCTGCTTCAAAAGGCAGATATGAAACAATTGGTTAAAGTGCTATAGGAGTTTTTAAAATTATTTATTCATTCAGATCCTGGGCTGAGTCTGGTTTATTGCCTGGGCCAGGGTGCCCTTGAGAAAATGGTGGTGAGCTGACTCCTTGAACCGCTGAAGTCTGTGTGGTGCAGGTAGGCGGACATTGGGTTTAGGACGAGGATTCAATGATATTGATTAAGTGATAGTGAAGGAACAATTATATGTTTCCAAATCTGGGTGGTGAATGGCTTGTAATGGAACTTGCAAGTGGTGGTGTTCCCATGTATCTGCTGCCCTTGTCCTTGTAGATGGAAGTGGTTGTGGGTTTGAAAGATGCTATCTCAGGATCTTTGGTTGAATTCCTGCAGTGCATCTTGCAGATAGTACACACTGCTGCTCCTTGAAAGGATTTTGGAGAGATGTTTGAGGATCTGGCGCCAATCAGAGGGGCTGCTTTATCCTGGGTATTGTTAAGCTTCTTGAGCGCTATTGGAGCTGCACCCATCCAGGCATGTGGGGAGTACTCCATCACAACCCCTGACTTGTGCCTTGCAAATGAGCTCTGGGGAGGTACTTTTATCCAAAAGAGCAAAGAAAATTGTGGCTTTAGTGACGGCAAATGGACTGTACAGTTTCAAGTCATGCTGTTTGGTATGATAAATGCACTAACCACATTTCAAATCTAATCAATAATGTCATTTTGAGGTTACCCAATTGTTTTCGTCACACGGGGAATGAACATTTGGGGAATCTATTGGAATTGTTCAATTAACTTCGGGTGGTGGGCTTGGTGATAAACTTGACTAAGAGTCAGTTCATAAAAGCCCAAGTCATGTTTCTGGGCCACGTTATTGGATATGGACAGATGGCCCCGGGGATGTTAAAACAAAGATTACTGGGGAGTTTCCCACGCTGTACTACAATTCCTGGGATTGAGTGATTTTTATCAGAAGTTTGTTCCAAATTTTAGCAGTGTGGTTGCCCCACTGACTGACTTACTGGAGAATTGCAGAAGATTTCAGTGGACAGAGGCATGTCAGAAGGCATTTGACAGCCTGAAAGCTGGGTTAACCACTGCCCCAGAGTTGACCACAATTAATTGCACAAAGCCATTCAAAGTGGTTATCAATGTGAGTGATGTGGATGTCGGTGCTGTGCTCTTGCAAGAAGATGACAAGTAGATAGAAAGACCTATCAGATATTTCTCCAGGAAACTAATCATCAACAGAAATGTTCCACAATTGAGAAGCAGACCTCAAGTTTAGTGTTGGCATTGCAGCATTTCAACATTTATACTGCCAGAAATGGGTCTGAGACAATTATTTATAAAACCTTTGTAAAAATTGCAGGATAATAATTCCAGAGTGTTCAGATGGAGGTTATTACTACAGCCATTCAATTTGAAAATTATACACTTGGCAGGATGAGAGAATGTAATTGCTGACGCATTGTTGCAACTTTGATGGAGGATGAGGCTTTCAATGGCAGGGAAACAGACTGAAATGGACTGTAGTAGTGAATGTTTGCATGCTGAGAATCAATGTAATGTATATGCATAGTGGTGTACTAATGGCATAAGACTAAAGGTTTTTAAAAATGAATTCATCTTTGAATATTGATGAGTTTTCTTTTAAATGGGAGGTGTAATAATACTTTCGATGAAGAAAGGTTGAGATAGAGGTGTAAGCTGTCTGCTTAAAGCCAATAAAGTAAACAGCTTGGGTTTTTAAAAAAAAATTGGAACAATAGAAGCAGCCTGAGTGGGTGGGGTCAAGCTCCCATGGAACCGGGATTTTTAGTTTTAGCTTTCAGTAGTTGTTGGGGTCTTGAAGCTAAATATTATTCCCCTCTCTGTTACAACTAAAAGCTTGGATTCTCTTCCTACTGCTAGAACTGCATGTGAGACAATCTATTTTACTAAATTTGCCTTTGCCTGTTTATGAGATGTTACTATATTGGAACAGTTAGTTAGAAGTAGTTAATATATACTATTTTGATAAGCATTTTAATAGAGTTACAGTTAAGCCAATTCTTTTTAATTTTATTTTGTCTGCATTTTAACTGTCATGTAAATTTAAAGTGTGTTTTGCTGAAAGGGACTAGCTTGACCAATCGACTTACATCTGGAATGCAACGTGTTACACTTATCTTTAAAATAAGAAAAAGTAAGTTTCGGATATCTCCTTAATATATTTTGAGGGGATTGATCTGGTTCATAACATTACATTGTCTCTTATTGGGAATAGTCAGGGAATGGTCATTGCCTGGCACTTGTGATTCACGAATGTTACATGCTACTCTTCAGCACAAGCCTGGATATTGTCCAGATCTTGCTGTATTTGGTGACACGTTGCTCTGTATTGCACTGCCTGAAATATGGTGGAAGCAGGTTTGACAGTAACTTTCAAAAAGAGAAATTGGATAAATACTTCCAAAGGACAATGTTCAGCACTAAAAGAAGAAGGGGAATGGGACTAGCAGGCATGGTGGTCTCCATCATGGTGCCATGTCTCTTGTCTGTAAGGCACACAGCTCACAAAGTTAATATGGGCAGCGTAGGCCTTGGGAAACCTTTTCTTATGTCTCCCCCTTGCAGTTTTCTGAACCCCTCTTTCTCAAGTAAGTAAACTGTGCTGCTGATTAGTTCCACCAGTATTGCTAAGCTTTGAGTACCTCAGGCAAAATGATATTCTTCAGGTGTGGCACTGACATTCCAATCAATTGTGAAAGTCAGCACTGTCTCATCCTCAGTCAGCACTGACATTATGCACACTCTTAGCCGGGACACTAATTTGGAGGTGGAAACCAGGCTTTGCTTTGCACACCCTTACCAAGTCAGTGTTCAGATTCAGTGTGGTTGCCCGATCACTGTGTCTAACTAGTTCAGCACAAACCAGGGATTCAAGCCTTTCAGGTAAGTCTGGGTACCAGTGGTAAACCTGCCCAATGCACTAGCAGTGGTGGAATTCAACTTGAATTGATTAGAACTATGGTGAACTTCCTACTGCCTAGCTGACTGTTCAGGCACTGGCCAGAGGCTAGGGGATGGAAAGGCCACAGTTTTCCAAGGAATAGCTCCTTCAACACTGCCCTGGAGATTGTGGACTATCATGGTTCCTGAATTACTGAGGCTAAGGCAGAGCATCAACGTTGTACCCACCTTTGATTGGCACATAAGACACATCAACATGGGGCTGTCAGGTTAATTTTGCAGCTAAGCGGTCAAAGGCCTCATGTGCGGTAACTGCACCCAAAGACCTCAGCTAGAGTGGATGGCACCAAAGCCCCATTCACTATGGATCTCAATGCAGTATGCTTGCTGTCTCACATATCATTGGCCTCAGTATGTACAGAAGGATGATTCATACACTGCAGGCCAGGGCGGAGTTAGAGTATTGGTCTGGGATGTTTTAGAGTCTTGCTAAGTAGTGTAGCCCAAAAGCAATTCTAAGAAAAAATGTTTGCATTTGGCTAAATCAGACTTAAATACTTCCTTAAGCATTCATTTCTTAAGTCAGCCTTCATTGATGGATGGAGGAGAAAATCTCCCCTAAGAACATTTCTGGTGATTGAGGAGCATCTATAGATCTACCTTGTACGAACTCAGACCCTCTTTCTACTTTCACAAAACCCTTTCAAAGTGGATGAAACAATGCAAATCCACATTGCTGCAAACTTCTAATCCTTCATTTTTCTGAAGCTGAAATCATTCCACTTTATCTGTGCACACAACTCATTACAACCTTAAAAACAATATACGTCTATAATATAGTGCTACATTTACTAAACAGGCCATTGGCTTGCTGCATTAACATAGTGTAGACAATAGCTCTTGTATCCCCATCTGGGGGAAAGGGGAATGGATTAAAGTTGGCAAAGTTCACGTGCTAGATACTGGAGAAAAGTTCTGCCCTGCTGCCCAATGAAGGGTGTGCTGGAGATTTCAAAACAAGGAAGAAAGTCTGTCATTTCCTTTATGTGCTGCGTTGTTACTCTTCCTTCCTCTTTGAGAGTTGAAAGAAGCAGGGATTAGTAGCCCACATCAGGCCTGAGTTTCAGAGCCTACTGGGGGTCCTGTTGAACCTTTCTTTCGGAAAAAAGAAAGCTTTATCTTGCTGGTATTTGATTCAGTTCTGAAGAATGCTTTCTTCCCCTGAATTAAACATGTCTGGAGAAATTGGGTTTATTTGGACGTTCAGGGGACTGTTGGCGTGGAGAGAGGGGAGATTGCTCAAGAGGTGCTGGTGAGAAAAAGGCCTGAATGAATTTACCATGCTCATTTTAGTCACATTGGATGTGACGAGTCTACTCTTCGAAAGGACTAACTTTCTTTTTTCAAAGTAAAACTTTAAACATTATACATATATCTATAAAAGCTTAAAGAAAATTATTGCACAATATAGGCCCAGATATTTTTGCTGTGTCTATCTAGTTTCTGTTACCATGTATATGTGCTCAGGTGACCATCAGTGCAGAGAGTCACTGACTGCATTTAATACTGTCCTTATTTTTTGTTGTTGTCATAATATGTTTTTACTGATGTCCAAAGTGGTGGGAATCAAATGCTCAGGACGGTTACGTTACTCCTCCATGCTCACAATCCAACGATTTTCCAATGCGCAGTTGGGTTGCCATCAAGTTGGTTAAACTGGAAGCTCTGGGAAAAGACGAGAGCAGGAGATATGGATTGGCACTCCAGGAAAGGACATTTGTTAGTGAGCTCCCACCAACGTTTGCTTGACTGGAGAGACTCGATAACTTGATGCCTTTGGACAGGAGAGTGGGGACCAATGTAAAACTGGAAAGAAGTCAGGGTGACAGTAATGGCAAAGCATCATGGCTTTCCTTCTGAGTCCCAGAGGTCTGCGAACCCACAAAACGTTCTTGCTTCCATGTCCTTTGGATGCTGCCAGTGGCAGGAGTGTCCGGCTTTCGGAAGGGTAGGCCCCAGTGGCTGGTGACAGATGCACAACATGCACAGGCACTTGGGAAACTGGGCCCCATATTCGCCCTCACTCTCTTACAGTGAAGAGGTGGAGGCCGAGCAAGAGAGAGAAAGAGAGAGAGAGAGAGAGAAAGAGAGAGAGAGAGATTCAGGGGTCCTGTCCTGTTTCTGGGCGGGAAGAGAGCAAAAAAACGAAAAGGTCCTGTGTTCCACTTTTATCTTCCCTCCGTCTCGGGGCCACTGAGGAGTTGCAGCTTGAGGGAAGTGGGGAGCTGGGTGGAGGGAGGTGTAATGGGATCCTCCACACCATTTCCGATAACCGTGCACACTCACGCCTAACATCCGGCGTTTAGATCCCCCCAAGGTGCACTCAATGGGTTGCAGCCAGTCCCTTCAGTAATTGAGCTTAGTCACTGCCCGCTCCCGGCTGCTGTCTGCCAGCTGGTTGACCACCCGCTTGCGGTTCCGCTTCAGTTTTGACAGGTCCTTGTCGAAGACCTCGCCAGACCGCAGAGCCGAGACCAGATCATCAAACTCGCCGACCTCCTCCGAGACACTGCCGGCACGGGCTTTCTTCAACCGACGCTCCTTCTCCCGCTGCTCCTTCAACTGCAGGGGCGGGGGCAAAAACACAGCAACACCAAGTTACACTGCCACTGAGGATTTTGGCAAATCACAAACACAGGCAAAGAGTATCACACAAAGGAGGGCAAGGTCACTGGTACCCAATCGAGGGGTTCAGATGGTTTATATGTAGAATAATGACAGACTGGAATCTAATTCAGGGGTTCAGATAGTTTATATTTAGAATAATGGGTACCTGGGAGTAATAAGACTGGAATTTAATCGAGGGGTTCAGGATGGTTTATATATAGAATAATGGATACCTGGGAGTGATTGCAGACTGGAATCTATTTGTGGGGTTCAGATGGTTTATATTTAGAATAATGGGTACCTGGGAGTAATAAGACTGGAATTTAATCGAGGGGTTCAGGATGGTTTATATATAGAATAATGGATACCTGGGAGTAATAAGACTGGAATTTAATCGAGGGGTTCAGGATGGTTTATATATAGAATAATGGATACCTGGGAGTGATTACAGACTGGAATCTAATCGAGGGGTTCAGATGGTTTATATTTAGAATAATGGGTACCTGGGAGTAATAAGACTGGAATTTAATCGAGGGGTTCAGGATGGTTTATATATAGAATAATGGAGACGTGGGAGTGATTACAGACTGGAATCTATTTGCGGGGTTCAGGACGGTTTATATGTAGAATAAGGGATTCCTTGGAATGATTATAGATGGGAATCAAATCAAGGGATTCAGATGGACTATATATAGAATAATAGATATGTGGGAGAGGTTACAGACTGGAATCTAATGGAGTGATGCAAATTGTTTATATATAGAATAATGAATACATTGCAGTGACTTCAGATTTGAATCTAATTGTGGGATTCAGATGGTTTATATAGAGGATAATGGATAGCGAGATGTGATTACAGATTGGAACCTAGTCAAGGGTTCAGCTGGTCTGTATATACAAGAATACATTGAGTCAAAGAACTGTACAGCATGGAAACAGATCTTTCAGTCCAACTCATCCATGCTGACCAGATATTCTGAATTAATCTAGTCCCATTTGCCAGCATTTGGCCCATACTCCTCTAAACCCTCCCTATTCATATACCCATCCAGATGCCTTTTAAATGATGTAATTGTATCAGCCTCCACCACTTCCTCTGGCAGCTCATTCCATACATGTACCATCCTCTGCATGAAAAAGTTTCCCCTTAGGTTCCTTTTAAATTTTTCCACTCTCACCCTAAACCTATGCCCTCTAGTTCTGGGCTTCCCCACCCCAGGGAAAAGGCCTTGTCTACTTATCCTATCCATGCCCCTCATGACTTTATAAACCTCCATAAGGTCACCACTCAGCTTGCAGTGCTCCAGGGAAAACAGTCCTAGCTTGTTCAGCCTCTCCCTTTAGCTCAAACCCTCCAACCCTGGCAACATCCTTGTAAATCTTTTCTGGACCCTTTCAAGTTTCACAACATGCTTACTATAGGAGGGAGACCAGGATTGCACACAATACTCCAAAACTATCTGGCAATATTACAGTCTGCAAAGTAATCAAGAGGTTCAGATGGTCCACATATGGAATAATGGATCCCTGGGAATGATTACAGACTGGAATCTATTCGAGGGATTCAGATGGTTCCTGTACAGAACAATGGATACTGGAAGCTAATGGAGCATGAATACGGATTTCCCATTAATGACAAGGACAGATGTTTGTAGGAATCTATTTATACTTCCCTTATGCATAAATGAAGATCTGCGCCTGGTCAGTAATGTCTACTAGTTTATTCAATAACAACCAACCTGTTAACTTCCGATCAAACCTTGCTTTTTCCTTGTTCTTACTGACATAGTGGCTTTTGGTACATTACGGTTTATCCCACGTCAAACAGGCCAGGAAATTCAGAAGTTTCCCTGCCCATTCCTGATTCACACTTCTGGATGGTTAGGGCGTGTACAGTTTTTGTTTAGGGATGGACAGGATTGGATAATGCATCGAGAGCGTGGTGCTGGAAAAGCACAGCAGGTCAGGGAGCATCTGAGGTGAGCAGGAGTCATTCCTGATGAAGGGCTTTTGCCCGAAACATCGATTCTCCTGCTCCTTGGATGCTGCCTGACCTGCTGTGCTTTTCCAGCACCACGCTCTCGATTCTATTCACCAGCATCTGCAGTCCTTACTTTCACCCAGGATTGGATAATGTTGCAAAGCTGAATCGGCTGATGATATTTGAAAACCTGTACTGCCTCTTGGCATCAGATATACATCCATTTGAGCCAAAGAGTTGTCCTCATTTCCAGGACAGAAGCAATACAGGCCAAGAGAGGAAAATATGTAGTACAGGCTGGGAAAAGGGGAATATACTGAATATGTTAAGGCTGCCAGAATTCCGTAATGTAATGGTTTGAGTCTTTTGCCTGACATGACCTTCATACAGGAGCCATTTTTAAAATTAGCATCCTGGGAGCAGTTCTGTTAAATGAATTAGCAGTTTGTTACTCTACATTGGCGGCAGTGTTCAATTCTTGTGCTAACTTTTGTCTAAATGTAACTCTTTACATTCCTGCCACCCTCCAGTTTTCCCAATCCACAGTTTAGAAGCAAATTACTACAGACGTTGGAATCCGTGCTGAAAAAAAAAAGAATTGCTGGAGTTCACAGTGGGTTGGGCAGCATCCATGGAGCGAGAGCAAGCTAACGTTTCGAGTCCAGTTCTCCCAACAAGGCACAGAATTCACAAGGGGACATCACAGACACCACTTCTCCAATACCCTGCAAGCAGTTCCTCAGGGGTCCCCCTACTGGATGCACTCTTAATGCTTCTAACCATCTTGTTTACATATCATCAGCCACCTTCCAGCACCCACCACGCCCCACCTGCAACGTACAGGGGCAGCTGTGTGTATCATCTGCAGCTTATCTGACAGAACTTTTCAAACCCAACCTGATGGACAAGGCCAGTGAAACATGGAGACTCCACCACCTGCAAGATCCCCTCCAGACCACAGTCATAGAATCCCAACAGTGCAAAAAGAGGCTATTCGGTCCATCAGGTCTTCACTGACTCTCCAAAGAGCATGCCACCCCAGGCCCAACCTCCTACCCTATCCCGTTAACCCTGCATTTCCCATGGATAGCCCACCTAGCCTGCACACCTCTGGACAATTTAACATGGCCAATCCACCTAACCTGCACATCTTGGATTGTGGGAGGAAACACACTCAGATATGGGGAGAATGTGCAAACTGCACATAGACAGTCACCCAAGGGTGGGACCGAACCCAGGTTGCTGGCACTGTAAGGCAGCAGTGCCACCACTGAGATACTGTGCCATCAATCCACCCAGATGGGTCAACATCTTGGAACTCCCTTCCTGATAGCATCATGAGTCTACCAACAGCCCAACCAGTCTACCAACAACGGTTCAAATGGAAGCTCACCACCAGCATCTCCAGGGCAACTAGGAACAGGAAATAAATGCTGGCTCAGCCAGTTATGCTCAAATATCAGAAAGGAATATGAGGAAGTTGCCTTGGTGTATTTGCACATGCTTAGATTAGATTCCCTACAGTATAGAAACAGGCCATTGGCTCTACAAGTCCACACTGACCTCCAAAAAGTAACCCACTCAGACCCCTACCCTGCATTTATCCCTGACTAATGCACGTAACATTATGGGAAATTTAGCATGGCCAATTCACCTGACCTGGACATCTTTGGATTGTGGGAGGAAACCCACACAGACACAGGGAGAATGTGCAAACTCCACACAGTCACCCGAGGCTGGAATTGAACCCAGGTCCCTGGCGCTGTGAGGCAGCAGTGCTAACCACTGAGCTACTGTGCCACCCTAATAGACCCCGGGGTGGTCTCGAACTACCAACCTCTTGGTTAACAGCAGAACACGCTGACCAATTGCGCCACAGAGGTTGGGGAGTGAAGGAAATGAAGGGAATAGGAACGATTTTTTGGTGAGCTCGTAGGTCCCCATTGATATCAGTTTAACCTGCCAATATAGTTATCCTGTAAAAACCGTACCATCCACTTCTCGTTCACTTCAATCGAGTTCTCCTTCCAATAGCCTCAACTGTTCTCCATGTGTTTCTCGTTAATTGTATTGAAAAAAATAAAAATGCAACCACCATCCATGTTGTTGACTCTCTCTAAACCTACATCTCCATTTAAAAAAAATTTCTAAAAGATAGCATCCCTTTTGTTACCCCTAGACTACTTTCAGAGTTAGTCGTTCATTTTCCTAAACATTGCCAGCCAAATCCCACAACACTAAAGCCAGACGCAGACTTATGTTTCAGTGGTTTTTGGGAACATTCTTCTTGTGGCTGCCCAGAGGTGACACGGGGTCAGCAGCAGGTTAAAGGTCAGGAGAGAGATGAAAATAAAAGCTGCCCTGTGAAATTCAGGATCAAAGGCAGCCCTCCGTGTTTTGAACTGATGTCAGGGAATGTTCGAATAATTAATCAGAAGAGAGGAGAAAATAAACCTTTCAGAAGTGCCTGAATGAAAGTCAAAATCTGTTTATTGGCGGCTAGGGCAAAATAAAAACACCAAAGCAGCAAAAAAAAATCTCATTCTCGGTTCCCAGCAATTCCTGGATGTGAGAGGAGACCTGAGAGAATGTCTGGTATTAAGAGAGCACACAGTTCCCATGCTTTCCATGGTATGTGGAGACCTGGGGAGTGAGTGCTTCACAGAAATCCTGGGGGATTGAGATAGCGACTACACTCTGACTACCCCTGCTGCATTCTTGTAATGCCCTCCCCCCCCCCCCCCATCCGAAATAACAAACAAGTTCACAGGGAACAAAATGGGCTGGTGGGGTGTTCAGAAGGGTAGTTGAGGGGGTGTTTGGGGAAGAGGAGGGGTGAAGTGGCAGGGTCCCCCTAACAGTGCCAAACCTCACAAACATTTACTGGTACTTCATTCTGCTTCAGTTTTGTTTTCCCAACACTCTGTGTTGACAATCTTAATACTGCCGTGCATGGGACTGCAGGGGAGGCGAGGTACTTTACCAGCCCTCTGGACTCTCCAGAAAAGAGAAAACATAACCCTCAGAACTTTAATTTAACTCATTGATTTTGTGAACATTTCAACGATTTTATTAACCGGCACGTTAATAGGAAGTGATATTATCGAGTCATAGGGATGTACAGCACGGAAACAGACCCTTCGGTCCAACTCGTCCATGCCGACCAGATATCCCAATCCAATCTAGTCCCACCTGCCAGCACCCGGCCCATATCCCTCCAAACCCTTCCTATTCATAAACCCATCCAAATGCCTCTTAAATGTTGCAATTGTACCAGCCTCCAATGCTTCCTCTGGCAGCTCATTCCATACATGTACCACCCTCTGTGTGAAAAAGCTGCCCCGTAGGTCTCTTTTATATCTTTCCCTTTTCACCCTAAACCTATGCCCTCTAGTTCTGGACTCCTCCACCCCAGGGAAAAGACATTGTCTATTTATTCTATCCATGCCCCTCATGATTTTATAAACCTCTATGAGTTCACCCCCTCAGCCTCCAACGCTCCAGGGAAAACAGCCCCAGCCTGTACAGCCTCTTCCTAAGCTCAAACCCTCCAATCCTGGCAACATCCTTCTAAATGCTTTCTGAACCCTCTCAAGTTTCACAACATCTTTCCGATAGGAAGGAGACCAGAATTGCACACAATATTCCAACAGCAGCCTAATCAATGTCCTGTACAGCTGCAACATGACCTCCCAACTCCTATACTCAATACTCTGACCAATAAAAGAAAGCATACCAAATGCCTTCTTCACTATCCTATCCACCTGCAACTCCATTTTCAAGGAACTATGAACCTGCACTCCAAGGTCTCTTTGTTCAGCAACACTCCCCAGGACTTTACCATTAAGTGTATAAGTCCTGCTAAGATTTGCTTTCCCAAAATGCAGCACCTCGCATTTATCTGAATTAAACTCCACCTGTCACTTCTCAGCCCATTGACCCATCTGTCCAGATCCTGTTGTAATCTGAGGTATCCTTCACTGTCCACTACACCTCCAATTTTGGTGTCATCTGCAAACTTTCTAACTTTACCTCTTATGCTCGCATCCTAATCATTTATGTAAATGACAAAAAGTAGAGGGCCCAGCACCGATCCTTGTGGTCTCCAGTCTGAAAAACAACTCTCCATCACCACCCTCTGTCTTCTACCTTTGAGCCAGTTCTGTATCCAAATGGCTGGTTCTCCCTGTATTCCGTGAGATCTAACCTTGCTAATCAATCTCCCATGGGGAACCTTGTCAAACGCCTTATTGAAGTCCATATAGACCACATTTACCGCTCTGCCCTCACCAATCCTCTTTGTTACTTCTTCAAAAAACTCAAGTTTGTGAGACATGATTTCCCACGCACAAAGCCATGTTGACTATCCCTAATCAGTCCTTGCCTTTCCAAATACATGTACATCCTGTCCCTCAGGATTCCCTCCAACAACTTCACCACCACCAACGTCAGGCTCACAGGTCTATAGTTCCCTGGCTTGTCCTTACCATCTTTCTTAAACAGTGGCACCAAGTTAGCCAACCTCCAGTCTTCTGGCACCTCATGCGTGACTATTGATGAAACAAATATCTCAGCAAGAGGCCCAGCAATCACCTCTCTAGCTTCCCACAGAATTCTTGGATACACCTGATCAGGTCCTGGGAATTTATCCATTTTTATGCGTTTCAAGACATCCAGCACTTCCTCCTCTGTAATATGGATATTTTTCAAGATGTCACCATCTATTTCCCTGCATTCTATATCATCCATGTCCTTTTCCACAGTAAATACTGATGCAAAATAATCGCTTAGTATCTCTCCCATTTTCTACGGTTGCACACAAATGCCACCTTGCTGATGCTTGATTAGATCCGATTCCCTCCAGTGTGGAAACAGGCCCTTCAGCCCAACAATCCACACCAACCCTCCAAAGAGAAACCCGCCCAGACCCATTTCTCGCTGACTAACACAACGGGCAACTTAGCATGGCCAATCCACCTGACCTGCACAACTTTGGATTGCAGGAGGAAACTGGAACACCCGAAGAGTGCCCACACAGACACGGGGAGAATGTGCAAACTCCACTCAGACAGTCTGCCCGAGGTTGGAATCAAACCTGGGACCCAGGTGCTGTGAGGCAGCAATGCTAACCACTGTGCTAGCATGCCGCACATCTTTGGTCTCTGTTGGAAGATTGTGTACAGTCATGAGTGCTACATTACAGGGAGGATGTGAGTGTATTGGCAAGAGTGCAGAAAAGGTTTGCAGAAATGACTCCGGCATGTGAAACTTCAGTAATGGGAATTGATGAAAGGAGTTGGGACTCTTCTCCTTGGAGGGATGACGGATGATGGAGAATTTGATTAGAGATTTTCGCTCATAAAAAATGAGAGGGCACAGATTTAAAGTGGTGTGCAAATGAAGCAGCTTGTGTGAGAACTGCAGTATTTTTTAAGATTTATAGATGCTGGTGTTGGACTGGGGTGTACAAAGTTAAAAATCACACAACACCAGGTTATAGTCCAACAGGTTTAATTGGAAGCACACTAGCTTTCAGAGCATCGCTCCTTCATCAGGTGATAGTGGAGGGCTCAATCCTAACACACAGAATTTATAGCAAAAATTTACAGTGTGATGTAACTGAAATTATACATTGAAAAATTGACTGTCTGTTAAGCCTTTCATCTGTTAGAATAATGTGATAGTTTCACTTCTTTCATGTGTAAATCACAAAACCTTTTTTCAAAAAAAAAGTTGCATTCTCGGGTTAGCTGTTAACAATGGTGATAGTTAGACAATATGTTAAAGGTGTTGGCCCCCTGTGTTCACCTTCAACATATTGTCTAGCTATCACCATTGTTAACAGCTAACCCGAGAATGCAACTTTTAAAAAAGGTTTCGTGATTTACACATGAAAGAAGTGAAACTATCACTGTATTCTAACAGATGAAAGGCTTAACAGACAATCAATTTTTCAATGTATAATTTCAGTTACATCACACTGTAAATTTTTGCTATAAATTCTGTGTGTTACGATCGAGCCCTCCACTATCACCTGATGAAGGAGCGGCGCTCCGAAAGCTAGTGTGCTTCCAATTAAACCTGTTGGACTATAACCTGGTGTTGTGTGATTTTTAACTAAGTATTTTTTAAAAATGCAACTGTACACTTTATTTGGAAATATCTGACATGGGTATAGAACGTTTATAGAATACCAAACATTGGTGCGTGACTGCCAATGAAGAATCGACCAATCTGGTGTAGCCAATGGTTTCCAGTTAACAGGTGCGTGGGGGAGGTTCTGGGGAGGAGTGACTGTGTGAAGGCCGTGTGATGAGTTCGAGGTGGTAACTCTTTGTGCCCTCTGTGTTTGCTTCTAATGGAAGCAGAGCATCATGGTTAGACTAACACCTCCCTATTCTCCTGCCCTAGTTTGCTTTCCTCTACCGCTCTGGAAGACATTTGACCCCTGCTGAGCTAAAGTGCCAAAGGTCATAGTAGCCTTCTGTCTCTCAGTGATCTTTAGATTGCTGACCAACTGTGGCCTGGTTAGATTGAAAGCCTGCCTGAATCAGTGAGAGTCCTTCCCCTCTCTCTCTCTCTCATTGATTTGTTTGATGTAAAAACTGCATCCTTGGCTGGTAGGTAGTAAAATGGAAATAAAAATCTCCTTCAAAAGCTTTGCCATCTGCTCCCCCTCTAAATTCAATAGGGCAAACAAAAGTAGCTGACACAATCATAAACCCTTCACTCAGGCCAATTCATCACCCAGACCAAACTATTTCACGTGAGGCAAGTAACAGAGGGAGTACAGTGGTGTAAAATATATGAGAAGGGCCAGCTCAGGAGGGTAGTGGCGACTGTTTATAAATTCTAGAAGGAACAAGAACAAATGTCCATTGATGGAAGGCATCGGGAAGATGTTTCTCTTTAGCACCCAGCCCCAGAGCTTGGAGAGGAGGAAGTGGTCAAACACAAATCTGGGAATTAACTGCAAATGCCCTTCTGCCCATTAAAAGGATGTTAACCCCTGAATGGTGCATGCTCCAATTTCCAACCAACTTCCCAAGAACTATCTTGGCTCCTCAACCAAAACCATTATAATACAAAATCATTTATTGCCCTGTTTCTCTGGGAGCTCTGGGTGTGCTAATTGGCTGTCATATTTCTTACATCGGAATACATTTCCAAACAAGTTGACGGGAAAGGGTTTCTTCATCCACAGGATGTGGAATCACTTATTGTTCAAAGAGTTAACCACATTGCGGTGTTGCTTGGAATCACATGTTGGTCAGACCAGATAAGATGGATGACAATGAAACTGTTATTGATCCATCTGGTCATCCAACTTATCAGGTCTGACCAAATGGATCAATAACAGTTTCATGGTCATCGTTAGGCTCTTAATACTCTTTGTTTCCTTATTATTGAATTCAAATTGCTGCAGCTGCCATTGCAGGTTTTGAACCTGGGTCCCCAGGACATTACCTGGGTCTCTGGATTAATAGTCCCATGATAATACCGCAGGTTAGATATGGGCCAAATGTCGGCGAATGGGACTGGATTAATTTAGGGTATCTGGTCGGCATGGGTGAGTTGGACTGAAGGGTCTGTTTCCGTGCTATTTAACTGTACGACTGTATAAATGAAAGTTAGGGTTTTTTTGCATTAGATCAGATCTTTAATTACTTCTGGTTCGCACACCTTAATGAGGATCATAGTTCGAGTTGGGAAGGACTATATGAAGCTGAAAATGTGTTGCTGGAAAAGCGCAGCAGGTCAGGCAGCATCCAAGGAGCAGGAGAGTCGACGGTTCGGGCATAAGCCCTTCTTGTGCCCGAAACGTGCAATGGCAGCTGCAGCAATTTGAATTCAATAATAAGGAAGCAAAGAGTATTAAGAGCCTAACGATGACCATGAAACTGTTATTGATCCATTTGGTCAGACCTGATAAGTTGGATGACCAGATGGATCAATAACAGTTTCATTGTCATCCATCTTATCCGGTCTGACCAACATGTGATTCCAAGCAGCACCGCAATGTGGTTAACTCTTTGAACAATAAGTGATGCCCACATCCTGTGGATGAAGAAACCCTTTCCCGTCAACTTGTTTGGATGCTGCCCGACCTGCTGCGCTTTTCCAGCAAACACATTTTCAGCTCCGATCTCCAGCATCTGCAGACCTCACTTTCTCCTCAAGGACTATATGAAATCAGCAATGAATGTTGCAAGTTCAGCTTCATAATATTGGAACATCACCTCAGATAACCAAAAGAAGTGAGTTCAGTGAGATGAGTAAGGATTAGATTGTTCTAAGGCTGTAGGAATGAATGAGTTTACAGCGGAGTTGTATTTAAAACAGGGAAGGAACTATGGGGATGACTGTGTCGGGTTGTACATTGAAGCCTAAGTGGGAAGTTCAGGATTGGAGAGAGGTCAAAGGCTGGAGATGGGAGGAAAGTTGACTATCAGATAAGCCCTAATCAGGAGACTTTTTATTTGCATGACAAATTACCTCACAGTGTTCTAAAAAAATACACACACACAAAACACATACACACACACACAACTGAATGTACGAAATAGACAGAAAGACACAAACAAGCTGAAATGTGCATGCAGAAATGTACACAAGCGCACACACACAGAAATATACATGCACAGAAATGAATACACACAAACACACGTACACTCATACACTGAAATGCCTACACACATAAACGCGCACACACATATACACACACAGAAACACATACCATTTGTACACTGAAATGCCTACACACACACACGCACATGCACACACACACACACACAGAAACACACCTATACTCATACACTGAAATGCCGACGCGCACACACACATACTCTTTCTCTCATATACACACACACACACACAGACACACACACACACTTGCTTTCTCACACACATATACACACGTTCACACACGCACACACTAAGACACACACAATTCCAGCTTCTGTTCCTTTGGATCACTGCCCAGTAAATCAAATAAGTTAATTAAATAAATTCTCTACATCACCAACTGCTTTCTCTCTGTGACACATGGTAAAATATTCCCTGGTAAGATTGGAAATGGAGATTTTCTCATAATTAGACTCTCATGGAATAAAAACATTTAGGGAATGCTGAAGGAGGAAAGGATTTGTCAGTGAGTTGTCAACTTTGGTTGGAGTTACAGTTAAGTATCATTGGTTTGAACCCCATTTATATATAGAATTACTGACTGCTAGGATATTAAGACTGCAAGCTACTCTAAGGACTCTGATAATGGATCACAGGAGTGAACATATTGCAGTTACTGGTTCAGAGTGCCAAAACTTCTCGACTATGCATCCCTTCCCAGTCCTGAATTGAATTGAATGGGAGTTTGTTTTTTGACAAGTTTTGTTGAAATAGGACAATACCGTGTGTTATGTTCAACATGAAAAATCACCCAACACCAGGTAATAGTCTAACAGGTTTATCTGGACGCACTAGCTTTCGCAGTGCTACTCCTTCATCAGATGGTTGTGTTGGGTGTGTTAGGTGGAAAATCAGGAGAGCAACCTTTGGTAAGGTTGACACACCAGATAGATAATGGGTCTTCACTTCAAATTAGGAGAAAGTGAGGACTGCAGATGCTGGAGATCAGAGTCAAAAAGTGCGGTGCTGGAAAAGCACAGCAGGTCAGGTAGCATCCGAGGAGCAGGAGAGTTGATGTTTTGAGCATAAGCTCTTTCTGATGAAGGACTTATGCCCAAAACATCGACTCTCCTGCTCCTCGGGTGCTGCATGACTGGTTGTGCTTTTCCAGCACCACACCTTTTAACTCTTTGCTTAAAACTGGTGAGGATGCAGGGAGAGCAACGATCATGTGCAGTGACATGGTTGAAGCTGAAGAGAAGCAAGACAGGAGGGATCAAGAGGATGCATGAGAATATAAACTAAGTGAAACTGGCATTGGGAGGACACCGATCACAACTAATGGACCCAGCATAGAGTGTTTTCAGACAAAGCACTTCTGGCTGTTGTGATATTGGAAGTTATTTTGTGCAGTGACTGAACAGGCTGCTTATTTGCATTGAGTGAGTTGACTTGGTTGAGGGCTATGCATTGTAACTGAATGTCGAGTGTGAAGCTAAAGGGCACATTTATAGCTTACGTCCTCCCAGTGTTGCACAGTCACCTTGGGTGTCGGATCCTGTGAAAAGCAACCCAGCCCTTCTTCCCACTCTGCCACCTGTCTGCTCTTACAGATGGACACAGAACATCACATTGTACTATTACTGAAATGGGCACGTAATTTCTCCCCAGCGCCCTGGTCAACAGTTACGCCACAACCCACATCACTAAGTAGATAATCTAGTAAGTTTTCTCTCTGATACGTGTGGGACCTCCTTATGTACAAGTTAATTTCATTGATCTACTTAATTTAAGGCCATAAAAAAAGGAGTAGGACTAGGCAAATTTTGCACTGCCACTCGATAGGATCATGGCTCATCTGACATTTCTTACATCTCCACTTTCCTGCAATTTCCCTATGAACCTTGATTCCATCACTGATCAAGAATCTACCTGTTTCAGTCTGAAGCATACCCACGGACTCTGCCCCCACTCTGGGGCAAGGAGTTCCAAAAACTCACAGCCCTCAGAGAAAAAAATTCCTCCTTAAGTTGTTTGAGGAAATCACCAAACTTGTGGACAGGGGAGTATGTATGGGTGCTGCTTATATGGAGGTGCAGAATACATTTGATAATATCCCACAGAACAGATTATTTGCTAAACTGAAAGCCTTTCTTAGTTTATATTGAATTAATTTATAACTTAGTGGTGAACAAATGAGAACATGGTGATAAAAACAAGTGCATACATGTCTGTGTGTGCCTGTGTGTGCCTGTGTGTACATCTGTGTGTATGTATGCGCGTGTATCTATGTGCGTGCCAATGTGTATGTGTATATGTGTGTGTATCTGTGTGTATGTGCCTGTGTTTATGTGTGTGTGTGTATGTGTGTGTGAAAATGTGTGGATGTCTATATATGGTGTGTATCTGTGTGTGCATGCCTACGTATGTGTGTGTGTGTGTATATGTCTGTGTGTGTATGCAATTATGCAGTACATGTCTGCATGTAAGTGTGTAAGCATGTGCATGGGTCAGAGGGATTCGGAGTAAATTTCAGATAATTTCTAATCAGCCTGTTCAGAGGTATTACTACACAGCTCTGGAGCAGGTGGGACTAGAACTTGTCTTCTGGATCAAAGGCACACTACCACTGTGCCACAAGAAGGAATGATAGACAGTACTCAACCATCCACAGTTATCCTGAGTGTGGAGCAGACTTGGAACAGCTTTTTGTTATTCCCATCTTACTGAAAACCATATGATTCTTCGGGGACTTGATAGGTTAGATTTGGAAGGGTTGCTGCCCCCTTGTCTGACAGTCTAGGAGCAGAGGGCATAATCTCAGAATAAGGGATCGCATATTTAGAGAAAGAGATGAGGAGGAATTTCTCTTCTCAGAGGGCAGACTGGGCCAATGGAATTCTTTGCTGCACGGAGTTGTACAGACTGGGTCATTATGTATATTCCAGGCTGAGACAGACAAATTTAATCAGGAAGGGAATCAAGGATTGTGGTGAAAAGGCAGGAAAAGTGGATTTAAAGATGGTCAGATCAGCCATGATCTCGTTGAATGATGGGCTGAATCAGCTACTTCTGCTCCAATGTCTGATGGCCTGGTCTGTAGTTAGAGAGGTCTCTATCTCCTTGAGTCCCTCCAATGGTCTACATTTTGTTTAATTTCAGCCACAATGCAATCTACCTTTCTCACACACTCAAACATACGCGCACGCCCTGCATTTGACCAAATCGGTGACACTGAGCAGAATTTGGTTAAACTGGGCATGTTACCCTGGAGGTACCCTTGGGACTGCCCAGAGATGAAGCAGATGAGTGTCTCGTCTGAGCCGAGTGGGACCGTTTTCACACAAGTGGCTCATTTCCGTTTCCGGTTGGCACATAAACATCCTTCCGAGTATCACTGGGATTTACATGAGTGTCAGATTCACACCACACAATTCAGGAGGGTTACACTGCACCTCAGCTAGAAATCAGGCCTTTGGGAGCCTCCTTCATGTGTCCTCCCATAAAACCTGCCCAAACCAGTAACAAGGGTGGAGTTTTACCGGTTATACTCCCTCTCACCCTCGACCCCATAATCGTCCTCTCCTTGATGACTTTCCCATGATGCTTTTCTTACCATGGCTTCCATGCGGGCCCGGCGCTCCTCCTCCTCCTTCTTCCTCCTCATGTTCTCCAGGTCCTGCTTTGCTTCAGCAAACGACTGTAGGAAAGTGTCAAATATCCCGAAGAATTCGTCCGGCTGCATCTTGGTCTCGTCTTCACTGAAGTGCTTCAGCATCTTGGAGTACTGTCAAAGGAAAGCAAAAGAGCACAGGGCTTTAGTTGGAAGGTTCCAATCAGCTGAAACAAATGGAAGCTGAGTGTCCAGCAGCTCCTTCAACATGCCCTTATGTTCCATTTCTAACATGGGTAAACATCCTGAAGCACTGCACAGAAACAGTAAACAGAGGCTGAAGCAATGCAATCGAACACTCAGCCCTACACGCGAACTAAAAAGAGGATGTAAAAGGAATAAGGGAAACGGGTGAGGCATAGATGCTTTTGGAGATTATTTTAGTCATGGGGTCAAATGGTCAAAGACCTACTTTATGCAGCAATGATAGAAAACACACACACAGACACAAACAGAGATACACACACAGAGCACACACACATACACGCATGCACAGACACACATATGCACAGGCACACATTCACACACAAACACAAACAGATTCACACACACACATACACAGAGGTACACAGACACAGAGAGATGCACAGACATACACACACACACAGACAGAGAGACACACACTCATACACACACGCTCTCTCTCTCTCTTTTGAGTCTCTTTCTCACACATATACAGGTACACACATTCTCATACTGCCACATAATCTTTCTCACACACACAGTCTCACATACTGACAGAGTCTCTCTCTCTCTCTCTCTCTGTCTCTCACACACGCATACTCTCAGACACACATATGCACATGTATGCATGTGCACGCACATAAATACACATACACTCTCTCACACACCTCGGCTCTCTCACACATATACAAGGTCTCTTTTTCACACACATTCAGATACACACAGACACACAGTCTCATACTGCCACATAGTCTTTCTCACACACACAGCCTCTCACAAACACACACACACATGCACACACAGTCTCACACATTAACAGAGTCTCTCTCTCTCACACACACACAGTCTCATACATTAACACAGTCTCTCTCTCACACACACACAGTCTCATACATTAACAGTCTCTCTCTCACACACACATATGCACACACAGTCTCATACATTAACACAGTCTCTCTCTCTCTCTCACACACACACACACACACACACACACAGTCTCACACATTAACAGAGTCTCTCTCTCACACACACACACACACACACACAGTCTCATACATTAACAGAGTCTCTCTCTCTCTCGCACATACACACACAATCTCACACATTAACAGAGTCTCTCTCTCTCTCACACACACAGTCTCATACATTAACAGTCTCACACACACATATGCACACACAGTCTCATACATTAACAGTCTCTCTCTCACACACACACACAGTCTCACACATTAACAGAGTCTCTCTCTCTCACACACACACATGCACACACAGTCTCACACATTAGCAGAGTCTCTCTCTCACACACATACACACAATCTCACACATTAACACAGTCTCTCTCTCTCTCTCTCTCTCACATACACACACAGTCTCTCACACACACACACACAGTCTCACACATTAACAGAGTCTCTCTCTCTCACACACATACACACACAATCTCACACATTAACAGAGTCTCTCTCTCTCTCTCTCTCTCTCACACACACACACAGTCTCACACATTAACAGAGTCTCTCTCTCTCACGCACAGACAAAATTCAGTAAGTGCATGGTTAGGGTCAAATGATAAAAGTACAATTCTTCAAATATTAGCAATCTATAGAAAAAACAAATCTCCACACAGACACAATCAATATTGGCCCAAATGGCACAGGGGGGCTGGAGGTACTTCTCCCTCAAACTGTGGGCCACGTAGGGGGTGATGTTATTTGAACCCTAACTCCCATCCTCCTTTTGTGTGTTCAATGGAAGCAGGGTGAGGCAGGAGGTCCCAACCCCCTGTTCCCCAGAGGTGAGCTGGAAATGTAAACATTGTAACAAGGTTGTGCTGCATTTGTATCTGCCATTTGAAACGTAGCTTCCCCAAGAGGCTAAGGCAATTCGGCATTACTACAATGACTCTTACCAATGTTTTTAGATGCACCATTGGAAGTATCCTATCTGGATGCACTGCAGCTTGGCCACAAGAAATTACAGAGAGTCGTGAACATAGCCCAGTCCATCAGGGAGACCAGCCTTCCATCCATTCAACTCCATCCACACTTCCCACTGCCTAGGGAAAGCAACCAATCTAACCCTGGTTATACTCTCTCCCATCCTCTTCCATCACTCAGAGAATACAAAAGTTTGAAAACACATACCAACTGATTTATCAACAGTTTCTTCCCCGTTGTTATCAGACTACGAACTGACCTCTCATATATTAGAGGTGATATTTCTCTGCACGTTCTCTGGTCGCTCTAACACTATATTCTGCTTTTTGTTCTATCACCTTGATGTACTTAAGTAAGGTAGGATTTGCCCGGATAGCACGCAAAACAATACTTTTCACTGTATCTTGGTACATGTGACAATAATAAATCAAATCACATCAAAACCTCTGGTGAGCCGTGCTCCCTATGGAACTAGGAGAAAGTGAGGACTGCAGATGCTGGAGACCAGAGTTGAAAAGTGTGGTGCTGGAAAAGCGCAGCAGGCCAGGCAGCATCCGAGGATCAGGAGAATCGACATTTCGGGCACAAGAAGGGCTTATGCCTGAAACGTAGATTCTCCTGTTCCTCGGATGCTACCTGGCCTGCTGCGCTTTTCCAGCACCACTCCCTATGGAACAAGACTTTCATCACTTAACCCATACTGAATGTGTTTCCTCATCAGGGTACCAACTATTGTAAACTGAGACAAGGGGCTGTAGATCAGGGCGTGGGTGCTTTGCCATGTACCCATTTGCCATACAAAACCAAAGGACTCAAAGACCCTTCCTGACTCCACCCAAACTCCCTGAGGAGGGGTCTGATCTCCCAGTGAAGGTGACATCACTGACCAGATCTCTGTTCCTCCCCCGTGGGCTAGAGTCTCCGATCTCACCTCCTAACCCATCCCCATACTCCCTGTTCCCCCCTGCCTCAAACACATAGTTCCCAAATACCTTCCACCTGACAACCTGCCCCAGACTCGTCTGCTGGACTCCCCCAGACTGCTCTCAATCTGACTGGTGGAAAGATCACTTTAATTCTTAATTCAGTTTCCATCTCCACTAATCGATGGGACGGGTAAATTATAAAGTGTCCCTTCCAATCCACATTCCCACCCTCCCCCATTTATGTCAGGGCCACTATTAGTTCAAAGCCAACTCCAACTCCATCCCATTCCATTGGCCCTTCTCTATTTCACTGCCTTGTGTCTAAATGCTGTGAAACCCTGTGGTTGACTTAAATCCAATAAACACTTGAAGTAATGAAATCCACATTCTAATAACCTTCCTTAATATAAATAAAAGCTTGAAGTTTAACCTTCCCCTTTTTGTTTTATTGCATTAATCCCAGATTTACATCCTTTTGTTGCAGATTAACAAGTTTATGGAAATAATCCTTCATTTCACATCCCCTCAAACAATTTATCGGCTTGAACGTTTGAAGTCCTTTACTTTAAAAAGGTTACCTTACATCAATAATATTTGTTTCAGTGTCAAATCTAGTACCAAGCATTGAAGACTTACTACACAGCTCCTGATTTATCATTTGCTGAGCAAATTCAGGCTAATTTTTTCCAAGTGATTTTCCCCAGCTCCTCACCATGAAACGACTGCTCATCCTGGCTCCGCAACAAGTTCCAACCGGTTCTGTGTTCAAATCTTGCTCCAGAAACCCGAACATAAAATGGAGACTGGCACTCCGCTGCGTCACTGGGGGGAGCTCTGCATTTAAATTCGAGGTGCAGCCTCTCAAACGAGGTAACACAGTCTGGCCTCAAGTGACTGCCTCTAACCACATAGGCACCATTTCGAAGAAAAACAAAGAAGCTGTTCCCAGGGTCCTGGGCAAGATTTATCACTCCATGGACATTGTGGGGAAAAATAGAACAGGCTATCTAATGTGCAAACTGGATGCCAAGTTTTATACACTGAGCACATTTCCAAACCACTTTATTGGTTGCAAATTGCTTCTGAAGGTCCTGAGGCCAAGAAAGGTGTTAAATGCAACTCCTTCTGTTCTGTGTGAGGAAGGCATAATGTCTATTCTTTCACATGCACATAGAGTGACTGGCGATGGAGCACTGACTCTTAGCACTATTCTGATACAGCCCAAAACAGAATGATGGTGAGAGGCAGATTTTCAGAGCTAGACACATGATCACATTCACTATTATGTTTTCGATGAGCTTTATGAATTTCTTCTGAGGCTGTGTTTTTTCTCAAGGAATCACTAGAACGAGGAAAGGGCGGTTTACATAGAATATAGAACGTTACAGCGCAGTACAGGCCCTGCGGCTCTCGATGTTGCACCCATCTAACCTACACTATTCGTCCATATGCCTATCCAATGACCATTTAAATGTCCTTAAAGTTGGCGAGTCTACTATTATTGCAGGTGGAGCGTTCCACACCCCTACTACTCTCTGAGTAAAGAAACTACCTCTGATATCTGTCCTATATTTACCACCCCTCAAGTTAAAGCTATGTCCCCTCATGTTAATCTTCATTATCCAAGGAAAAAGGCTCCCCCTGTCCACCCTATCTAACCTTCTGATTATCTTATATGTCTCGATTAAGTCACCTCTCAATCTTCTTCTCTCCAACGAAAACAGCCTCAGTTCCCTCAGCCTTTCCTCCTAAGACCTTCCCTCCATACCAGGCAACATCCTAGTAAATCTCCTCTGAACTCTTTCCAAAGCTTCCACATCCTGCCTACAATTCGGTAACCAGAACTGTACACAATTCTCTAAGTGCGGCTGCACCACAGTTTTGTACAGCTGCAGCATGACCTCATGGTTTCAAAGCTCAGTCCCTCTACCAATAAAAACTAACACACCGTATGTCTTCTTAACAACCCTATGAACCTGGGTGGCAACTTTTAAAGATCCTTGAGATCTCTCTGTTCAGCTACACTACCAAGAATCTTACCATTAGCCCAGTACTCTGCATTCCTGTTACTCCTTCCAAAGTGAATCACCTCACACTTTTCCACATTAAACTCCATTTGTCGCCTCTTAGTCCAGCTCTGCAGTTTATCTATATTTCTCTGTAATCTGCAACATCCTTCAGTATTATCCACAACTCCACTGATCTTAGTGTCATCCATAAATTTGCTAACCCAGCCTTCTACGCCATCATCTAGGTTATTTACAAAAATGACAAATAGCTGTTGTCCCAATGCAGATCCTTGCGGAACACCGCTAGTAACTGAATTCCAGAATGAACATTTCCCATCAACCACCACCCTCTGTCTTCTTTCAGCTTACCAATTTCTGATCCAAACCGCTAAATCACCTCAATCCCATGCCTCCATATTTTGTGCAATTGTCTACCATGGGGAACCTCATCAAATGCCTTACTGAAATCCATATACACCACATCTACCGCTTTACCCTCA
The DNA here is from genome assembly GCF_020745735.1 of Hemiscyllium ocellatum. Classification (NCBI taxonomy): domain Eukaryota; kingdom Metazoa; phylum Chordata; class Chondrichthyes; order Orectolobiformes; family Hemiscylliidae; genus Hemiscyllium; species Hemiscyllium ocellatum. Next base: position 26,526,933 of record NC_083403.1, read on the forward strand.
TCCACCTGTTTGGTCACCTTCTCAAAGATCTCAAAAGGGTTTGTGAGGCATGACCTACCCTTCACAAAACCATGTTGACTACCCCTAACCAACTTATTCCTTTCTAGATGATTATAAATCCAATGTCTTATAATCCTTCCAACACTTTACCCATAACCGAAGGAAGGCTCACTGGTCTGTAATTTCCAGGGTTGTCTCTACTCCCCTCCTTGAACAAGGGAACAACATTTGCTATCCTCCAGTCTTCTGGCACTATTCCTGTAGACAATGACAACATAAAGATCAAAGCCAAAGGCTCAGCAATCTCCTCCCTGGCTTCCCAGAGAATCCTAGGATAAATCCCATCCGGCCCAGGAGACTTATCTATTTTTACAATTTATAGAGTTGCTAACACCTCCTCTTGTAACCTCAATCCTATTTGGCCTAGTAGCCTGTATTTCAGAATTCTCCTTGATAACATTGTCTTTTTCTACTGTGAATGCTGACAAAAAGTATTCAATATAATCAACGTCTCCTTGTAAGACAGTCCCTTCATTCCAGATATCAGCCAAGTGTACTTTTGCTGGACTCCCTCCAATGCCAACATATCTTTCCTCATATAAGGGGACTTAAACTATTCTCAGTATTCTACTGTAAGCAAAGGTTTGTATAACTGCAATGAAAGTTCTTAACATTTTATCATCATTTGGGAACTTGGTTCTTAGGTGGAGGATAATGGATTTTAATTTTCAGTTCTGCAAAGGTTAGAAAGTCACCTTTTTAAACAGTGAGAGAAAAATACAACATAGAATCATAGAGATGTACAGCACAGAAACAGACCCGTCAGTCTAACTTATCAATGCAGACTACATATCCTAAATTAATTTTTTTTTTAGATTACTTACAGTGTGGAAACAGGCCCTTCGGCCCAACAAGTCCACACCGACCCGCGAAGCGCTACCCACCCATACCCCTACATTTACCCCTTACCTAACATTATGGGCAATTTAGTATGCCCAATTCACCTGACCCGCACATCTTTGGACTGTGGGAGGAAACCGGAGCACCCGGAGGAAACCCACGCAGACACGGGGAGAACGTGCAAACTCCATACAGTCAGTTGCCTGAGTCGGGAATTGAACCCGGGTCTCAGGCGCTGTGAGGCAGCAGTCTAGTCCCATTTGCCAGCACTTAGCCCATATCCCTCTGAACCTCTTCTACTCATATACCCATCCAGATGCCATTTAAATGTTGTAATTGTATCAGCCTCCACCACTTCCTCTGGGAGCTCATTCCACTCTCTGTGTGAAAAAGCTGCCCCTTAGGTCCCCTTTAAATCTTTCCTCTCTCACCTTAAAACAATGCCCTCTAGTTTTGGACTCACCTACCTGGGGAAAAAGACATTGTCTCTTTATCCTATCCATACCCTTCGTGATTTTATAAATCTCTATAAGGTCACCCCTCAGCCTGTGATGCTCCAGAGAAAATAGCTCCAGTCTATTCAGCCTCTCCCTATAGCTCAAACCCTCCAACCTGTGCATCATCTTCGTAAATCTTTTCTGCACCCTTTCAATTTTAACAAAAATCTTTCCCGAAATCTTGCAAATTTGGGAAATTGGACAACTAACCACAAGGGGAATTAAATGCTTGGCTGCTTGGTGTCTTGAACTTTACAACCTACAGAGAGAGAGAGAGAGACAGAAGCAGGTTCGTTCAGGCAGACACAAGTTCATTTGGATAGAATCGGGCTGATTCCCTGAGAAGAGGCCTTTCAGGGCAGAGATCATGTTATTATCAGCCCAAGCAGCCAATAAATCCTGAGTTGCTTCAAAGAAAGTCAGAAACAAAAGGCTGTGGAAGTGTCCAAGAGGGAGACATCCTGTAAGGCTGTTGAAAATGATAATGTTATTGTGGTTCTGTTCGCCGAGCTGGGAGTTTTTCTTGCAAACATTTCGTCCCCTTTCTAGGTGACATCTTCAGTGCTGGGAACCTCCTGTGAAGCGCTTCTGTGCTGATTCCTCCGGCATTTATACTGGTTTGAATCTGCCGCTTCCGGTTGTCAGTTGCTGTCCGTTGCAGTGGCCGGTATATAGACTCTAGGTCGATGTGTCTGTTGGTAGAATTCGTGGATGAGTGCCATGCTTCTAGGAATTCCCTGGCTGTTCTCTGTTTGGCCTGCCCTATAATAGTGGTGTTGACCCAATCGAATTCATGTTGTTTGTCATCTGAGTGTAGAAAGGGGACGAAATATTTGCAAGAAAAACTCCCAGCTCAGCGAACAGAACCACAACAACGAGCACCCGAGCTACAAATCTTCTCACAAACTTTGAATTATAATGTTAATAATTGAGTTAAGTGAGTCCCTTCTTTAATGGTCTCAGGAAGAGACATTAACTAAAGAAAATAGCATCAAGTAAATGTCTAACAAATTTCCTGAAAGGATTCGATTACAGCTGTACCATCTGAATAAGGGACATGGGATTGAACACAAGGGTTACGCTTGACTGAGAATTGATATCTTTCAGTTCATTGTTAAGTTTAAAGAGATTAATCTTTCTGAAATTTGTAATGAGTTTGTGTTGACATGATATTGTATTGTGAAATATAGTTACTCTTTATCTTTTGTATAATGACAATGTGAATATGTTCAGTGACTGACCTTTATGATAAACAGAAGCAGAAACAACTTATGGGGTGCACTCTGCGATTTGACTTATCTACTATGAACATCAACTGCGATAACATTGGTGAATGTTTCTGAAAGAGTTAATGGTGATGCTGCATTGTTTGATAATGTAGCATTTTCAGATTGTGAATGAGACAGTCTAACATGAGGTTTCTTTGGAGACAGATAAATCATCTCTGGAAGTAATTATTATGTATAACTAGTTCATATTATCTGAACCTATTGCACTCATGCAATGAACTGGGTCTTGTTAGTGCTTTATCCTCTAAGATTGATAACTAGACAGGCACTTAGAGTCAGCCTTAACACCAGAAGGAGGGCCCTTGTGTTACAGTGGTAGTGTCTCTACTGCTGGGTTCAAGTCCCACCTGCTCTGGAGCAAAGAGATAACATCCATAAACAGGTTGATTAAAAAATATTTTCGTACAAGATGATTGGAATGGATCTTGAAGCAGAATGGTAATATCCCTGGATGTAGATTTGCTTGCTGAGCTGGAAGGTTCATTTCTAGACGTTTCATCACCCTACTAGGTAACATCTTCAGTGGGCCTCAGGGCGAAGCACTGCTGATGATTCCTGCTTTCTACATATATCACCAACCCAAAGAAACCCAAACGTATAAATAGAAAGCAGGAATCATCAGCAGTGATTTGCCCAGAAGCCCACTGAAGATGCTACCTAGTATGGTGATGAAACATCTGAAACTGAAACTTCCAGCTCAGTGAGCAAACCTACATCCAGAACCTCGACCTGAGCTACACATCTTCTTAAAACTCGCGGTAATGTCCCTGCCTCTCGACCAGAATGCCTGGGTTCAAGTCTTGTCTGCTGCAGAGGAGCGTGAACAAGTTAATTAGAAAATGTCTAGAGAGGAGGACAGGAAAGCTGAAAAGAAATCCCAGCCACAAGTCACTAAGTGATTGGAACCCACACCCCAATAAGACAGATAGAAACACCTACACTTCATAGGTCAATTCGTTGGATGAGGAGCTCTGCAATCATCAAATAGGTGCTATAAAAATGAAAATTCATTCTCTCTGAAGTTAGGAATGAATGCAGAACAGTCAATCCGCATTACTGAACTCCAGTTTGCAAAACAGAACCTCAACCCCAGTGGCAATGTGCCTGATACTGCTGTATGGTAATGGCTAGAGGTAAATCCTTTATTTGAGATCAACTATTTCTTTCCAAGCACTTCCAACCACAACAGTAAAACAGACGGCTTGGTTATTAACAGGCCATTGACATGGGGTAGTTCAGTCATAGTAAGTCAAACTTTCCTTTCAACAATGCTGCTTTAAAGTCGACCTTTGTGCTATTATTCCTTCGTAAAAGGGAAAAACACCATCAAAAGCCAATTGGCATCACTTCACAGAGGCCTTTTGATGGTTATGAAATTATGACATGAAGTAATAATTGTTACCACCACAACACCAAGCCCCCTCCTGCTGAACAGGCTCAGCAACAGTGAAGACAAACACTTCATCAAAGGTCGAAACTGGAGGGAAGCAGGCCTTAGTGCAACTGCTAACCTGACAGAACAGCACCTTTCCGCAGTTTCTCATCATGAGCTGATCTAACCCAGGAGAGGTCATCTTTGATCTTGTCCATATTCCTACTAAGCTGCTGGTACATTCCTCAACCAGCCTACCTGACCCTCATGCCATCTGCCATGGTCGATAGTTCTCTGTCCTGCTCCTTCCAGCTCTCCACCGTGGCTTCATTAACACTACTCTTGACCTCTCTGCACTCAGGAGGGGCTTGACTCAAAAGGAAGACAGGCCGGGTCCACACCTGCTGTCCAAGGGTTTGATCATTCAGGGTGGCACAGTGGTTCAATGGTTCACACTGCTGCCTCACAGCATCCAGGATCTGGGTTCAATTTCACCTTCAGGTGGCTGTCTGTGTGGACCTTGCACATTCTCCCCATGTCTGTGTGGGTTTCCTCTCACAGTCCAAAGATAGGTGGCTTGGCAATGCTAAATTCAGGGTTATGGGATAGGGTGGTTCTGGGTTGGATGCTCTTCAGAGGGACAGTATGGACCGAGTGGCCTGGACCCACACTTACAGATTCTAGGACTGGAACAAGGAGAAATTCCATCACTGAGAGGGTTGTGGAGCCTCAGTTACAGTTTAAATCAGAAGCAGACAATTAGTCTCAATCAGATTGAATGGTGTGGGCTTGACAGGTCATATGGTCTATGCCTACTCACTTTTTTTTTAATGCTCTTATATTGGATGCTGTTGCTCCACCTCCAAACTTTATTTTTAATCCTTGAACAAGATCAAATCCAGACTGATTTCCATCATCCTCTTTTGTCAAGGTTCTTCCCCTCCCCATTGAAACAGCCCAATGCAACAATGACCTTGGTGAAATATCTCTCCTCGACCTGTCTGTAGACCTCAGCACAGTCGACCATCCCATCCTCTTCCAAGGATACTCTCTGTCTCACAGCTGGAGGGACTGTACCCAGCGTATCTAGCAAAACTCTGTCTGCATTGGCTTATCTTCCCACTCACATCCCCACCCCAACAAGGCAATTTATTTTGTAGTGCACTGCTCCACAAAGAACTCTCCTGAGTTCCTTCCCTTTCATTATCTGCATTTGCTCCATTAGCAACATCAGCTGAAGGTTTGATGTAAGGTGCTTTGTCTATGCTGACAGGACCCAACAGTTCTGATTAGATTAGATTAGATTCCCTACAGTATGGAAACAGTCCAACAAGTCCACACAAATCCTCCGAAGAGTAACCTACCCAGACCCAATCCCCCGACCCTATAATTACTACTGACTAATGCACCTCACACTATTGGCAACTTAGCACGGCCAATTCACCTAACCTGCATAATTTTAGATTGTAGGAGGAAATCTGAAGGAAACTAACACAGATATGGGGGGAATGTGCAAATCCACACAGCCTGAGGCTGGAATTGAACCCAGATTCCTGGGGCTATAAGGCAGCAGTGCAAACCACTAAGCCACCGTGCCATTGTTCCCCACTACAAGCTTTGCAAACGCTGTTACATTGCTTGTCTAACATTCAGTTCTGTATGAGCTGCAATGTCCTCAAACTAAGCTGAAAGAAGACCAAAGCCATAGTCTTCAGGTCTGACCACAAGCACCAACTCCTCAGCATTCAGCATCAGACTGGGTATCCTGCAGTGAGTAACTCCCCAGAGTAACTCACCACATGATGCCCCAAGGCCTGTCCACCATCTTCAAGGCATAACTCAGGAGTGTGATGGAATACTCCCTATTTGGCTGGATGGGTGCAGTTCTAAACACACTCTAGACTTTCAATACCATCCTGGGTGAAGCAGTCTGCTTGATCACAACCTTCAATGCTCACCCACTTCACCACCAATGCAAAGAGGCAGCAGTGCGTACCATCTACAAGGTGCACTGTTCTAACTCAGTGTTCATTCAAAGAAGTGATCCATGACCCATGACCCACACCAGCATGGAGGACAAGGGCAGCAGATACATGGGAACACCATGACTTGCAAGTTTCCCTCCAACCCACACACCATCCTGTGTTGGGAATGTATTGCCATTCCTTCATTGTCACCGTGCTCAAATCCTGGAATTCCCTCCTCCCTCACAATACTGTGGATGTCCCTGCACCCCAGGAGCTGCAACAGTTCAGCTCGGTATCTCAGCTCCATCTTCTCCAGGGGAATAAGATCCGTCAATAATGCCAGCAATGCCCACATCACATGAAGGAATGAATATAAAGTTCTATCCTCTTCTGAATTCCCACACACATCCAGCTCCCCCTCAAACCCCTCCCCCCCACCCCCAACCTCTTCCCTAGCCACTAAGGCGGAACCAGATTGGCAATGTCTTTGCCTCAAAATTCCACTTCAACTTGCAATTGAGGTGCAAGAGTAGGCCACTCTGCTCTTTGTGCCAGATCTATCATTCAGTCAGATCATGTTGATCTGACTACTCCACATTCCCATCCATCCTTGATAGGCTTTCACCCCCACTCCCCTGTTCACCCCAAGAATCTAGCTGCCTCCACCTTAAAAGTGGGTGGCACAGATCATTATTCAGCAAAAAAAAATCAAGGGTCATAGAGGAAAGAAAGGTTTATCAAATCCCTGCAGTGTGGAAACAGGCCATTTAGCCCAACCAGTCCATACTGACCCTCCAAAGAGCATCCCATCCAGACCCTATCACTGTGTTTCCCATGGACAATCCATCAACTTGCGCATCTTTGGACTGTGGAAGAAACCAGGGCACCCAGAGGAACCATACGCAGACACGAAAAGAATACACAAACTCCACACACACAGTCACACAAGGGTGAAATCAAACCCGGGTTCTGGCGCTGTGAGGGAGCAGCAATAACCTCTGAGCCACCATGATTATCAGATTTTTCATTATTTCACTGAATAGCTGAATAAACTCGATGGACTGAAATGGCCTACTTCTGGAGATTAGAATGAAGATTAGAGTGGTGCTGGAAATGCACAACAGGTCAGGACAGATAAAAATCTCTCCACCCCTGAGGCTTCCAGACTCATTCCTGATGAAGGGCTTCCGCCCAAAACGTCAATTTTCCCGCTCCTTGGATGCTGCCTGACCTGCTGTGCTTTTCCAGCACCACTCGAATCTCTACTTTTGTCTTATGGTCTTCCAAACCTCACTGTCACTCTCTCTTTTAGACCTGCCTTAAAATCTACTTCTTTTAAGAACCATTCGGTCACTACCCCCTGATATTTCCTTCTTTAACTCTATAAAGTCTGCGTTCAAAAAAGAATCAAAGCTGCAATATCTGAGGACTTTCCAAAAGAATGAAAATTGGTGCAATTATTTTTTTTTAGCAAAGAAATTCACTAACCTTTCATGAATATTTTATAAAACATTCACTTGCAATGCATCCCTGCTATACAATTCGAGGGTCATGCTCCATTTCACCTTTCAAACACAGCATCTAGAACCGTACTATAGTGCAGTACTATACGTGGTACAGTATCAGAGGTTCCACCTCTTGGATCAGACTGTGCTCACATATTTCGGCAGTCAGATAAATTTGTGTACACTTTCTGATCTCCAAACTTCCACTCTGGAGCTGGGCAATGGACTTAGGAAAGAGACTTCACAGCAATATCAGGGTGTGAAGGCCCTTTCAGTTGTATCTCATGGCAATTTTCAGGGAAAAGTGAGGCTGTCTGTCTCTCTCTCTCTCTCTAACTGACACAACATCAGCCAACATCACTGAAACAAGCAATCCTATTGTCTGTCTGATTTCATGTGCATGTGGGTCCGAGCTCTCTCGGTACAGTGTGCACTGAATTCCCTTGGTTCGTGTAGCCGCTTTAAGATCAGTTTTGGATTTTTCTGACCCAACACAAAAAAATGGAGAAATAAAGGATGCCAAAACATTGAAAGTATTCAAGAGGCTGCTAGATATAGCACTTGGGGTGAATTGGATCAAAGGTTATTGGGAGAAAGCAGGATTAGGCTGTTGAGTTGAACAAACAGCCATGATCATGATGAGTGGTAGAGCAGGCTTGAAGGGCCAAATGGTCTCCTTGTGCTCCTATCTTCTATATTTCTATGTTAAATCCCAACAAAAGCAGATGCTGTCATTTATCTTGAAAGTGGAGTTGCGGGTAGATAGGACAGTGAAGAAGGCATTTGGTGTGCTCTCCTTTATTGGTCAGTGCAGAGACTATAGGAATTGGGAAGTCATGTTCTGGCTGCACTGGACATCGGTTCGGCCACTTTTGGAATACCGTGTGCAATTCTGGTCTCCCTCCTATAGGAAGCATGTTGTGAAGTGTGAAAGGGTTAAGAAAAGATTTCCAAGAATGTTGCTAGGGTTGGAGGGTTTGAGCTGGAGGGAGAGGCTGAACAGGCTGAGGCTATTTTCCCTGGAGTGTCGGAGCTGAGGGGTGACCTTATAGAGGTTTATAAAATCATGAGGGACATGGATAGGATAAATAGACAAGATCTTTTCCCTGGGGGTGGGGAGTCCAAAACTAGAGGGCATAGGTTTAGGGTGAGAGGGGAAAGATATAAAAGAGATCTAAGGGGCAACTTTTTCACACAGAGGGTGGTACGTGTATGGAATGAGCTACCAGAGGAAGTAGTAGTGGTTGATACAATCACTGCATTTAAAAGGCACCTGGATGGGTATATGAATAGGAAGGGTTTGGAGGGATATGGGCCAAGTGCTGGCAAATGGGACTAGATTAGGTTGGAATGGCTGGTCGGCATGGACGGGTTGGACCAAGGGTTTGTTTCCGTGCTATACATCTCTATGACTCTGTAATTCTTGTTAATGATGATGCTGATGTGCTGGTAAGCATCCTGAGGATGTGAAAAATGCTATATAAATGCAGGTTCTTTCCTTCACTTTTGCCCTGCCTTCCATTCAGCAACAAACACAGGCTCGATTTCAGGATAGGATTTCATGCTTCCCATTGCGTATTTTCACAGTAACCAGCTACATCTCAGACATAAGGATTCTCAGTCTGCTCTATTGCCGCTTCACCTTCAGGCCCACAATGCCTTGCTGATTAATTTCTGGCAGCAGCTTTGCAATCTGGTTGCCATTAGCTGAGGTCATTGCTCTATCTCTCTGTGCATTGAGCCCAACTGTGAGGAATTCCTTTCAGCCATGTAACTACTTCAAGAACAATTCAGCAATTTTCAGATTCTTCGACCGGGCAACCAATAGTTGACTGCACCTCACCAGATGACTAAAAAAAAATATACAGACACACAAGCTTTCTATTTATAATGCAGTCTGGTGTGGGAACTGTGCTGGTTCTGATAGCTGATTTATATATAGCTCTGCGCATGTGATGTCATTTTGACCTCTCGCCTCTGAGAGCTGAGTTTCGGGCAGCTCAGAGAGATGGAATGAAAGCCTGCATTGTCCCATACAGGAAGAGTTCAGGCAGCTCCAACCCAGTGTCTGAGTCTGCATGGAGCCACATCTGAAGTCTACCCCCAAAGTGGGGTGGGGGGGGGTGTGCAAGTGAACATTATTCTCTGCTACAAGGCTGGGGAGTGAGGATGTCCTCTTAGTGCTCAGATTGCTGTCACATTAGGCAGAGGACTAAGGCATTCAGCCTCTTCCTGAACCTACCAGTCATGTGGTCAATCTGCACCTTAACTCTATTCAACTCCTTGGACATGGATGCCTCTTGGTTAGGCCTGGCATTTATTGCCCGTCCCCAGTTGCCCTTGAGAAGGTGGTGGTGAGCTGCCCACTTGAACCACTGCTTGGTTCCACCTTGCCTCTTATTCTCACCCAACAAGAATCTCTCACCCAGTTTTGACTGATTCCTAGGCTCAGTAGGGGGGGATTCCAAATCTTCAAGTTCAGCCCCCATGTCACCACTGGGGAAAGGGGGCGAACTCTTAAACACCAAGTGAGGGAAACTCAATCTCAGCCAGGGAACCATTTGAAGTCATCGCTGAGTTCAAATAAACGCCGTTGAGAGTGTGGTGCTAGAAACGCACAGCAGGTCAGGCAGCATCCAAGGAGCAGGAGAATCGATGTTTCGGGCATAAGCCCTTCATGAGGAATGAAATCAAGCTTCATCAAATATTTAGATTTCACAAAGTGTTCTAAAGGAGGAAGGGAAGGGATAAGATGAAGACATTCAGTAAGACAATTCCACAATTTAGGGCCAGCAATAATGAAGTGAAGGAAATCAGGGATAGGAAGGAGACAAGAATTATAGAATTTGTGCATTGACTTCCTGATCACTGGCTTAGTTCACACTGGGTTCAAGGCAAACTAACTGTCACAGTTTGGAGATGCCGGTGTTGGACTGGGGTGTACAAAGTTAAAAATCACACAACAGCAGGTTATAGTCCAACAGGTTTAATTGGAAGCACACTAGCTTTTGGAGCGTCACTCCTTCATCAGGTGGTAGCGACGCTCCGAAAGCTAGTGTGCTTCCAATTAAACCTGTTGGACTATTACTGTCACAGCTAATACTGTATACTGAAGCTGACCAGGCCTAATCTTCCATTGTGCTGAAGGTTGCTATAAAACTGTGTGCTGAGAGTATGTCATGATTGGTGTTATGAAGATGTGGGTGTACTTTAAGAGAGTTAAAATCAGCAGAACTAGCACTAAGTGTTCTCAATGAAGCAACAATATATGTAACACTTAGTCAAAGTGCCTGGAGACAAAAACAAATGCGAATTCGGCCAATCATTTTAAATGATACCCAGGAAAAACAACAATTTCCAATCTAGTTTGAATTGAGTTCATTGACAATCTTAAAAGCCAATGACACAATCCGATGCTCTGGGGTATAAGACTGGTGGGGGGTGGAGGAGGGAATTGAACAGTTGAGAGGAGAACTACCAAGTCTTAGCATGTAACAGATTGCTTCAAAAAAATTCTCTCTTAAAAGTTCCTATTCAATCAGTACCTGTGATGCAGACATTCCTAACAAGGAGAAAAGAAGACACAGGAAGATCCAAAGACAAGAACCTACAGCTGCCTGGTTTTGAGATAAGGAATGTTGTTTTGTAAATCTTATTTGGGAGTTTTATCAGACTAGTATTATAGAAGTGAAGGTAAAAGATAGGTTAGAGAAAGAAATTGTAAATAGTAGTTAGTTAATTATTCTCTGTTATATTTTAATAAATAAAGTTGTTAAGTTTTGCTTTACATAGTTCTAGGCTACTCGAACTTTTACAGATAACTGCACGGGATAAATGTTTTCTGTGTTGCTGGTTTTAAATTAAGCAGGATAGTTTACCCCGCGTCGTAACACTGACTTTAGTATTCTTGGATTAAGTACAGATCTGTTCTTTGATGGAACAGAGATCCCCATCCCCAACATACAGAACAGGAGCGGCCTCCCACCTACTGCTCTAGCCCAGCAATGAGAAGATTTTGGATTCAAATCCCACCCTAGCAAGCTGTGAAATTAAATCCACGAACTCTCGGGGTGGTTAAACCCCAGCCTCATCATCGATCTCGGTACAAAACGTGAAGAGTTCCTTCTGCTGTTTTTTTTTGCTGGTTTTCTTTCTGAATGTTTGGGGAGTTCAGTGGGGGCGGGGATGTGGGATGATGGGAAGGGTTTCGTTTCAGACTCACCAACCTCAAAAGAAAACAGGCAGGTTAGAAGGCTCACCTTGTTTCTCTGGGACTTCACCTCACTTGTTTCAGATGTTTCTCCCTTCACATACCCCCTTCTCCCCACCTTCTAAGGCCCCTATGTGCCAACTCATGCATCCTTACCCACTGCCTACTCCCAATATTTTTCTAATCCATGTCACATCCATAGCCACTCATTCAGTATCCACTGTACTTTTCAAAAATTAAAATAATCTGACAAGCTATCACTGCTCTTGTCTGTACACATTTGGTAATGAAAACATTCTCCCATTCATGAAATCCACGATATTCTCAACTGTTCAATCAGTTGTAAAATAAACAAAACTCTATTTAGTACCCAGACCGAAGACTCCTAATCCTTCAATAGTCTATTTGAATTAACCGTCGTACTGTGAAATCAGAATACATTAAGAGGTTTTGTAGTTTTTAAAACTCAGCCAAGCATTCTCAAAGACTCCCAGCTGTAACATTAGGCATCGGAAAATGCTAACCAAGAACTCTACTGAACCTGTGGAACAGGTCGTCATATATCTTCCTAACCTATATCTGATAACCTGTCAATCAAAATGATCCAGTTCGTTTTTTTGAGTGACAGAATAAACGTCTTTTCAATTTTATACAGCCTGGGATTTGATTTTAAAAAATCAGTTATAACATATAACTGCCGTTAACAACCCTTCAAGAGCATTTACATTTATTCCATCAATTAGCAATTCTCTTACTATGGGTTAAAGCCATAGAAAGGGGTCTGCTTAAATTCATTACAACTTTCAAATAGTCTTCCCTGAGTTCAGGATTCCTGCCAACGTGTTTCATACCCTGCCTCCATTCTCCAACGGCCAAAATAGGAACAAAATTGTCTATTTATGGGTGGCACATGCTAATTTTAACGACCTCCACAAAATTCCAACCCTTGTGCCTCCATTGGCTTCACTGCTGCCTCTGAATCCAAATGGTGCAGGTTCAAGCTGCAACTTGGGGAGGCAATGTCCTTGCGATATTATCGCCAAACTAATAATCCAGAGAACCAGGGCACGTGTTCTGGGGATCTGGGTCATGGCAGGTGGTGGAAACTGAATTCAATAAAGAAAAAAAGAGTCGAATGATCATGAAACCATTGTGGATTGTCATGAAAAACCCGTCTGGTTCACCAATGTCATTCACGGAAAGAAATCTGCCACTCTTACCTGGTCTGGCCTACATGTGACTCCAGATCCACAGCAATGTTGACTCTCAATTGCCCTTTGGGGCAATTAGGGAAGGGCATAAATTCTGACCCAGCCAGTGATACCCTTACCCCATGCATAATTTTTTAAAAAATACTCCAGAGGCCTAAGCGAAAAAGTCAAGGCTGGCACTGCAGAGCCAGTACTGAGGGAGTGCTACACTGTCAGAGAGGCCGGCTTTCTGAGAAAAACCATAAAGCAAGCTCTCATTTTTGCTCTCACATCAATGTAAAGGATCCCAGATGAAGAGAAGCAGGAGAGGTCTCCCCACCATCACTGTCAATGTTCGTCTCTCAGCCAAAATCAGTCAAGCTAGCCACTGGGAAATTTATCTCATTTCTCTTTTGGCACCTTTCCATGTGAAACTTGGCTGCTGTGTTTTCTGACATCACATTTCCGATGTCGTTGGTACTCTGTGAAGTGGTTGAGGCTATTCCTGAGGTCACGACATGCTCTGTGTAAGTGATGCTCTTTCTTTTTAACTAACCTTCATCTGGTGGTTGGAGCAAATGTGGACAAACTGGGTTTTCATTGGATGAATATACATTGTCAGGGTCTTCCTGACTTGTCGGAAACTCTGTCGTAGAAAACATTGTGTTCACATCACAAAGGCTGAATCATGTATTTTTGCTAATCACAGCAATGGTGGTTTAATTAGGATGGCCAGTGAGAGAATAAATCTTTTTTTATGTTGACAGTTCCTTGTGGTCCATAAAAATTATCATAAACAATAACAACAATGAGAGTTGGTCATGAGAAGACATAGAAAAAAAGACACCTAAAACCTCAGTTGAACAAAGCTATCATAAACCTTCTTCACTTCAACTTAGTTCAGGATAATATTTGTTGGTGGGATCTGGGTGCCGATTGAGTCTGTGCGATCTTCCAGAGATCATCTCGCCCAGTCCCACACTCTCAACCCCATCCCCATCACCGTGCGTGGGTTTTTTTTTAAGATCAGAAATCAGTAAACAGAAATCGCTGGAGAAACTCAGCAGGTCTGGTGGCATCTGCAGAGACAGAAGGTTAATGTTTCGGGCCCAGTGGCCAGTTTTGAGACCAGTTCTGAAGAAGGGTCACAGGACTCAATACGTTAACTCTGCCTTCTCTCTCCACAGATGCTGCCAAACCTATCAGGTTTCTCCAGCAATTTCCTGATTTTGTTACAGCAGACTATGGACCTTCTTGCTGCACTGCTGGCTACTCCTTCTCTCCCAGGACACAGCACTGACTCACTCTGCTCCAGAATGACCTGGGTCTGGGTGGCATAGCGCCGCCCCCCCCCCCCCCCCCCCACCCCCCGCTGGTCAGCTAGGAAAGAAATAGTGAGCATAGCCTCCTCTCCTCCATCCCATCCACCAACACTCTCATGTCTCCCCTGGGCCATGTATTTAATGGTAGTGACTAAGTGCCGCAGTGTAAGGGGCAGTTTCTGACATTGCAGTATCTGATAGGATGTGCAGTGGGGCCTCTCAATATGTCACCAACCCATTGACCACAAGAAGGCCACAACGGGGACAAACAGTTTTGCCTCTCCGGCTGCACACTTCCCCAGGCAACGTCAAAATCCCCAGAACATCTCTATTGGGGTGAGGCGTTGTGGATCACTCTCAGTCACAGCAGACCCTCCAAAAGCCTGAATCTCATTCAGCAAAACAGAAAAGGGGGAAATCCTGCCCCTTTCAGCTTCACTGGTGTCCTTAACTGAACCATTCTTGCCAGGAAAACACTCAGACTTTGGTTCCACTTGAATCCTTTAGGCTTCTCTCATGTCCTTAATTGAACCATGGTGTGACGCAGCCTGCAGTAAAACACTGAGCTTTTCTGAGCTCTGTCCTTTTCATGAGGCCTGACAGACCAGGGAGGCCCCAAGTTCTTTGATCACGTTGTGCTGGGAATGGGACTAAACATCAGCCTGGGAATCACTTCTCGAAAGTGTGTATGTGTGGACACTAGCCGAGGGTAGAGTGGGGTTGAACGCCGGGAAACCAGCCCACTGACATCCACTGACCAGGATTATGTCTCAACTTAACAATCACTCAGTCACTGGTCACTTATGGCCCGTATTTACAGTTTGGGTTTTTTTTGTTTTGGAGGGGGGAGGTGTGGATCACAGTTGAGGGAGGTACAACAGCCAAGATGCTCTTCTTCCAGTTTCACGAACCCGCGGTGGACAAAATAGTTGCTCTCAGACAACACCTGTAACTTTCACTGCAGAGTTACTCACTGCATAAATGAAGTGATTAAGCGGGTCCTGAGGACGTGAAATGGTGCTTTACAAATGGACCAACTTTCGGAGGAAGGGTTACTCGACCCGAAACGATAACTCTGATTTCTCTTCACAGGTGCTGCCAGACCTGCTGAGTGTTTCCAGAAACTTCTGCTTTTGTAACTTTCCACGTTTGTTCCTCAAACACTCCACTTCAAGACTCCGTGTGGGTTACTCGAAACCTGGCTGAGCTAACTGGTACTTACCTGTCCACATTTTCCTCCAATATTTTTAATGAGGAACCAATCAGGATGAGTGGCTTCCAGTCTGCAGTGAAACCCTCACATCTTACAGTTAAAAGCAGTCAAAAGGAAACAGCCTCAGGAAACTAAAGTAGGTCATAAACCTGGTACCTCTGGCTAGGCCAACATTTATTGCCCATCCCAGAGAATAGTCAGGAGTTAACCACATTGCTGGGGGTCTGGAGTCACATGTTGGCCAGACCAGGTAAGGACGGCAGATCTCCTTTGCAGTGTGAATCAGGTTTTTGCCCAGAATTTACCGAAGGTACACAGTCACCATTTGGCTAGCTCTTAATTCCGTTTGCAGCCGCAGTGCTGATTCGGAAAACACACTTTCCATTTTCTATCTGGACAATCAAGCACTTTCTGGAATCACCTATACACGTACTGATGGAACAGGTAGTGAATATACATCAATAGGAGCAGCTATCAATTGATCAAGCCCTACACGTGGAAACAGGCCCTTCGACCCAACAAGTCCACACTGACCCATTCACCAACCCTATTATCCAATATTTCACCCTCACTAATGCACCTAACCTATACACCCCTGAATACTATGGGCCATTTAGTATGGCCAATTCACCTAATCTGCACATCTTTGGACTGTGGGAGGAAACCTATGCAGACACAGAGAAAATGTGCAAACTCCATAGACAGCCAATAAGACCTAGACGTGGAAGTAATATTGAGTCAACTCTGCCATTCAATCATAGCTGATGGGCACTTCAACATCACTTACCTGCACTCTCCCCGTAGCCAGCTGAGGTTGGGATTGAACCTGGGTCCCTGGCACTGTGAGGCAGTCAGTGCTAGCTACTGAGCCACCATGCCACCCCAATAGTCCTACTCATTAGAGACAGCCACCTGACCTCAGGCGAAAGGACAGGTTGGGAAGGAGAGTCAATCATGGTAACCTCAGGCAGTGTGGGAATTGAACCCACACTATTCAGCATCACACTGCTTTGTAAGCCAAACACCCAGCCAACTGAGCTAAACTTGCCCCCACATGCATAACTTGCACGGATGTTGCCATTTTGTCTATTCCTTTCCCGTAAAGTTTTTCGTGGATTCTAAACCCTGAATACTGACATGTACTTGTCTTTATTAAGTGCCTGGGTCTTGTGAGTGATTTCATGGAAAATAAAAGATCGGAACGTCTTTAAATAAGCCACAATGGGGGAATTCCCTCTTGGCCCTTTGTGTAACAAATCTGTTCTTGATAAATAGCTCGATGACTGTGTCATCCTCAGACTGTTTAGAGAAAATTTTCTTCCGTTTGTGGCAATTTTGATTTTTCCAATGTTGCTCTTCGAAACCCAAATGTCCTTTATTCATAGTCAACAAACTTAATCCTGTTGCAGTTCGGATGAAGAATGGGGGAGGATGTGGTATATCTTGGTGTTGTGTGAACAGGCCAATAAAGGAAGTACTTGAAACAGGACAATCTGAGCAAGGGGAAGTGCTCGCTGTGGGACTGCTCTGGCAATCACAGGAAGCCACGATGAAAAGAAGCCAACAGATCAAAGTGAACACAGTGTCGGGCGACTGCTTCTCATACATTGTGTGGAGAAGTAAGCTCGGGAAATCATATGGGTTACAGCAAGTAGAAGTGGCACAGTGCTCAGCACTGCTGTTTCACAGTACCAGGGACAAAGGGTTCAATTCCATCCTTGGGTGACTGTCTATGTGGAGTTTGTATGTTCTCCAGGCGTCTGTATGGGGTTCCTTCAGGGGCTCTAGTTTCCTCCCATAGTTCAAAGATGTGCAGCTTAGGTGGATTGGCCATGTGAAGTTGTACCATTGTCCCAGGAGATGTGGGTTAGCCATGGGCAATGCAGGGTTACAGGGATTGGGTGGGATATTCTTCGGAGTGTTAATGTGGCCTACTCCTGCTCTGAGGTCACAGCTGATGACATCATGTTTGGTTGCTAAGATCAATCTCCACGAGAGTGGGGCAGGAACACAGAAGACAAACATGTGGCGGCATTTAAAAAAACAACTGCAGTCTTACACGTCTGTCTTTGATAGTTTTATTTAATCTATTAGTTGTGGGATATTGAAGGTGGGGGACAAAGAACAATCCTTGCTCCCCAGGGGTTGGATTTCTAGTGGGTGAAGAAGCTGCCGATACTGACTGTGAGAGTAGAATGTCGGGTTTCTATGATACTGGAGGCAGAATTGCTCCATCACTATCTCTAAGCCCAGCCTACTTGTAGCGAATGGCCGGGGGTTTGATTGCTGGTCAGATCCCTATAAATCTCTGCTCTTCACACATCTGGCCCTGGCAGTCCATCCCTTCAAATGAAAAGGAAGGAGCAACTTGCATTTTTTTATGGCACTTTTTAGCACCGGGAAACATCACAAAGTGCTTTAGTTGTCCTCCACAGCCTTCTGTGGTCAAGAATTCCTCAGGACTGAGATGTGGACAAGTTTCTTTCTTCACAGCGTAGCAGATCACCTGTGAAATCCCTGACCACAGAAGGTCACCGACGGCAAATTGCCAAATATAATCGAGGTGGCATGGTGGCTCAGTGGTTAGCAGGCCTGAAGGGCTGAATGGCCTCATCCTGCTCTGAGGTCACTGCTGATGACGTGATTGGGAAGTGTGGCTGCTGAAGATTAATCTCCAGGGGACTGGGGCAAGGAACGCGGAAGACAAACCCCTGGAGGCATTTAAAGAAACAATTGCAGTTTTACTCATCTGTCTTTGTCAGTTTTGTATCTCTATTAGTCCTGAGGATTGTGGAGGTGGGGGACAATGGACAATCCTTGCTCCCCAGGGGTTGGATTTCTAGTAGGTGAGGAAGTTGCTCTTTTTTAGCTGCCTGTACTGACTGTAAGTATAGAACTCCCATGTCATTTGGAAATGCCACTCCTGATCATATTACACAACACAATTGCATAGCACCTCATTCCAGTGTACACACTATACAGCCCTGCATTATTTGGAAGGTATCATTCCTATATGTATTATATACCACAAAATGTGTCACACAGCAGGTGATATTGCTATTGACTACAAATACACTCAAAATCTGGCATTTAATGTGCACTTCCATGGTCATACATTGTCCAACTCACTGTAGATGATGAGATAATAGCATGGTTCCTATCTGGTGGTGGTTGAATCTGGAATAACTGGAACTACAGAGTGTAGATAGGGCTAGGGGGGAGGGAGAGGTGGTGTAGGTCCCAATTCCACTAACAAATGGTGACCTCATGATACCCATTTGGAAATCGTTGAGTCGGTTGGACCTCCACTGGAGTTCAGAAGATTGAGAGGTGATTCTGGATGTAGGTTTTTGGCTGAGCTGGACAAACAGACAGAGAACTAGTCACTGGGATACATGAACATCAATTAGCCACAAAAAGCCATGACCCACACTCACTAGCATCTTACATACCCCGTGGGAGACTGGATAGCAAGGTTAGGTCTCATGGAATACAGGGAGAACTAGCCATTTGGATACAGAACTGGCTCAAAGGTAGAAGACAGAAAGTGGTGGTGGAGGGTTGTTTTTCAGACTGGAGGCCTGTGACCAGTGGAGTGCCACAAGGATCGGTGCTGGGCCCTCTACTTTTTTACATTTACATAAATGATTTGGATACGAGCATAAGAGGTACTGTTAGTAAGATTGCAGATGACACCAAAATTGGAGGTGTAGTGGACAGTGAAGAGGGTTACCTCAGATTACAACAGGATCTGGACCAGATGAGCCAATGGGCTGAGAAGTGGCAGATGGAGTTTAATTCAGATAAATGCGAGGTGCTGCATTTTGGGAAAACAAATCTTAGCAGGACTTATACACTTAATGGTAAGGTCCTAGGGAGTGTTGCTGAACAAAGAGACCTTGGAGGTTCATAGCTTCTTGAAAGTGGAGTCACAAGTAGATAGGATAGTGAAGAAGGCATTTGGTATGCTTTCCTTTTTTGGTCAGAGTATTAAGTACAGGAGTTGGGAGGTCATGTTGCAACTGTACAGGACATTGGTTAGGCCACTGTTGGAATATTGTGTGCAATTCTGGTCTCCTTCCTATCGGAAAGACGTTGTGAAACCTGAAAGGATTCAGAAGAGATTTACAAGGATGTTGCCAGGGTTGGAGGATTTGAGCTATTGGGAGAGGCGAGATAGGCTGGAGCTGTTTTCCTTGGAGCATCGGAGGCTAAGGGGTGACCTTATAGAGGTTTACAAAATTATGAGGGGCATGGATAGGCTATATAGGCAAAGTCTTTTCCCTGGGTTGGGGAGTCCAGAACTAGAGGTCATAGGTTTAGGATGAGAGGGGAAAGATATAAAAAAGACCTAAGGGGCAACTTTTTCATGCAGAGGGTGGTATGTGTATGGAATGAGCTGCCAGAGGATGTGGTGGAGGCTGGTACAATTGCAACATTTAAGAGGCATTTGGATGGGTATATGAATAGGAAGGGTTTGGAGGGATATGGGCTGGGTGCTGGCAAGTGGGACGAGATTGGGGTGGGATATCTGGTCGGCACGGACAGGTTGGACCGAAGGGTCTGTTTCCATGCTGCACATTTCTATGACTCTATGACTCTATATAGGTGAGGAAGGACACCACTCCGACTGGGACAACATGCCCATCCTAGGACAAGTCAAACAGAGACACGCACAAGAATTCCTAGAAGCATGGCATTCTAACCGGAACTGTATCAACAAGCACATTGACTTGGAGAAAAAGAACCAGAAATGACATCACCATATGAAATGATGTCACCACAAGAAATGACATCGCCAGTCCTAGGAAACTCAAACAGATAAATAGAAAGCGGGCTACACCACCAGTGCTTCACTCCGAGGCTCACTGAAGATGTTACCTAGAATGGTGACGAAACGTCTGAAAACAAACCTTCCAGCTCAGCGAGTAAACCTACATCCAGAACCTCAATCTGAGCTACAAATCTTCTCAAAACTCGCTATTGAGAGGTGATCTTAATGAAATCCATAAGATTCTGAAGGGCATTTGACAGGGCAGGTGTGGAAAGGATGTTTTCCCTCGTGAAAGAATCTAGTACTAGTGGCCACAGTTTATAACTGAGGGCTGTCCCTTATTTAAGACAGAGACGAGGAGGAAATTGTTCTCTCAGTGCATCATTACTCTTTGGAATTCCCTTCCCAGAGAGTATCTTGCATATATTCAAAATGGAGTCACATCGATCAACAAGGGAGTCAAAGTCTGTGGGGGATAATAACAAAACACCACAGATGCTGGAAATTTGAAACAAGCACACAGAATGCTGGAGAAACCCATCAGGTCTGGCAGCATCTGAAGAAGAGCCAATTCTGGACTCAAAACGTTAGCTTAGTTTCTTTATCTGCAACGTCTGGGGGTATGGGGAGGAGAGTGGCGAGGGGCAAGGCTAGTGGGGATGGCTGCTGATAAGGTCATTCAGGACTTAAGGCCACTATCTGGTCAGCAATTATATACAATTGAATGGTGGACTTCAAGGAGCAAACTGGCCTATTCCTGCCCCTGTTCCTTTAGCTTCGGTGATGGGGAGAAACTGTGAAACAGCTTCCAAATGACAGCTTCACTGGGTGTACAGAAAGTAAAAGTGAATTGCACAGTGAAGAGAGCCCATAGTTACTGAAATTCTTTGAACACGAAATAATAGACCCAGCCAAATCTGCCGAGAACAAATATACACACAAAACATATATGTGTGAGCAAGTGTATATCTGCTTTATATATACCACTGATTTAATATAATCATCCAGGTTTTGGAACAGGAAATGATTAGATCAATGGCACCTCAGATTGATCAGGAAATGTACCCTACCGTCGGGGGTACATTAAGCAGTTTAATGGTCAGGACCGATAAACGTGGCACTGAAGGTTTCCTATGGCGCGCACACACACACACACACACACACACACACACACACACACACACACACACACACACACACACACACACACACACACACACACACTTACACACAAGGGCATGCCACAGTGGGGTCTTTGAGGATAACGAAAACAAAGGCATAGGAAGAATCCCAGCACATCTGTTCCAGTCAGAGTTTCCATGTGAGAGGGTTAACAGAGGATGTAATTTACTGCCACACACAAAGTTTGTTTCCTCGTCTTTAACTGTGCGGAGTTCCAACTGAATAACAAACGGAAGCACAGCTAAGGCCTGGAAGAAATGAATTATTCCAACTGCATGAGGGAAGGGTTTTCCATTTAGATGCATTTCATACAAAGCAGGGAGAATTATTTAAACTCACTGTTTATAGGTTAAGTCTGTAAACCACTCAGTAATTTCGACAACTGCTGCAACTATATACTTGGGCCCTTCTCTTCTGGTTTAATGTTTGCCACTCATGGCTATCAACAAGATATGCTCAAATAAAGTGCTAGAGGCATCAGTTGCGCTCCATTGGGTAGCAATTTCACCCTGAGCCAAAAGGATGTCAATGCGATTTCAACTCGAGAGACTTGAGAGCATAAAGCAGCCTGACAGTCCAGTGATGTTTCAGAAGCATTGTTAAACCAACGAAATTGACAGTGTGCCCTTGAAATAACAACATTCACATCCCTCCGCTGCCTCTCAATTTCTCCCAGATTCTGCAGCCTCATTCTTACAGGTTCTTAGAGAGACTATAGCAGTTCGAGAAGGCAGCTCACCTTATCAAGGACAACTAGGGATGGGCAATAAATGCTGGCCCAGCCAGTGATGGTGATGCCACAAAACTGCCAACTTATTAGTTTTCCTTGTCTTTTTTTCTTAATTTTCCATTTTGTCCTTTTGTATTTCCTAATCTGATCTTTCTTTCCCCATTTATTTTGGTTTCATTTATTTCTTACTCGTTTTTGACTCGAATTAACTTGATTTCATTTCATTTGCTCCTTAGTTTCTTTCTCAGTCTTTAAAACTTTTTTATTCATTCATGGAATGTGGCATCACTGGCTGGGCCAGTGTTTATTGCCCATTCCGAGTTGCCTTTAAGAAGGTGGGAATGAGCTGCCCTCTTGAACTGCTGCAGTCCATGTGCTGTGGGTTGACCCACAATGTTGTTAGGGAGGGAATTCCAGGATTGTGACCCAGTGAAGGAAGAGCAATACATTTCCAAGTCAAGGTGATATATGAATTGGAGGGGAATCCAGGTGGTGGTGTTACCATATTTTTGCTGCCCTCGCCCTTCGAGACGGTGGCTGTTGTTGATTTAAATGGCGCTGTTCAAGGAACATGGCTGAGTTGTTTCAGTGCATCTTGCCAGTTGGTTGTTGAGTGGTTGTGGGACGAATCAAATGGGCAGCTTTGTCCTGGATGGTGTCAAGCTTCTTGAGTGCTGTTGGAGCTGCACCATCTGGGCAAGTGGAAAATGTTCCATCATGCTCTTGATTGTGTCCTGTAGATAGTGGACAGGCTTCAGGAGCAGGTGAGTAACTCACTGCAGTATTCTAGCCTCTGACCCCTGTATTTATTTGGCTAGTCCAGTTCAGTTTCTGATCAATGCCAACTGTGGGGGTTTTTAATGATGGTAATGCCATTGAATGTCAAGGGGCGATGGTTAGACATTCTTTTTTAGAAATTTGTGTTGCCAACTGTTTTGACTTGCCACCTGTCAGCACAAACCTGGACATTGCTCAGCTGGTGGACACATACACTACACAGCGCTCATCGAGCTTGTAGCTTACAAGAAAACCCATTCTCCAACTGAATGTACACATGACAAGACATGGCACGGAAGCAAATTCTAGGCCATTGCTGATGGTTGTCGGCTGAACTTCAAGTTCAAGTATTTTCTCTCAGAATCTGATGTGGAGCTGGATTGAAGCCTGAATGTTCCTGTGGAGCCTTCTTGGGTTGATTAATTAGGATTGGGAGGAGGCCCAGCAAAGGTGAGTGGAACCAGCAAATACAAGGAAGAGTGACTGGGAGAGACTGAACTTTTAAATACGGTCAAATGGATCACAACAGCATACTCATGCTGTTTCATTCAGGCAGTTGCAAACTGCTCCTTTGTACAAGGGTTGCAAACATGGTCCAATCTTGGATCTGTTTGCGAAATGATTCGTGCACAAGTCGGAACATGATGTAGGACAATATAGGTACAAGGAAACCTTGACATGTTGGATATTTAAAATTACACTCCTGTGTGGGATCCCGTCCATAAGTTCTTCTTTATTCATTTAGATTACATTACTTAGATTGTGGAAACAGGCTCTTCAGCCCAACAAGTCCACACCGACCTGCCAAAGCGTAACCCACCCAGACTCATTCCTCTACATTTACCCCTGCCCCTGACACTACGGGCAATTTAGCATGGCCAATTCACCTAACCTGCATGTGTTTGGACTGTGGGAGGAAACCCACGCAGACACAGGGAGAATATGCAAACTCCACACAGTCAGTCGCCTGAGGCGGGAATTGAACCCGGGACTCTGGCACTGTGAGGCAGCAGTGCTAACCAGTGTGCCACCGTGCCGCCCACATTTGTAGGATGTGGGTGTTGCTGGTTGGGCCAGCATTTACTACCTGTCCCTAGTTGCCGTTGAGAAGCTGGTGATGAGCTGCCTTCTTGAACTGCTGCAGTCCACCTGCTGTGGGTTCACCCACAGTGCTGTTAGGAAGGGAATGTAAGCATTTTGACTTGTGACAGTGAAGGAATGGTGATACATTTCCAGGTCAGGATGGTGAGTGGCTTGGAAGGGAATGCAAAGGTGATGGTGGTGTTCCCACATATCTGCTGCCCTTGTCCTTCGAGATGGAAGTGGGTTTGGAAGGTGCTGTCTGAAGATCTTTGGTGAATTTCTGCAGTGCGTCTTGTAGATAGTACACACTGCTGCTACTGAGCATAGACAGTGGATGTTTGTGGATGTGGTGTCAATCAAGCGGGCTGCTTTGTGAGTGTTGCACCCATCCAGGCAAGTGGGGAGTATACTCCATCACAATCCTGATCTGTGCCTTGTAGATTAGATTACATTAGATTCCCTACAGTATGGAAACAGGCCCTTCGGCCAAACAAGTGCACACTGACCCTCCAGAGAGTAACCCACCCAGATCCATTCCCCTACCCTATATTTACTTCTAACTGATGCACCCAGCACTATGGACAATTTAGCATGGCCAATTCACCTAACCTGCACATCTTTGAACTGTGGGAGGAAACCAGAGCACCTGGAGGAAACCCATGCATCCACGGGGAGAATGTGCGAGCTCCACACAGACAGCCGTCCGAGGCTGGAATCGAACCCAGGTCCTTGGTGCTGTGAGGCAGCAGTGCTAACCACTGAGCCACCATGTCGATGGTGGACAGGCTTTGCGGAAGTGAGTTACTCGCAGCAGTATTCCTAACCTCTGCCCTGCTCTTGTAACCATTGCATTTCTACAGCAAGTCCAGTTGAGTTTCTGCACATTCGAGCGTTATGAATGAGTGTTGGTAAGTTTGACGCTTGTAAATTGGGGACCCTATGTTCCTGATTACCCAAGAAACCCAGTTTTGCATTTCGCAGTTCCTGTAATTTAAAATCATCTGCTGAAGCTGGAGAACAAAAAATGCTGATGTCTGAGCATTGCACTTTGACCTCAATATGTGGCAGGAGTGTCACCTTTTGACAGATAGAGGCTACATAGACCCAATTTGACTCATATTTTCTAACAAAGCAAGCTGGCCCAACAGAATTTCGTCATGCAGAATTTAGGCAGGATCCAAACCAAACTAAACTGAACCAGAAAACACTGGTGGGTTCTTGCGAAAAGCACACGCCACCCACTTTCTTGGAGACAGAACATTTTCAGAAAAATGTGTATGGCACTGCATTTTATGAGTTGTGTCAATCCAACTTAGGCTGACCTTACTCCAATTATTACCGTTAATCAGCTCAGCGCAGTCTGACACTACTGACTGCAGTGGCCATCCTGCAGAATATCTTGCAATACTGAATAGGCAGACAGATTGCTTCGTGTCCGGCTATGTGACGTGCCCAAAAAGAGGAAGGAAAAACAAACTTAAGCAACATTCATACACTTGTTGTTGCCATCTACCTCTTGTGGAACCAGCCAGCGCTTAAAAAGAAAAGAGAGATCACTTCCCAGCCAGGAAACATTGTGCAAACACAGAACAAAATCAAAAATATGGCAACCACAGATTCTGCAAGCTTTTTATTTTTAGATTAAAACGGGCTGGTTTGTCAGCCCATTTAAAAAGTCTGCAGAGCACAGTGGGTGGCAAACCAACAAACTGCATTCACTTACTGAATATTTACCTAAACAGATGGGAGCATTTTATTTAACTCTTTTCGGGAGAGCAATGGCCATTTAGTCTTTGCTAGCTACTTTAGTTTTCTGGCTCAGGGATATCCTCTCTTTGATTCCTTCAGGACTGATATAAAACCTCATACAAGTTCCTGCTAATATTTAAAAAGGTCTGTCAGAACGTTTTTAAGAAACACACACTAGGAGGCAAGAAATAGTCAATCCTTCAGACTAGCCCAATGAAGATTCTCCAGACAAATCCCAGATCTGATAATAATGGTAAAGGTTCATATTGTTCAATTGAAATCCATAATCTTATTAAAAAACAACAATATGTACAAGTAAGGCTCCTGCAGTACTTTCGGAGGACAAGATGAAGTCATCATTGATTGTCACCAGATTTCTGCTCAAGAGGTTAAGTTCCTGTCAGAGTCACTTTATCAGGCTCCTGTTAAAGAGAGAGTCTCTCCGTCAGGCTCCTGTTAAAGAGGGAGTCTCCCCGTCAGGCTCCTGTTAAAGAGGGAGTCTCTCCGTCAGGCTCCTGTTAAAGAGGGAGTCTCCCCGTCAGGCTCCTGTTAAAGAGAGAGTCTCTCCGTCAGGCTCCTGTTAAAGAGAGAGTCTCCCCGTCAGGCTCCTGTTAAAGAGAGAGTCTCCCCGTCAGGCTCCTGTTAAAGAGAGAGACTCCTCGTCGGGCTCTTGTTAAAGACAGTGTCTCTCCATTAGGCTCCTGTTAAAGCGAGAGTTTCTCAGCAGGATCCTGTTAAAGGGAATGGCTGTCCGTCAGGATCCTGTTAAAATATGCCTCACTGTTGGGACCACGGTTAGACTAGAAGGCTATAAACCAAGGAGCAGAGGTAGACCATTCAGGCTCTTGAGACTGCTCAACCAATCAATTAGATCGTGACTTAGCTGAGAATTCTCAAATCCAACTCAAGGCAGGGCTGACCCACTCCTGCTGTCCTAGTTCCAACTGTAGACAGAAGACACTAAGATGGAAATGAAAATAAAAGTATTATGCACTCTAAGAGCTGTCACAGTCACTCACAGTTTACCCTGCTGCACACGGCAGTACTTTTCTGAAAGGAACATGAGCACCTAAACCTGAATTGTGACATGCATCTCATTTTTGTTCGTCATCACACAATGACATCCTTGTCTTACTTGACAACAACAACAATCGTGTAATTCAAGAGCCATGTTGAGATGTGTTTTCAATATGAAGAGAGCAAGCAGGGTTACAGAGGGAATGGCGCTAGGTGGTCTGCTCAAACAGGGAGATAGTGCAGACAAGATGGACTGAATGGCCTCCTTCTATGCTGGGACAATCCTGTGACTGTGAGACGGGCAACAGGAACAGGAAATAAGTGAACTCTACAGGTGGAGTGAAAGTTGTTGAACAGAAGTTAAGAAGGAATTCTCCGCTGAGCAATTGTCAGGAAGCAGATTAAACAGGACGCTTGGTTTTATTGACTGGTCAGCTGCCATACCTTATCTTTCGCCTCGACTAACATATCCTCCATCTCTGAAAAGCTGAAGCTAGCGACAGTAATGAAGTCACTCATAACGGGAACAAACTTGTCTTCACTGTCCCGTGTCCGGCGCTTTTGGTATTCCAGTTCCTAGGAGGAGGTAGAGGGGAACAGAACAGTCAGTTAGCAATAGCAAGACCCTTTCTGGGATGCCTCTTTCCAACAAACAAAAAACCTCACAATCAGAACTCTTCCCCTTCCACTGAAGTAGCCATCTCACCAACAGCACTGCTGTCCAATGATTATTAAGGATGGGGTCCTTAATCATTATTGGCATCCTCTTAATGCAGATACCATGCCCTCATTCCACCCAGTCTGCTCCTAGTGATGAATGGATTTGTTCACTAGAATCTATGCCTGGACATTCCCACTTTACCGTACTCATTTCCTCAATTAAATCAGGCTGAGTATTAAGGCCCTGGCATTGAGTTCTAATTCAAATCTGCTGCCTATCAGTCTTTATCAAGCTGAGTGATCAGTACATCAAGTCTGCACACATGGCCTCTCCATTCTGCACACATCCTGTGTGCATCTGGCCCATCTGCTTTGAGCTGGGAGATCTGGAATCTAATTACAGTTCATTGTTGGGGGATGGTGGGTCATATGTAGATTGCAGCAGGTACCACCCTGGGGCAGTGTGCTAATCTGCAGCGGGAGGAAGCAAAACTGTGGTTTCAGGCCGGACTGGGAATCATTGGAGAGAACTGTGCTGACAGTGTCAGAAGCCGAACACTGTCATCCAGAGAAACTGGAGGTTGGATCAGGCTAATCCTTTTGGCATCAACTAAGCACAACGTGTACCTGGGCTTGAATATCTATGAAGGAATTTTTTTAATAATGCACAAAGAAAGCTCGCACAAGGTTAATTTCAATTTTAACCTGTGGTCGAGGGTTGTTATAAATGTTCCATAAGCACGTTTGACTTTCAGTAAACGGGAAGGAAGGTTTTGGCGAGTGATTGGCTCAGGGTCTCAATGGTAGTCTAACTGGTGCCTAAGCCTTCAGCTGACTTGAAATCAAAGACTCCTGCAGCACAAAGGACACCTTCTGGACCGTCATATTTATACCAACTCCATGAAGGGGCTATCCAAACCCTGAACTTTCCCTGTAGCCACAAAAGCATTCCTTTTCCAAGAAGGTTATTCAAGTTCATTGCTTTGTGAAAGCTACTGTGTCTACCTGCCTTTCAGACGGTGTGTTCTGTACCATTGCAATTTAATGTGGATGCCCTAGGTTGAACCTGTGTTGCAGCTTTTTCAATAGAAAGCCAGCCCCAGTGACTTTTGAAAGCAGGAAGTGTAGACAATGAGTGGAGAAACAGAGAAGTCTAAAGAACTGCCAAGTATCCATTGTCCATGTACAAGTCAGGAGGATATTGGAAGGCCCTTAACTCGCCAGGATGCAGACAGCTCCAACAACACTCACAAAACGTGACCGCGTCCAAGACAAAGCAACCCATTTGACTGGCACCACATCTACTACCTTCCACTGCCTTCACCGCTGACATACAATGGGAGCAGCGTATTCCACCTACAAGATGCACTGCATGGACTCAGCCATGTTCCTTCACGCGCACCTTCCAAACCTGGGACCTCCACCCTCCCCAAGGGCAAGGGCAATAGATACATGGGGACACCACCCCCTGCAGGTTCCCATCCATGTCACCCACCATCCAGTCAAGGAACTACGTCGCCTTTCCTTCACTATTGCTGGGTCATAATCCTGGAAATCCCTTGCTAACTGCCCTTTGGGTGTACCTCCATCACACAGACTACATCAGTCCAAATACACAGCTCAACACTGCCTTCTTAAGAATAATTATTGATGGGAACTACATGCTGGCCTAGCCAGTGAAGCCCACATAGACTGGGAACTTCCATTTCCCAGTCTATCTCCACAGTCCTGTAAAACTTACTTCCCCAGTCAAACCTACAAATTGCTTTTGAAATCATGCATTATCACCTCAACCTCCTAGGCAGCAGGTTTCAGGTCATTGTTAACTCCTGTGTGAAAACATTCCTCCTCACACTCTTGTGCATCTACTGTTCAAAAACTTAAATCTGTGTCCCTGACCCTTCCACATCAGCTTTTGGGAACAGTGTTTTTTTCTGTCTGTCTTATCTAAACACAGTTAAAAATCACACATCACTGGGTTATCTTCTAACAGGATTATTTGGAAGTACTAGCTTTTGCAGCATTGCTTCTGATGAAGGAGCAGCACTCTGAAAACTAGTGCCTCCAAATAAACCTGTTGGACAATAACCTTTTGTTGTGTGATTTTTACCTTTGTTCACCCCAATCCAACACCGGCACCTCCAAATCTTATTCAAACATGTTTTGGTTATGTTGGTGCTTCCTTTGGAACCAAGAATTATACAACGGGTCAGCAAATGGTAAATCTGAAAAAGAACACTTGACTGACGATGCTCACATCTTCACAACGGTTCTCGACTGGGCCCAAGATTAATCCCTCTGGGTCTCTTGACCAGGCTCTTTTAAAGGTGCAGCACGCCAAACAATATATATATAAGTTATAACCTTACATTCCGGCTTCTGTCCGAAATGTTGATTCTCCTGCTCCTTGACTGCTGCCTGACCTGCTGTGCTTTTCCAGCGCCACACGTTTTGACTGTGATCTCCAGCATCTGCAGTCCTCACTTGCTCATAATCTTGCAGACCCCTCTGCCAAAATCTCCCCGCAATCACCTGTGGCTCCAAGGAGAACAACTCCAATCTCATCCTTTTGCTAAAATCCCTGATCCCTGGAGCTATTCTGGCAAATTTCTGCCCAGACTTGCTCGGGAATTCTCGTGGTCTTTCCCAAAGTGTCATGACCAGGTCTGGAAGCAAAGTCGTAGCCTAATGGGAGGAGGGATAGACAGCGAACCTCTGGGCCATCGGTGCAGCGGATGGTGCCGACAACGGGTCAACAAAATCCGCTTCAGTTTTAACACCTTTGAGAATCTCACAGCTGGGAGATGCACACAGAGGGCTCGGGTAATGCAGTTGAGGTCAAAAATTGAGACTGGGCTTAAATGTCCACTGTCCACTTCTGTGATGGGTTTTGACCAGACAGGGAGGTCTGCAGCAGGGAGCTATGGAGCAAGTGGATTGTTGATGTCAGCAGTGTTGTTTGGGACCTCAGGCATTCGATGAATTGGTGATCTTTGAAATGCCTTCAATAAAAATTAGGATGAAGGTTTAATTCTGATACCTGAAGGTCATTTTAGCTGCAGCCCCTGCCCAACTCCTTGATGCTCTCTGGATACGAGCTGGGAGACTTATCAGTGATGAGAGTGGCTGGGATATAATTCCACATCCTTCTCCCTCATTCTGATAAACTCCCTCTTCACAAACACTGATCAGGCATCAGGCACATCAGCAGGACATGTTCCACAACGCTGACCACAGACGCAGAAACAGATGCTGATAGTTTTCTGGTCTTAGGCACGTGCCAAGAAACAGGACTTGAACCGCACACAAATTCTATCACCCCTCCCTCCTTTATTTCATAAAACATGCAAGCTTTTGTCGCTGAGATTTTGTTTTCCCCCAGTTTAGAAGTTCCTTCCCAGCCCATCCCCAAGGGTTCTCATTGATAGTTAACAGGTTCAAAGGGCACTGCATTCTGGGATTCAATCCAGGGCCCTCTGAGTGGAAGTTAAATGCTGCACGTTAATGAGTTGCTGCGTTGTTGAAGAGAAATGTCAGTCATAAAGCACAGATGAAGTTCGTTACAATAACAGGGATGACTAGACATTTCCAACAAGCTCCGCACAGGTTTGCAAACAACGCTATGTGCGTTAGGTTCAGGAGGAAAGGTAGGTAAGAAGGCAGAGAGGAAAGGGAAGGGGCAAAGAGAGAGGGTGAAGCAAAAGGATAGAGATTTAAGTGGCCCTCCTGCAGTCAGTGAAGGAAGGCAGCAAAGTCGAGGGAAGCAGGTCAGGAGCTTCAAACAGGAGAATGGCTGACCAGGCATGGGAGCGCCGGTCTGGGAGGAGATCACTCGGAGAGGGGAGCACTCATTGTTGTTGGGCAGCCAAAGCGCGAGGCAATGGACTCCAGGAGGATGACTGAGACAGAAGCAGGCGATCGCTGGGAAGCCAGTGATACACAAAAATTACATGCTGGTCGCACTGCACCTCCATTTTAAAACATTTCAGACCAGAACATGTCAATCACCACAGAACATAGACCAGCACAGCACAGGATCAGGCCCTTCAGCCCATCATGTCTGTGGTGACCATATGTCATTCAAAACTAGTCCCATCTGCCTGTACATGGTCTGGATCCCTCGATTCCCTGCCTGGACATGTATGTGTTTAAATGCCTCGTAAACGTTGCTATTGTAGCTGCTTCTCCCACCACTCCTGACAGCACATTCCAGACATGTGTCACCCTCTGTGCATGAAACTTACATCACACACCTTTTTACACCTTCCCCTCACATTTTAAACCTATGGCCCCTAATATTTCACATTTTCAGAGAGGGGTCTGTCTATCCACCCTCTCCAGGCCTCTCATAATTTTACACACTTCTGTTATGTTGTGTCTCAGCCTTCGACACTCTCACAAGAATAATCCAAGTTTCTCTAACTTCTCCTTACAGTTAATACCCTCCAAACTAAGCCTCAACCTGGGAAACCTCTTTTGAACCCTTTCCAAAGCCTCCACATCCTTCCTGTAGTGTGGCGACCAGAACTGCACACAACACTCCAAATGTGGCCTATGTAAGATTTTACACAGCTGCAGCACGACTTGCCAACTTTGACACTCCATGTCTCAACCAATGAAGACAAGCATGTCATTCACCTTCTTCAATGTCTTATCCTTTTGTGTTGCTACTTTTACAGAGTTCAGTATATCATTGCTCCTAAGGGTCCTGCCATTTACTGTGTACTTTCCACTTGCATTTGACCTCCCAAATGCGCCATCTCTTCATGTTTAACCTGATTAGACTTCACCACCCAACTTTCCAACTGATCTGTGTCCTGCAGTATCTTTGACAACCTTCCTCACTATCCACAACTCCACCAGTTTTCATGTCATCCGCAAACTTACAAAGCAGACCTCCTATATTTTCATCCACATCATTGATATACATCTGATATATACATTATAAACAGAGGTGCTAGCATTGATCATTGTGGAACACATTGGTCAAAGACCTCTAGTCGTAAAAAAAACTCCCCTCCACAAATACCCACTGTCTTCCATGGCCAAGCAGATTTTGTATGCAACTAAACAACTCACCATGGAGGCAAAAGTGAAGACTGCAGATGCTGGAAATCAGAGTCTAGGTTAGAGTAGTACTGGAAAAGCACAGCAGGTCAGACAGCATCTGAGGAGCAGGAAAATCAACGTTTTGGTCCATTCCTGAAGGGCTTTTGCCCAAAACATCGATTTTCCTGCTCCTTGGATGCTGTCTGACCTGCTGTGTTTTTCCAGCACCACTCACAACGGATCCCATATGACTTAATTTTCTGGACCAGCCAGCCATGAAGGATTTTGTCAAATGTTTTAGTACAGTTTATGTAGACAACATCCACTGCCCTACTCTCATCGATCATCTTTGTCGCTTTCTCAAAAACCTCAAATAAATGTATGAGGCAAGACCTCCCCTGTATAAAGCCGTGCTCTCTATCCCTAATATGTCCATTCTTCTCCAACTGAATCCCTCAGAAACTTCGCCAATTGTATCCCAACCAATATTGGAAGGCACACCTGCCTATAATTTCCTGGATTATTTCCATTGCCCTTCTTAAGCAAAGGAACAACACTGGCTCTTCTCTAGTCTTCTGGGACCCCTCCTGTAGCTAAAAAGTTCTACAAAATTCTCTAAAAGAGGATACAAAGACCCCAGCAATCTCCTCTCTTGCCTCCATCAGTATCCTGGGAGAGATCACTTCAGGCCCTGATGACTTTTCTACCTTAATTTTTCAAGATGACCAACATCTCCTCCTTCTTAATATCAACATGCCCAAAATACCCTTCTCTACAAGACACTGGTTAGGCGACTTTTGGAATACGGCTTGCACTTCAGGTCTCCCGGCTTTAGGAAGAATGTTGTGAAGCTTAAAAGAGCTCAGAAAATACCTACAAGGATGTTGGCAGGGCTGGAGGGTTTAAGCTCTAGGAAGAGGCTGAATAGGGTGGGCTCCCTGGAGCATTGGAGGTTGAGGGGTGATCTTATAGACGTTGACAAAATCATGAGGGGCATCGATAAGTCCTTTCCCTGGGGTAGGGGAGTCCAAAACTAGAAGGCATAGGTTTAAGGTGAAAGGGGAAATATTTAAAAGGGACCTAAGGGGCAACCTTTTTACAAAGAAGGTGGCGCAGATATGGAATGAGCTGCCAGAGGAAGCAGTGGAGGCTGGTACAATTACAACATTTAATAGGCATTTGGATGCATACATGAATATGAAGGGTTTAGAGGGATATGGGCCAAAGGCTAGCAAATGGGACTAGATTAATTTTGGATACCTGGTCGGCATGAACGAGTTGGACCGAAGGGTATGTTTCCATGTTGTATATCTCCATGATTTTATGGACCTTTATACCTCTAAAAGGTGTTGCCAGGTGTTCAGCCATGACTTTGTTAAACAGCAGAATGGGCCAAATGGCCTTCTTTCACATTACGTTCTTCAATAGTCAGCAGGTGAAAGTCAACGCGGTCCAATTTCTGGCCCCCCATCAGCCTGCAGTTTAACGTCTGCAGGCTTTTATGGGATATGAGCATCAGAAGCAAGATCACTCTGGAATAAGCATTAAACTGGGATGGTTTATTGGGCCGTTTCAGAGGTGCATTAAGGTCAAGCCACATAGAGGGCGGCATGGTGGCACAGTGGTTAGCACTGCTGTCTCACAGCGCCTGAGACCCGGGTTCAATTCCCGACTCAGGCGACTGACTGTGTGGAGTTTGCATGTTCTCCCCGTATCTGCGTGGGTTTCCTCCGGGTGCTCCAGTTTCCTCCCACAGTCCAAAGATGTGCGGGTCAGGTGAATTGGCCATGCTAAATTGCCTGTAGTGTTAGGTAAGGGGTAAATGTAGGGGTATATGGGTGGGTTGCGCTTCGGCGGGTCGGTGTGCACATGTTGGGCCGAAGGGCCTGTTTTCACACTGTAAGTAATCTAATCTAATTCCTATGAAATTGGAGTCATGCGCACGCTAGAGAAGACAGAGATGGCCAATTTCCTCCCTGAGGTGACATCCGTAAACCAGATTAGTTTTCACAAAAGTGGATGATACAGTCCCCAGCTTTAATAATTGAACTCAAAATTCAACAAGGGCATCCAAGGAAAATGAAACATAAAGGAACCTGAGAAGGCAAGCTCGCATCCCCTCTGCCTTGCATGTGGGTACATGAAGGGTGTATCCTCAATGGACAGGGTCTCAGCTCCTGCTTTTATAAATGTACCACTGAGAGACTGCTCCTGAACTTCTGCAATGTTCTCCCTGTC
Source organism: Hemiscyllium ocellatum (assembly GCF_020745735.1). NCBI lineage: Eukaryota > Metazoa > Chordata > Chondrichthyes > Orectolobiformes > Hemiscylliidae > Hemiscyllium > Hemiscyllium ocellatum. Next base: position 26,561,657 of record NC_083403.1, read on the forward strand.
TCTGAAACAGCAGGGAGAGATCAGAAGAATTCCTGGAGAAACAGCAGCTTATCAATGGATGAGCCAGCAGCTCTCCTCTGACCTTACACTGGGGGAATTCTGCAGATATTCAGGAATACTGCTCTCATTCCTGGGTAGGTGATACTTACAGCCTCCAAAGCCTTCAGACCGTTCTTAATATTGTTTATTTCTTTCTCCAGTTCGGCCAGGCTGTGTTGAAAGAAACACATTGTTTTCCTTAATTAATCTTGGGAGAAAGGAATGCAGAATTCTCTATTTCACATCGCAAACATTCCCAAATATCTTACGAAACCTCAACATTCCTCGGCACATTTTAATGCTTGTTTTTTTTTCCCATAGAAGAGGTTTAGCTGAGAGAGTTATGAAATCAACCAGCTGAGGCCGCCATCTTTATTCCGAGCTGTCTTAATGAGGTTTCCCTATCTCCACCCCAAGCCAAGTTGACTCAGGAGTTGCTGGGTCACCAAACAGAATTTGATGAGGCCCTTGGGAAATTGTGCACCTACCTTAGGATGGAGATTGGAGCGCTTCTCCCAACGCAACACCCAATCAGAAGGCTGCACCTGAAACAGTGCAACACTCCCGATCCTGAGCCAGTGTTCCATCCCTGGTGTTGTGCTCAGTTCACTGAGGTGGGACTTAACTCATAATCGTTTGATCCGGAGGAGACAATGGTAGCAACTGAGCTAACCCACCCTTGGATCCTTCCCGTGCGTCGCAACTTTCTAGAATTCAGAACTGTGAGCGAAGGATGATGGACACGACCCTCAAATCAACACTCCTGCATTTCCATTCCCATTCCCAACTTTATGAACACCAAGTTAGTTTAATTGGGAAATTTTATGCTTAGGCCTTTTTTCGTGGAAGTGGCTGGACAAAATTCTTCATTACTCTGGAAATTCACAACAAATCCACTCACATCTAAGAAAGAATAAAACAGGTTCGTTGCTCACTTTGGGTGAAAATGCAAAGGAGTCAAAATCTAAACAGCTCCCGGTCATCCGACCTTCCAGAGGTTAGCAGAAGTGAAAAACATAGAATAGGTGGGAGGATCAACAATCATCATGTAATACAACTGGCCAAAGTCAAACTAGTCAGAATGTTTCAGCTGGAGAGTCTGCAAGGAACTTATTTAATTGCCAATTCTGAGGGGTTGGGCAGCTCAAAACCAAATGTTTACAGCTTTTACAACAAGAATTGATATTTGTATTATGTCCTGAACATAATAACACAGTGCAGAGGTTTTATACACAGCAGGCAGAGGCAGATGGGTTTTTATTTCATGAAGTTTGGCCATTTGGATTTTGTGCAGGTGGTCTTTGGAGAACCCTGTAGTGTTAGTCTGGCGCCTCCTTTGATATCACACATTTCCAGATCATGCGGTGGCAAGAACAATTGTAAGGCTTCCTCTCTTCTTTCACAACCCCCAACCTTGATCCCAATCTCAGAAGAATCACTCCTTCAATTGGTGTGATATTTTCACGTCTCCCTGCAGCCAGCATTATGTCCTGACTAAGCAAAATTGACAATTTAATGGTGAGTTGAATAATGGGTTCATTAATTCTGTGAAGTTGCAACTTAATTGAATCAGATGACTCAAAGGCACATAGTCTATGTCAGGTGGTGGCCCTTGTAAGGGGAATGCATCAGACAGAAACATAAAGCACAACACCCAGAGGCCTTTCAGTATTACTTACTTGACTTTGGCGGCATCTGGCACATGAAGTAAATCTAACTGAATGGTGAGGATCTCTGGGTAGCTCTTTTCAAATATCATGATCAGATAGTGCAACAGTGTGATGTTCCTGAAAGGGAGAGATAATTGTATCTTTAAGAATTCTAAATTCGTCCTGGGAATAGATCAGAGTCCAGCAACTTCTACACTCTCAAGTGTTCACCAATATTACTATTTCTGTCAAAATTAAAAATCACACTACACAAGGTTATAGTCCAACAGGTTTAATTGAAGCACTAGCTTTCAGAGTGCTGCTCTTTCATCAGAATAAGATTGTAAGACACAGAATTTATAGCAAAAGTTTACAGTGTGATGTAACTGAAATTATATATTGAAAAAGACCTGGAATATTTGTTAAGTTTCTCACCTTCGAGAATGACCATGTTGGTTTCAGTTCTTTCATATGCAAATAGCAGAACTTCCTTAAAAGTTACATTCTCAAGTGAACTTTTAACAATAGGTGCCATGTTGGCCCAGATAATGCACTGAAGGTGTGAGGTGCCCTGTCTGAGGCTGTCTGTGCCCCAATGTTCAGACTGATTCTAATCTAAAAAAGGGATTTACAGAATCTAACATGGATTCATGCAGTTTTTGAGCAAAATAAAATGTAATTCTGCAAGTACAAATTCACCCCACAAACTTATATGTGCGTGCCTGTGTGTGTGCGGGGGGAGTATGAGTGTCTATGAGAGAGTGTGAGTATGTGTATCTGTGTGAGTGTGAGTATAAAGGGGTATAAGTTTGTGAGAGAGTGCACTTGAGTGTGGGAGTGCATGTGTGAGCATATGAGAGAGAGTTTGTGTATTAGAGAGGGTTTGCGTGAGTGTGTCTGTGTGTGCGTGTCTGTGTGTGAGTGTGTGTGTCTGTGCATATGTGTGTAGTGCAGTGGGGTCACCTGTAGTGTGAGTCGAAAGTATGGTGCTAGAAAAGCACAGCAGGTCAGGCAGCATCTGAGAAGCAGGAGAATCGACATTTCGGGCATAAGCCCTTAATCAGGAATGAGGCTGGAAGCCCAGGGGGTGGTGAGACAAATGGGGGTGGGGGGAAGGTAGCAGAGAGTGCAATAGGTGGATGGACGTTGGGGTAATGGTGACAGGTCAGAGGGGAGGATGGAGCGAATGGCTGGAAAGAAAGATGGACAGGTAGCACAGTTCATGAGGGCAGTGCTGAGCTAGAGGGTCTGGAACTGGGGTGAGGTGGGAGAAGGGGAAATTAGGAAACTGGTGAAATCCACATTGATTTCCTGGGGTGAAGGGTCCCAAGGTGGAAGATAGGCGTTCTTCCTCCAGATATCGGGTGGTGAGGGAGTGGCGATGGAGGTGGCCCAGGACCTGCATGTCCTCAACCGAGTGGGAGGGGGAGTTGAAGTGTTCAGCCACAGGGCAGTGGCGTTGGTTGGTGCACATGTCCCGGAGATGTTCTCTGAAGCGTTCTGCGAGTAGGCGTCCTGTCTCCCCAACGTAGAAGAAACTGCATTGGGAGCAACAGATACAGTAAATGACATGTGTGGAAGTGCAGGTGGAACTGTGATGGATGTGGAAGGCTCCTTTGGGGCACTGGACGGAGGTGAGGTGGGAGGTGTGGATGCAGGTTTTGCAATTCCTGCAGTGGCAGGGGAAGGTGCCGGGAAGGGAGGGTGGGTTGGTGGGGGGTGTGGACCTGACAAAGGAGTCACTGAGGGAACGGTCTTTACGGAAAGCGGATTAAGTGTGGGGAGGTGGTGGGGTCTGTTTGTTGGTGACGGAAATGGCGGAGGATGATGCGATGCATACGGAGGTTGGTTGTGTGAAAGGTGAGGACCTTGTTGTGGTTGGATGGGTGGGGTTTGAGGTGGAGGTGCAGCAAGTGGATGAGTTGAGCTGGAGGGCGTCATCAACCACTTGAAAGGGGAAATTGTGGTGTTTAAAGATGGAGGCCATCTGGGCTGTTCTGTGGTGGAACTGGTCCTCCTGGGAGCAGATGCGACAGACGCGGAAGAATTGGGAATAAGGGATAACATTTTTACAGGAGGCAGGATGGGAGGAGGTGTAATCCAGGTACCAGTCAGTGGGTTTGCAGAAGATGTCAGTGTTGAGTTGGTCACCATTAATGGAGATGGAGAGGTTCAGGGAGGGAAGAGAGGTATCAGAGATGGTCCAGGTGAATTTAAGGTCAGGGTGGAATGTGTTGATGAAAGTGATGAAATGTTCAGCCTCCTCGCAGGAGCACGAGGTGGTGTCGATGCAGTCATCAATGTAGCGGAGGAAAAGGTGGGGAGTGGTGCCAGTGTAACTCCAGAAGACAGACGGTTCTACGTAGCCGACAAAGAGACAGGCATAGCTAGGGCCCATGTAGGTGCCTATGGCTACCCCTTTCATTTGGAGGAAGTGGGAGGGTGAGGATGAGGACCAGTTCAGCCAAACGAATAAGATTGTCAGTGGAAGGGTACTGGTGGGGACATCGGGAGGGAAGAAATGGAGGGCTTGGAGGCCCTGGTCATGGTGGATGGAAGTGTATAGCGACTGGATGTCCATGGTGAAGATGAGACATTGGGGGCCAGAGAAATGAAAGTCTTGGAGGAGGTGGAGGGCGTGGGTGGTGTCCCGAACATATGTGGGAGCTCCTGGACCGGGGGGAGGAGAGGGAGGGGGAATAGGACAGTATCAAGGTATGCGGAGATGAATTCAGTGGGGCAGGATGAGGCTGAGGCTGAGGCGATGGGTCGGCCAGAGTAGTCAGGCTTGTGGATCTTGGGTAGGAGGTAGAATCGGCAATGCAGGGTTCCCAAACTATGTGGTTGGAAGCTGTGGGTGGGAGATCTCCTGAGGTGATGAGGTTGTTTATGATCTGAGAGATGATGGTTTGGTGATGGGGGGCTGAGGTCATGGCCGAGCGTGCAGTAGAAGTTGGCGTCTGGCTTCAGCGGTGTAGAGATCAGTGTGCCAAACTACCACTGCACCCCCTTTATCTATTGGATTGATGGTGAGGTCGGGTTTGGGGCAGAGGGAGTGGAGGGCTGTGCGTTGTGAGGATGAGAGGTTGGAGTGGGGGGGTAGACAGGTGGTCAATGTCCCGGCAACAGTTGGAATTAAGAGGTCGAGGGCAGGTAACAGACCGGAACGGGGTGTCCAGGTGTAGTGTGACATGAACTCAAGGTCCCGGTTGAGGACATCCCGATGGGTACACGCACACACACGCGCACACACACACAGACCCATACACTCACGCAGAAGCTCTCTCATACGCTCACACATACACTCCTACATGCACACTCTCACAGACTTATACTCCTTTACACTCACACTCACACACATACACACACTCTGACACAGACACTCATACCCCCCTGCGCGCGCGCGCACACACACACACACACACACACACACACACATACACACACACACATATACATGTGTTGGGTGAATTTGTACTTGCAGAATTACATTTTATTTTGCTCAAAAACTGCATGAATCCATATTAGATTCTGTAAATACCTTTTTTAGATTAGTATCAGTCTGAACACTGGGGCACAGGCAGCCTCACACAGGGCACCTCACACCTTCAATGCATTATCCGGGCAACATAGCACATACTGTTAAAATTCACTTGAGAATGTAATTTTAGAAAATTCTGGTACTTACATATGAAAGAACTGAAACCAACATGGTCATTCTAAAAGATGAGAGACTTAACAAATAATCCAGGTCTTTTTCAATTTATAATTTCAGTTACATCACACTGTAAACTTTTGCTATAAATTCTGCGTCCTACGATCTTATACTCGGAAACCACCTGATGAAGGAGCAATGCTCCGAAAGCTAGTGTGCTTCCAAATAAACCTGTTGGACTATAACCTGGTGTTGTGTGATGTTTAACTTTGTACATCCCAGTCCAACATTGGCACCTCCAAATCATATTTCTGTCAATTCATTTGTATCATGTGATTTGTACATCATGGGCTGGGCCGGTATTTATTTGCCACCCTCATGTGCCCTTGAGAAGGTTGGTGGTGAGCATCCTTCCTGAATTCCTTCAGTGTAGACCCACAATGCCATTAGGGAGGGAATTCCAGGATTTTGACTTAGTGACAATGAAGGGATGGCGATATATTTTGAAGTCAGAATGGGTGAGTGGCTACAAGGAAATATTGAGATGGTGGTATACCCAGGTATCTGCTTCCCTTCGAAATGGTAGCAGTCATGGGTTAGGAAGGTTCTGTCTAATTGGTGAATTTCTGCAGTGCATCTTGTAGATGGTACACACTACTGCTACTGAGCGTCAATGGTGGAGAGAATGGATGCCTGTGGATTTAATGGCAATCAAGTGGGCTGCTTTATCCTGGATGGTGTCAAGCTTCTTTTCTGTTGTTGGTTCCGCACTCATCCAGGTAAGTAGGATATAGACAGGTTGGGCCAGTTGATCAAAACTTGGCAAATGGAATATGATGTGGGAAAATGTGAGGCTCTGCACTTTAGCAAGAAGAATAGAGGAGCTGATTATTATTTGAATGGGGAAAGACTGCAGAAAGCTACAGAATAATGAGATCATGCATAAATCACTAAATAGCTAGCCTTCAAGTTCAGTGGATAATAAGAAAGCAAATGGAACGTTGGCCTTTATTTCAAAGGAAATGGACCAAAAAAAAGGAGGCCTTGCTAAAACTGTAGCAGGAACTAATTAGACTACGATGGGAATGTTCTGAACAGTTTTCAGCCCTTTATCGAAGGAAGACATACTGAGGAAGGACATTGGAGGCAGTCCAGAGAAGGTTCAATAGATTGTTTCTCATCCAGAGGGACTGTCTTATGAAGTGAGGTTGAGTTGGTTGGGCCTGTACTTACTGGAGTTTCCAAAAATGATAGGCAACCTTATTCAAATGTACAAGGTTCTTAGCAGAATTGATAGATGAGACGCGGAAACATTGTTACCCACTGTGAGCAAGTCAAGGACCAGAGGACATAATCTCAGAGTGAGGGTCGCCCATTTCAGACAGAGATGAGGATGACTTTCTTCTCTCAGAGGGCAGTGAGACTGAAGCCTTCTTTACCAGAGATGGCCAAGGAGGCTGGGTCATGATATTCAAGGTTGGAACAGTCAGATTTTTAACAAGTAAGGTAAACGAGGGAAAAGGCAGGAGAGTGGAGTAAGGATTATCAGATCAAACAACGGCAAAACAGATTCAGTGGACTGAATGGTCTACTGCTCTGATTTTGTATGGTCCTAAATTGGGAGTATTCCATCACACTCCTGACTTGGAGTCATACAGTCATAGAGATGTACAGCACGGAAACAGACCCATTGGTCCAATTTGTCCATGCCGACTGGATATCCTAACTTAATCTAGTCCCATTTGTGCTTTGGCTTTGGGGAGGCAGGAGGTGAGTTACCCACTGTAGTAAACCTAGTCTCTGATCTACTCTTGTAACTGCAGTACTTATACAGCTAGTCCAATTCAGTTTCTGGTTAATGGTAACCCCCAGGATGTTGAAAGAGGGGGATCCAGCAATGGTGATGTAATTGAATATCATGGAGCATTGATTTGATTCTGTCTTGTTGGAGATGGTCATGGCCTGGCATTCATGTGGTGTGAATGTTACTTGCCATTTGCTAGCCCAAACCTTGGATACTGTACCGATTTTGTTGCATTTGGGCATTGGTCTGCTGCAGTATCTAGGGAATGTGAATGGTGCTGAACTTTGTACAATCACTGACAAACATCCCCATTTCCAGCCTTGTGATGGAGGGAAGGCCATTGACGAAGCAGCTGAAGATGGTTGGGCCTAGGACACTACACTGAGGAACTCCTGCAGAGATGTCCTGGAGCTGAGATGGCTGACCTCCAACAACCATGACCATCTTCCCATGTGCCAGGTATAAATCCAATGAGTACAGTTTGCCTCTTGATTCCCATTGATTCCAGCATTGCTCCTTGATGCCACACTTGGTGGAATGCAGCCTTAATGTCAAGGCCTGTCATTCATACATTGCCTCTGGAATTCAGCTTTTTTGTCCATGTTTGAACCAAGGCTGTAATGAGCTGACTGGCCCTAACGGAATCCAAACTGGGTGTCACCGAGCAGGTTGCTGTTGAGCAGATGACACCTTCCATCACTTTACCGATGTCCAAGAGTAGACTGATGGGGCGATGATTGGCCGGGTTGTATTTGTCCTGCTTTTTATATACAGGACATGCCTGTTGCTGCTTCTGACACAGTCTCTCGTATTATCCATTGAATTACAGTTGATCCCCTGGCTTGATGGTAATACTTGAGTGGGGGATGTACTGGGGCATGAGGTTAGACATTGCACTGGAGTACAATTCTGCTGCTGTTGATGGCCACTGTGCCTCATGGATCCCAGTCTTGAGCTGTTAAATCTGTTTAAAATCTGTCCCATCTCGCACGGTGATAGTGTCACACAAAACGATGGAGGGTATTCGCAATGTGAGGGCAGGGTTTACTCTCCAGAAGGACTGTATGGTGGTCACTCTAACTGCCCCTGTTGTGGGCAGTTGCATCATCTGCAGCTGGCAGATTGGTGAGGATGACATCAAAGTTCTTAATTGTAATATGGCAAATTTTGATGGTAAGAGACAGGAATTTTCAACAATTGATTGAAGTAGATGACTGGCAAGTGGGAGGCTTTCAAAAGTGAGATAACAAGAGTTCAGAGACAGTATGTGCCTGTTAGAGTGAGTGCCTGTTAAGTCTGATAGGAGTGTGGAACAATGGATGAATAAAGATTTTGAGGGGGCTCTGGTCAAGAATAAGAAGGATGTATATGTTAGACATAGACAACTGAGATCAAGTGAATCTCTTGAAAAGTATAAGAGCTGTAGGAGCGAATTCAGGATGGCAAAAAGTGGATATCAGATAGCCTTGATAGGAAGGTTAAGGATCATCCAAAGAGATTCCACAAGTACATTAAGAGCAAATCAGAAACTAAGGCCCCTTAAAGATCAATGAGGCCACCTATGTGTGGAACCACTGGAGTTGGGAGAGATACTAAATGAATATTTTGCATCAGCTTTTACTGGGGAGAAAGACATTGAAGACTAGGGAACTAGGAGAAAGAAATATTGATATCTTGAAAACAGCCAACATTACAGAGGAGCAAGTGGAGAAATTTCTAGGACCTGATCAAGTGTATCCCAGAATGTTGAGGGGAGTCAGGAAAGAAATTGCAGGGCCCCTTGCAGAGAAATTTATATCATCTACAGCCATAGGTTAGTGCCAGAGGACTGGAGGGTGGATAATGCTATAACTTTATTTAAGAAAGCCTGGAAGATGAATCCTGGGAACTACAGACCCATGAGTCTGACATCAGTCATGGGTCAGTTGTTGGAGGAGATTCTGACAGATAGGGTTTACATGCAGTTAGAGAGGCAAGGACTGATTAGGGATAGTCAGCATGGCTTTGTGCGTGGGAAATCATGTCTCACAACCTTGATTGAGTGTTTTGAGCACGTAACCAAAAGGATTGATGAAGGCAGAGCGGTGGATATTGTCTATCTGAACTTTAGTAAAGCCTTTGACAAGGTTCCATATGGGGTAGACTGGTCAGATCACATGGGAGTCAGGGAGAGCTTTCCAATTGGATTCAAAATTGGCTTGATGGTAGGAGTCAGAGGGTGTTGGAGGAGGATTGTTTTTCGGATTGGAGGCCTGTGACCAGCAGTGTTCCACAGGGATTGGTGGATATTATTGGTTGTCATTTATATGAACGATTTCGATGAGAAGTTAGGAGGCATGGCTTGTAAATTTGTGGTGACACCAAAATTGGTGGCACAGTTGACAGTGAAGAAGGTTATCTAAGATTACAAACGGATCTTCATCAATTGGGCCATTGGGCTGAGGAGTCGTAGATGGAGTTTAATTCGGATAAATCTGAGGCAGGACTTATAAAGTTAATGGTAGAGCCTTGGGAAGTGAGCTATAGGGAGAGGTTGACTAGGCTGGGGCTGTTTTTCCTGGAGCGTCGGAGGCTGAGGGGTAACCTTATAGAGGTTTATAAAATCATGAGGGACATGGATAGGGTAAATAGACAAAGTCTTTTCCCTGGGGTAGGGCAGTTTAGAAGTAGAGGGCATAGGTTTAGGATGAGAAGGGATCAGATTTTAAAAAAAACCTAAGGGGCAACTTTCTCACGCAGAGAGTGGTACGTGTATGGAATGATTTGCCTGAGGACGTGGTGGAGGCTAGTACAATTGCAACATTTATGAGGCAGTTGGATGGGAATATGAATAGGAAGGGTTTGGAGGGGTATGGGCTGGATGCTGGCAGGTGGGACTAGATTGGATTGGGATATCTGGTCGGCATGGATGAGTTGGACCGAAGAGTCTGTTTCTGTGCTGTAAATCTCTATGACTCTAAGTTTTGTCGAACAGAGAGACCTACGGGTTCAGGTTTATAGTTCCTTTAAAGTTGTGTGACAGGTAGACAGGGCAGTTAAGAAGGCATTTATAACACACTTGCCTTCATTGCTCAGACCTTTGAGTATAGGAGTTGGGATGTCATGTTGAGGTTGTACAGTACGTGGTGAGGCTATTTTTGGAGCATTGTGTACAGCTCTGGTCGCACTACTATAGGAAAAATATTATTAAATAGGAGAGGGTTTAAAAAGATTTACTAGGATGTTGTTGGGACTGGAGGGCTTGAGTTATAAGGAGTGGGTGAATAGGTTGGGACCTTTTATCCTGGAGAGTAGAAGGTTGAGGGGTGTTCATATAGAGATATATAAAATCATCAGGGGCATAGAAAAGGTGAACAGCAAAGATCTTTTCCCTAGGGTGGGGGAAGGTCAAAACAAGGGGGCATATTTTTAAGATGAGAAGAGAAAGATCTTTTAAAAAGGATCTGAGGGGCAACTTTTTCACGCAGAGTGGTTCATGTGTAGCATGAATTGCCGGGGAAGTGGTAGAACGCAGCACAGTAACAACATTTCAAGTGATTTGAACAGGTTCATGAATAGGTCAGGTTCAGAGGAATTGGGTTCAAATGCAGCAAGTGGGACTAGTTTAGTTTGGGAAACTTGTTCAGTACGGACGGGTTGGATTGAAGGGTCTGTTCCAATGCTGTTTGACTCTATGACTCTATAAGTATGGTTTCCCTTCTTGTTGGTTCCCTCACTATCTGTCACAGACCCAGTGTAACGGCTACACCCTTTAGGGGCTGGCCACCTCAGACAGCAGTGCCAAGCCACTGAAATCCCCCACCACAGAATGTTTTGTGTCCTTATCACCTCAGTGCTTGCTCCAAGTATTGTTCGCCATGTAGGAGTATTTATTCTTCAGCCAATGGAGGACAGTATGTGGTAACCAATAGAACACTTCTTTGTAAATATTTAACCTGAAGCCATGAGACTCCATGAGGCCCAGAGTCAATATTGACAACTTCCTCCCGAGTGGGAGACAGTGAGGACTGCAGGTGCTGGAGATCAGAGTTGAGAGTGTGGTGCTGGAAAAGCACAGCAGGTCAGGCAACATCTGAGAAGCAGAAGAATCAAGGTTTCTGGCATAATTCATTCCTGATGAAGGGCTTAGGCCTGAAATGTCGATGCTCCTCCTCCTCGGATGCTGCCTGACCTGCTGTACTACCAGCACCACATTCTCGACACAACTCCTTCCTGAATGTATGTCACTGTGCTGCCACCTGTGCGGACCCTGTGCTGCCTCTGGGGCAGGATATACCCAGGGATGGTCATGGTGCTGTCCAGGACATTGAAAGGTATGAGTCCGTGAGCATGACTACGTGAGGTTGTTGCTTGACTCGTTTGTGAGACACTTCTCTCTGCAGTAGTCCTTAGATGTTAAGTCAGGAAGACTTTGCAGGGCTGGTTTATTTTCCATTGTCGTTTCTGGTGCCCAGGTCAATCTGTCCATTTTCCCTGCTTTTTTTGAGACTTTCCAGACTCTTGATACAACCGAGCAGTTCACTGAGAAATTCCAGAGGGCAGCTAAGCATTAACCACATTGCTGTGGGCAGGAGTCACATGTAGGCCAGACCAGGTAAGGACAGCAGATTTCCTTCCTTCAAAATAAGCCACACGCTTTTTCTCCAGCATGGTCACTATTAGACTCACCTTCCACTGCAGTGTTTGGTTTTCCAATTGACTTCAAAACACGAGGTGATTACTGATCTCGGAACTACTACATTGATTCTCCAGCGTGACGCAACGTGGCTGGAATTACAGCAACAATGAGCCAAGGAGTTTGGTGGGGGGTGGAATTGTGGAGAAAACGAAGAATGCAACCCAGGGCAAATTGGATTGGCCAAGGAGATATTGTTTGCGGGCAGCTTTTGAAGACTCGGGAGACAAACGACTCCAAAGAGGTTTGAGCAAAAAAGGTTCAGAGTAAATATTGACGAGGGGTGGAGAGGAGGGGCAGGAGACCTGGCTAATCAGAGCTCTGACAGTGCACGATATTCAAACCCTTAGAGCCATCAACAAGTTGAATGTTGTCTGTGGTTCCAAGGGTTTGAGAGGGATGTGGGTCAAATGCTGGCAGACGGGACTAGATTAATTTCAGCTTTCTGGATGAGTTGGACTGAAGGCTCAGTTTCTCCGCTGTATATCTCTGTGACTCTCCGACAAAGGGAAGAGGGATGGTGATTAGACAGACAGAACTGAAGGCGATGTGTGCTCAGAATGGCCTCTCCACAGAAGTTAACAATGTCAGACAACATCAGCCATTTTGTATTGGGGAGCATTAACCAAAACCACCTCCAATGAGGTGTTACATGACACAGCAGGCACAGCCAATTGGCCCACCCAGTCTACTCTGATGCTTTAGGGCTCCTGTGGTGCAGCGGCAGTGTCTGTACCTCTGAACTCGAAGGTACGGGCTCAAGTCCAACGTGCCCCAGAGCTGTGTCACAACAGGGTGATCAAAAAATATCTGACTCAGTTATTCATGCTCCATGCAAACATCTTCCTCTCTGTTTAAACCTAAAATTCTTGTCTCAGTAACCGTGAGCAGCATGTTCCACATTCCAATCACCTTTAGAGTGAAGGCCTGAATCCTGAATTCCCGATGCTACGCCCTGTTCCCGATCACCGGACTAGGTGGTCTGCCTGCCCATTTCTCCCCTACCTGTCGATGCTTGACTTTGTATCTCCAATCTTGTTGAGGCTGGAGATTCGGAAACCGAAAGCATTCCCCCTCTGGCCCTTGTTCATGTAGTTTCCAAAGGCAAGGACCACCTCCAGGAGCTGCTTCAGTCTCTTGCTCCGACAGAGCTCTTTGGAAGCCAAGAGGATGACTGTCATCGGGTGGAAAGAGGAGATGGTGGTTTCAGAGAGAAGGAAAGAAAAAACAAGATTGCAGTCACCTCTTTGAAACAAAACCCTTCAAACAGTGAACCACAGGAACCGCCTTATGACACCTTTCTAAATCTTTTAAAATTTTTAATTAATGTTTATTAATCAGGGAGGCAATGGCCTAGTGGTCTTATCATTAGGCTATTAATCCAGAGACCCAGGTCATGTTCTGGGGAGCCGGGTTTGAACCCCACCACAGCAGATGGTGGAATTTGAAGTCAACAAAAATCTAGAATTAAGGGTCTAACGATGACCAGGAATCCATTGTTGATTGTTGGAAAACCCCATCTGGTTCACTAATGTCCTTCAGGGAATGTAACAGCCACATCCTTTCCTGGTCTGGCCTACATGTGACTCCAGACCCACAGCAATGTGGTTGACTCTTAACTGCCCTTTGGGTAATTAGGGATTGGCAATAAATGCTGGCCCAGCCAGCGACGCCCTCATTCCATGAACAAACTAAAGAATTACTTGCTAGGGCACGGTTTTATGAATGTAAGTCAGATTGCCCTTGTCCAGACTTATCCAACCCATTTATCTCACAGGGTAATTTTTTTTTAATAAAGGTAAGTACATCTTGTCGGGCTGCTAGACATTCACCTGAAAAGCAATCACCGTAACATGAAGGGTACCTAGTGCTTGGTCTGCACAAAACAACGCTGATCCTGCTGATGAAGGAGTAGCGCTTCGAATGCTAGAGCCTCCAAATAAAGCTGTTGGGTTATAACCTGGTGTTGTGTGATTTTTTAACACTGTCCACCCCAGTTCAACACTGGTAGCTCCAAATCATGGCATCCATAGGGCCATGTATAATGTTTCTCTCTACATTTAAAGAAGATCTGAATGTTTTGGAAGCGATTCAGTGAATTCAGTGGAATGGGCCAGTGGTCTTACAACGCCAAGCATGTACCCGCTGGAGCTTACAAAAAAGAGATATCCCTTGATTGAACCAAAGAAGATGTTTGAGTGATCTTGACAGAGATAGAAAGGATGGTTTCTCACCTGGCAGAATCCAGAACTGGGGTCATTTTTAGAAATAAGGGGTCACCCATTTGAGACAGAGATGAGGAAAATACATATCTTTTCACAGAATCACATGTCAGGTCCTCAGTTGTATTGTGGTTAGTATCCCTGCCTGTCATGTGGGAGTCTGTGGTTCATATCCCTCCCAGGGAGGACTCAAGCAATTTGAGCATCATGGAGGCTCAGTGGTTGGAAGCTGCTGCCTCACAGCACCGGGGAAGCAGGTTTAATTCCAGCCTCAGATGATTGTCTGTGTGGAGTTTGCACACTCTCCCTGTGTCTCTGTGGGTTTCCTCTCACAGTCCAAATATCCGCAGGTTAAGTGGAATGGACATTTATATTGCCCACAGTGTCCAGGCTAGGTGGATTAGCCATGGGAAATGCAGGGATAGGATTGGTGGGGGGGGGGGGGAGGGGTTTGGTTTGGTGGGATGCTCTTTGGAGGGTCAGTATGGGCTGAATGGTCTGTATCCATGCTGTAGGGATCCTGTGAAGATTTCTCACAGAGGGCTGCAAGTCTTTGAAATTCTCTTCCTCTAAATGTGAGGGAAATTTGAATATATTTCATAGTATCCCTACAAGTCCACACCCAGACCCTACCCTATTACTTTTATATTTCCTCCTGATTAATGCACCTAACTACACATCCCTGAACACTATTGGTAATTTAGCATGGCCAATACACCTAATCTGCACATCTTTGAACTGTGGGAGGAAACCCACACAGACAGTCGTCCGAGGCTGGGATTGAACCCAGGACCCTGGCGCTGTGAGGGAGCAGTGCTAACCACCGAGCCACTGTGTCGCTCAAAGGGAGAGGTAAATAGCTTCTTGATAAGCAAAGTAGGAGATGGGGAGAGGAGGAGAAGCAGCCATGATTTCGTTCTAACCTGAACGACAGAGCAGGCTCGAAAGACTGAGGTGCCTACAGCGGGGTGGGGAGATGTTTCATTCCCTTGAGCGTAACTTTGTCCATTCCCCGCTGACCAGACCGCAGAGGCTGCAGTGCAGCCCCTTTAAGGAGCGGAGCATAGCGCATTTACCGAATGATTTACTGCTCACTTTAAAAAAATGTGTTTGTACTGGCTGAGCCCTCTCGAATAAACAAATGGCAAGAGAAGCTCTCCAGCTGCTCAGGCCCGCGTCAGCACACCATTTCAAGTTATTGCACAAACAGAGATGTTTCACAGCGTAAATATTTACCCAGACCGAGCTCTTTGACGGCCTTACCTTCGATCTTTGGCTTCGCTTCCGCGAGACGCTCGGCAAACTTCTTCTTGAAGAATAAAGCCTGCAGGCGCTGTTGGTAGTGGTCAATCCTGCGGGATGAGTGAACAGAATGTGCTCAGATAAAACAGGAGCTGGAGGAGGCTAGTTGGCCATCTGTGCCTACTCCGCCATTAGAAATGTTCACAGCTGATCATCCAACTCGGTCCCCTGTTCCCGCTATCTCCCCCAGACCCTTTGAACCCTTTTGTCTGAAGAACTATATCTAACTCCTTCTTGGAAACATCCAATGTTTTGGCCTCGATTCTCTGGCAGAGCCTTCTGCTCTCTGGATGAACAAATTTCTCCTTATGTCAGTCCCAAATGGCCTACTCCTTATCCTTAGACTGTGGCCGCTAGTTCTGGAATTCCCAATCATGGGGAAAATCCTGCCTGCATTTACCCCCATCCAGTCCTGATAATATTTTATGTGTTTCTATAAGGTTCGTCCACCCACTCCACTGACTAAGTATGTATTTAGAGAGGGTTTTAATAGCTGAAGCATGGTAAGGTGGTATGGTGGCTCAGTGGTTAGCACTGCAGCCTCATGGCGCCAGGGTCATGAGCTCAATTCCCACCTCAGGTGACTGTCTGTGTGGAGTTTGCACATTCTCCCCGTGTCTGCGTGGGTTTGCTCCGGTTTCCTCCCACAGTCCAAAGATGTGCAGGCCAGGTGAATTAGCCATGCTCAATTGCCCATAGTGTTAGGTGCATAAGTCAGAGGTAAATATAGGGTAGGGGGAATGGTTATGGGTGGGTTACTCTTCAGAGGATCGGTGTAGACTTGTTGGGCTGAAGGGCCTGTTTCCATGCTATAGGGAATCTAATCTAATCAGTTGTGCTGTGATGTTGTTCTCTATTGATTGGCCCTGATTCCCCAAAAGCTTGTCGAACTGCTCCTATCCAGTCTCACATCTCCATGGCTCAGTCCGCGGCTCCCCACCCTCAGACAGGAGACCAGCAGGGCCCTGCAGCACCATCACTGGTGGAATTATTACTATCATCCTGCATTGTATTGACCAACCTGCTCATCTCATAGAGGAAGCGATCTGCCCTGGCCATGCGATCAGTCTCGTGTTTATGCTCCTCCAGAAGGTCAATGTCACTCTTCTCTGGGACGAACTTGAGGAGCTGGGGAGGAAGTTATTACAGCAATTAAGAAGAACAACTGCTGACGTCCTCTCCCCAAGTTCACGGAGAAGTGGGGAGAGCTGAATGACAGTGATCAACACCAGGAGCTAGCTGACTGCAGTGTCCATTCACCAGATCAACTTGGCCTGGAAGCGGACTAGGTACGATCCTAACAGCCACCACCCCCACTGCATTGAAGGTGCCAAAAATGCTTATCTGCTGCGGCCAATAACAAATATCAATTCCTTTTACAAATTGGGATGGTGCATTCAACTGCCCGCAAGCTTCCCCATGGGAGACTGGTTAGAGAGGTTAGATCTTATGGACTACAGGGAGAACTGGGTGAAAGTGAAGACAGCAGATGCAGGAGATCAGAGTCAAGATTAGAGTGGTGCTGGAAATGCACAGCAGGTCAGGCAGCATCCGAGGAGGAGGAAAATCAACGTTTCGGGCAACAGCCTTTCATCAGGCCATGAATTTCTACAGGGAGAACGAGCCATTTGGATACAAAACTGGTTCGAAGGGAGAAGACAGAGGGTGGTGGTGGAAGGTTGTTTTTCAGACTGGAGGCCTGTGACCAGTGGAATGCCACAAGGATCAGTGCTGGGTCCACTGCTTTTCGTCATTATTTAAATTATTTGGATGTGAACATAGGAGGTATAATTAATAAGTTTGCAGATGACACCAAAATTGGAGTTGTACTGGTCAGTGAAGAAGGTTACCTCAGATTACAATGGGATCTTGATCAGAAGAGCCAATGGGCTGAGACGTGGCAGATGGAGATTAACTTAGATAAATGCGAGGTGTTGCATTTTGGGAAAGCAAATAGGAGCAGGACTTATACACTTAATGGTAAGGTCCTGGGGATTGTTGCTGAACAAAGAGACTTTGGAGTGCAGGTTCATAGCTCCTTGAAAGTGGAGTCGCAGGTAGATAGGATAGCGAAGAAGGTGGTTGGTTTGCTTTCCTTTATTGGTCAGAGTGTTGAGTACAGGAGTTGAGAGGTCATGTTGTGGCTGTACAAGACATTGGTTAGGCCACTTTTGGAATATTGTGTGCAATTCTGGTGTCCTTCCTATCGGAAGGATGTTGTGAAACTTGAAAGGTTTCAGAAAACATTTACAAGGATGTTGCCAGGGTTGGAGGGTTTGAGCTACAGGGAGAGGCTGAATAGGCTGGGGCTGTTTTCATTGGAGCATCGGAGGCCGAGGGGTAACCTTATGGAGATTGACAAAATCATGAGGGGCATAGACAAAGTATTTTCCCTGGGGTGGGGTGGTAGAGGGCATAGGTTTAGGGTGAGAGGGGAAAATATAAAAGGGCCCTTAGGGGCAATGTTTCCACACAGAGGGTGGTGTGTGTATGGAATGAGCTGTCAGAGGAAGCAGTGGAGGCTGGTACAATTACAACTTTTAAAAGGCATCTGGATGGGTATATGAATATGAAGGGTTTAGAGGGACATGGGTCATGTCCTGGCAGATGGCACTAGACTAGGTTAGGATATCTGGTCGGCATGGACGAGTTGGATTGAAGGGTCTGTTTCCATGCTGTTGTTCTATGACTTTAAAGATCTGGGCCCCAAGTTCACCCCTCACATCATCTTCCCGTGTTAATTCATCATGAATACCCCTGGCCATCATTCATGAAAATACAGCAAATCATTCCATCTGGCTGTGCGGAGATTAAATCATTGGAAGAGTTATAACTGTGACCAACCCTGAAACATTTTAAGAGGTTTTGGGAATAGGAGGGGAGGGATTTAGTTTGTGAATGGTAATGGACTTGCATTAATCCTAGTTGGGAGCAGGATTTGATCAGAGGCAGCTTAAGGGGAAAACATCACGCTGTAATGCCATTCAGATTAAAAGTGATGTGCAAATGAAGCAAGGCTGTTGTGAGAAATAAACTTTGGACACACACACACACAGAGTGGCTAGAGTCGGGAATGCACTGTTTGGAAATGTATCAGAGTCAGGTTCAACTAAGGTCTTCAAGAGAGGTATTGGATGGTTCCTTGGATAGAAATGGTGTGCAGGGATATGGGGGGGAAGACAGGAGACTGGCACTGAGTAATCAAACCAATTCAAGCACAATGGGCCAAATGGCCTCTCACTCTGTTCTAACAATCCCATGATTCTGCTGAAACAAAGCCCAGTGATAGACTCTGGCATGACTGTGCCCATGCTCTTGATGGTGAGGACTGGACTGGCCCAGGATTTGGATGGTTTTATTCATGCTGATAGGCTTTTTGGCTACATGGTAGTAAAGTTGTAAAGGGGGTAGAGTACAATTATAGTGGCTGTCCCTGTAGTGGAAGTGGAGCACTGCTGGGATGAGGGGTTTAGCCTGTGAGCACACATTAAGCAGGTT
This sequence comes from Hemiscyllium ocellatum, assembly GCF_020745735.1. Taxonomy (NCBI): domain Eukaryota; kingdom Metazoa; phylum Chordata; class Chondrichthyes; order Orectolobiformes; family Hemiscylliidae; genus Hemiscyllium; species Hemiscyllium ocellatum. The sequence continues at coordinate 26,580,501 of NC_083403.1, forward strand.
GGATCTATACTCTGATAGAATGTTTACGACAGGACCTTTTGTGGAACTATGGAGTTTAGAAAACTGTCCTCACTGCAAGGTTCTGAGAGTATTTCAGAGCTTCGAGGATGAAAGGGTGTTTCGCATGGCCAGGGAAACTAGAACAAGGAGAGATCATCTCCAGACAACCCAGTTCAGACTGAGATGAAGAATAATGTCTTCACTCAAACACTTGTGAATATCTACAATTGTCTGAAGCAGAACCCTGTGGATGCTGACTGGTTTACTGTATTCAAAAGCTGAAATCGATGGCCTTTTTGGTCAGTAAGGATATGGGGATTGGAAAGATGAGTGGATTGATGTTGATGATTGGCCATGAGTTAAACGGACAGCACAGGGAATGTGAGGGGTGAACTCTTTCTACTTCTCATGTAAGACAATCGCAGCTAATACCCACCATCAGGGATAATGATTAGCCCATGTTTTTCCCATTGTGCACTTCATTTATGGCACCCACACTGCCATCAGGTTCATTCAGAACATGGTAGGAGAATGTCACTTTACCTAAGATTGACCCTTGTGGCATGGTGTGACCCCAGTGTGCTCATCTCCATTCCACCTGGTCCAAGCTCATCGAAGGATCTGCACCCTTACCTGTTCCAGCATGTCCTTGGCCAAGTCTTCTTGTTCGTCCATTTGCAAGATTGCACGCTTGATTTCCTCATTGGACAGCTTTAGCCTAACAGGAGATGAGAACATTGGATAGAGTCATAGAATAATCTTAAAATCCCTACAGCATGCAAACAGGCCATTCAGCTCAGCAGGTCCACACTGACCCTCCACAAGACATCCACATCCTTACCCTATCCCTGAAACCCTGTATTTCCCCAGGCTAATCTACCTTGTCAGCACATCCCTAGGCATTATGGGCAGTTTAGCATGGCCAACTTGCATATATTTGGACTGTGGGAGGAAACCAAAATGATCAGAGGAAACCCACGCAGACGCAGGGAGAATGTGCAGACATGGGTCCATGGTGCTGTGAAGGCAGCAGTGCTAGCCACTGAGCCACTGTGCTGCTTGCGGTGGGACAAACCAGGCCACTGATAGTTGGAGGACCGTAAAGTCCGGGCATGACTTTGAGATCCAGCAGAAGCAGGCTTGCACTGCTGCGGGTTCACCTGCTCCAGTTAAAGTCCCAGTCGTATCGGAAGCTGACAGTTTAGTGCAAGACTTGATGGAATGCTGTATCCTCAGAGGTCATCCCTGTTCAAACCAAGACCCTGTTTTGCCCAGCCCATAATGAACCCCATGGTGCTAAACTAAGAGTGGGTAGGGGCACAATCTCAGGCAACCACCCTCCCTCAAACAACAGAACCAAAAACAGATTGATTGACATTGACATCATGATGGAATCTTGCTGTTTGTAAATTCCCTTCCATGTTTGACTCCATTGACAATGTTCTCACTGTTTCGGAAAGGACTTGCATGAATGCACCTTTCTCGAGGGGCAAACATCACATGTTCATGTTTAGATTAGAGGGGTGCTGGCAAAGCACAGCAGTTCAGTCAGCATCCGAGGAGTAATGTAAACTTTGGTTTCCAGCATCTGCAGTCATTGTTTTTACTTAGTCACATGTTAATGATCCTCTCCTATCAGTAAGCTCAGAAACAAGCAAGAAAAGAGAGAACTTGCATTTTTATCAGATTATATTAGATTCCCTACAGTGTGGAAACAGACCCTTTGGCCCAACCACTCCACACAGACCCTCTGAAGAGTAACCCATCCAGACCCATTTCCCTAATGCACCTAACACTATGGGCAATTTAGCACGGCCAATTCACTGACCTGCACATCTTTGGACTGTGGGAGGAAACCCACACAGACACAGGGAGAATGTGCAAACACCACACAGACAGTTGCCTGAGGTGGGAATTGTACCCAGGCCTCTACATTTACCCCTTCACTTAACACTATAGGCAATTTAGCATGGCCAATTCACCTAACCTGCACTGTGGGAGGAAACAGGAGCACATGGGGAGAATGTGCAAACTCACACAGTCACCCGAGGCTGGAATCGAACCTGGGACCCTAGTGCTGTGAGGTAGCAGTGCTAACCATTGAGCCACCGTCCTGCCCTAACAACTGTTACATCCTCTCGACTTCCCAAATTACGGGGCAGTTTGATGTGGTATGCTGAAATGCAGCCATAGTCACATTGAATTCAATAGCAATCTATTCTACTGTTATTCTACTCAAGATTGAACAGACATTGACCTTCCTTGCTGATTCTACGTGGGATGGTTCACTCACTCACAAAACTCACACCAGGACAATAAATGACATGGTAAACACTCTGAGCCTTGTACTTACTTTGACAACAGAATGACGCAGTTCTGAGCCCTTCGTCCATCAATCACTGATAGCTCCTTCACCTTCCTCATCGTGAGGTACAGATCCTCAGTGGACCCCAGCTCTTTCTGTGGACGTGTCGGGTTTGGGAGGGGGCGTGGTGGGGAGGGGGAAAGCAAAATAAAACACCGTTCCATCACCTGAACTGGACGCAAACCATCCGATAGTCAACTTGGTGAAACTCAGTGCATGAATGGTGGTGATTTCTCACTGGCAAAGTGAACAGGTTGCACACTCACCTGTTCCGAGAGGTTAGTCTGAGGGTGAGGGAACGGGTCCTGTGCAGCAAAGGTCATCGAGAAGCATAGAAAATTGAAACATGCCAAAGTGAATTAGTATTCAGCAGAAAGCAGCCATGCAAGAATTGTGTTGGAAGAGTATAACCAATGTCTAACAAATCTTTATCTTAAATTATTCCTTAGCAGCTCATCACTGTGCACTGAGCAACTATCTGTACCCTATGGTTTACTTTTAATTAGTCAAACATTGGAGGCGACTAATGTATTATGCACTACTGTAGTCTAATAGTAATCAATCATCAAACTCTTTCTGATAGCCACCTCGATCTTAACACTAAAGGAGAACCTAGGACCAGACTGTTGGACTGGCCCATCAGTGAGACAGGGGATGTCACCGCTTAGAAATTACTGTCAGCCATGTTAGCAGGCGGACATGCACCTTGCTCCATTGGCACTCACTTCTCTGTCACTATGCCCTTACACTCAAACCCACCAAAACAGATTGGCATGTGTGTTTAAATTGCAACCCAAGATATCGATTGTTAATGAACCAAAACAGAAATCGTTGGAGAAACTCAGGCGGTCGGGCAGCACTTGTGCAGAGAAAACACAGTTAACCTTTTGAGTCCAGTAATCCTTCCTCAGAACTGATGTTTGCTAGGAGGAAGGGTCGCTGGACCCAAAGCGTTAACTCTGATGTCTCTCCACAAATGAGTTTTTCCAGCAATTTCTGTTTTCGTTTCTGGTTTCCAGCGTCTGCAGTTCTTTCGCTTGTATTTATGTAGACAGGAAAAGGTTGATGAAGGGCTTTTGCCCAAAATGTCGATTTCGCTGCACCTTGGATGCTGCCTGGACTGCTGTGCTCTTCCAGCACCACTAATCCAGGAAAAGGTTGGTACCCGTGCTGAAGAAGGGGTGGGGGTGGGGAAGGAGTGAATGATAGGTGGAGATGGGGGCAAGAGAGAGAGTAAAACAATTGTTCAGACAAAGGAGTGGGTAAATGTGAGGAGTTGTTAATGGGGACCATTAGCAGCTGACAATGGGTTGTTAGGGGTAGCAGCCCACATGCTGACAAGGTCTGGTGTGGGAGGAAGGTTGGGGTAAGGACATGGGAGAAGGTGCTTAGGCCTGAAAATGATTGAATCGATATTGCGTCCTCAGCATTTTCTAGGCTTGGCTTTCATTCAATGGAAGGCGCTCAATGAAATCTTACAATCCGACCAGCTGCTCAGCAGCATTTACTGTCACTCTCAGTTCTGGGAGGGAGGGGGGATCCAGCACAATACTGAAATTTCACTGTCATCCTCAGCAAAGCACTGCAAAGTTGAGGGATTAAGCAGGCAAGTAAAAGCTGCCATGTCGAGGCACAAGCGTAGCTCTCTCTCTCTCCCTCTCTCTCTCTTTCTCTAAACCCCGGGGGACTTAGAGAAATGACCACTTTGAGGTTCAAGCTCAGCAATAAAACAAAGACCTACTCTTGCTGGAGATCTGAGACGAAAACCGGAATTGTTAGAGAAACTCAGCCAGTCTGAAAACAGAGTGAACCAGACTTGGGAGTCTAGTGACTCTCCTTCAGAACTGACAGCAGCTGGGAGGAAGTCGGGTTATCATTTTTATGGACCCTGAGCTTCCACTTCAACACACCGCTAGGTTCCCATGCCAACAGGGAAGATCATAGAATCCCCATGGTGTGAAAGCAGGCCATTTAGCCCATCGAGTCCACACCAACGCTCCGAAGAGCACCCTATCCCGGTAACCCTATTTTTCCCATGGCCAGCCCCAGACATATCCACCCCATCTGCACAGCTTTGGTGGGAGGAAACCGGAGCACCTGGAGGAAACCGACACAGACACTGGGAGAATGTGCAAACTCTGCACAGAGAGTCACCCGAGGCTGGGATTGAACCCAGGTCCCTGGCGCGGTGAGGCAGCAGTGCTAACTGCTGAGCCACCATGCCACATTCTGCACTGCTCCAGCAAGTTTCAGCGCAAGCTCCAAAAACAACATCTCGTTTTCCTCAGGGATCCGGCATTCTCCAGGATTCGGCATCGAGTTCAGTAACTTTAAAGCCTGATTCCATCCTTCCATGTTTTTTTACTCACCCTGTCCTGTTATGATATGTGTTGCTTAAAACACAGCCTCCCCATTCTCTCTCCTACTCTCAGACCTCATTATCACTTACTCAGCTTCTCCCGGTTTGCTAACCTTGCTCGTCCTTTCATATCACGCTCTCTCTCTCTCTGTCTCGGCTCCGTCTCCAACCATCTGCTCATGTCTCTCCCAACTTACCCAAACCAGGCCTCCCCCTCCCCCCATCCATTCACCCCCACCACCCATCCAATCCTACCTTTCACCAAAAATAGCATTTTTTTTTCTAGCTCAAATCCGTTCTGATGGAGGGTTATCAGACTTGAATCTTTGCTTTCTCTCCACAAGTGGCTGCCAGACCCGCAGAGTTTCTCCAGCAATTTCTGCTCTTTTCGTTTCGGATTCGTCCAGCTCTACATGAGTGCAGCTCTGGGCGAGGTAGCTAAATCCTTCTGTTCTGTCCCCAGCGGGCTCATCATTAGGATGCCTCGTCATTGTTCTGTGGCAAGGCGCAAAGGAAGATCTTCACGTCCAAAAGAAACCACCATCTGCGTGGTGGGGCTAAACGAGGCCTGCGGGGTCAGCCGCACTGTTAATCCCACCCATCTTCCACAATGGCAGTGAGATTTTCTTTATTCATTTGTGGGATACGGGCATTGCTGGCTGGCCAGCATTGATAGCCCATCCCTAGTTGCCCCTGAGAAGGTGGTGGGAAGCTGCCATCTTGAATTGTTGCAGTCCATCTGCTGTGGGTCGACCCACAATGCCAGTAAGGAGGGAACTGAGTTGGGAGGGAATGTGAAGGAACAATATTTCCAAGTCAGGGGAGTGAGTGACTTGGAGGGGAACTTGCAGGTGGTGGTGGTCTCAAGTATCTGCTGCCCTTGCCCTTCGAGATGAAAGTGATCGTGGGTTTGGAGGGTGCTATCTAAGCATCTTTGGCGAATTGGAAAGAGTTGTTTTATGTCCAGTGACAGCTCTCGCAATGGATCCCTTTGGTGTTTCTTCTTAAAAGAATGGGTGCTAATCAAAATGTCACATGACACCTGCTCAACACATGAGCTGGTCACCACAACGTGCAACGTGTCTTGCTGTTCCAGGCCTGGGGAAGGGTGGGGGGGCGGAATTGTTATGCCAAACTGAAGTGATTTGCTGGCTCATGGAGACAAGACCGTGCTGAACACATGGCCTTTTATGGGACTTGGAGTGCCGGCAGTCTAATGCAGTACCAGACACCCAAAAAAAAACTGTTGTGCAATGAGCCATAAACACAGACTGAATGAATTTAATCTTTTAAAAGGTCCCCCTTTGAACGGGCAAATTTTAAATGATGCGGGAAGCTTAACCGCTCCCCCCAGCTCCCTGCCCCAACCTCGCCCTCAGCTCATTTGAAGGAGTAAAGGATATCTCTCCTTGAGGACCTCACATGATTGCTGAATGGTCACTCTGTCAAAATCGGAGCAGGCAAGCCAAGTGTTCGGGTTTGATAGACTGTTTTCACATATTTCATGCTGGCACATAAACAATATGTAAAAATGCAATGATAGATTTAGATTAACCAGGCGTCGAGCCACTTTAATGTTGCTCAAGGACCAGCGGACTGTACTCCTTGCTTTATATACACAAAGGCACACGCATGTATATCGATTCATGAATCAAGGAGAATCAAGTGAGAGAGAAGCAGTGGAAAGTGGTTGCCTTATATGGATCTTTCTGCCTGCACAGTAACAGACAACCTGGAAGCGTAGAGCAAAGACAACTCGCTCTTGGGCAATTTAGAACAGAAGTAGGACCTCCATCATCCTATTCCAAAAGAGTTAGCTATCACCAGATCCACAAAACACAGCCATGCTCCCCCCAACTCAGGACTGACAGATTCCCAGGGTTAGGCGCAACGAAAACGTAGGGACAGTGCTTCTGAAATGGCAAGAAGGTTTCAGTCACTTTAATATCAAAGCAGAGAACGCAGGAGAAGAAGGTGTAGGATTAGCAAACTGTGGTGGAGGACAGTTTCAGGATGGATTAGATTAGATTCCCGAAAGTATGGAAACAAGCCCTTCGGCCCAACAAGTCCACACCGACCCTCCGAAGAGTAACCCACCCGGACCCATTCCCCTAGCCTATAGTTACCCCTGACTAATGCACCTAACACTATTGTGGGAGGAAACAGGAGCACCCAGAGGAAACCCACGCAGACAATATGCAAACTCCACACAGTTGCCCGAGGTGGGAATCAAACCTGGGTCCCTGGCACTGTGAGGCAGTAGTGCTAACCACTGAGCCACTGTGCTGCCCTAATGGACATTATTTGCCATGGCTAAAAGAACAGGAAAATGGCAAGTTTCATGCCCTGGAAAAATAAGCTTAAGGGCCTTTGCTGTTCGAGCTCTACATGTCAGCCTGAAGCGAAGGACAGTCATGAGCCGAGAGCACATCTTTTATCTCAGGCTTAGGTCAAGCAAACTCTGTTTTCTCAAGGTAGGCTTTTCCAGTAACACACGATCAGGTTAGCAATCAGGTGTGCTGCAGCCTACTTAAAACGGATCCAGCTCATGGGAATTACTCATTTTTTTTTATTTGGTAGCAATATAAACTGGGGATTTCCTTGATTAAATCCGAACCAGAATAATGGATCACAAGAGCTGGGAGCTTCAGCAGTCACTTTGAACACTTGGTTTCCAGACAGCTTCATCAACAGGAATGACTCAAAGGAAATCACACCACAGTAAAGCAATGAAGGCCATTTGGCCCATCAGGGTTTTGTCAGATATTTGAAAGAGCCCTCTACACAGTGACTCCGCTCCAGAAACTAATCCCTCAGAGTTCGATTGTGAAAGTTATGGCTGAATCAATTCTCTCCAGCCTTTTGGTCTGTGTGTCCCCAGTCAGAACAACTCTCCTGGAGACCCTTTCACTTCATTTGCTACTTGCCTCCAAATCGGCACCTTTTGATTAGCAATGCAGTCCCTTTAACAAAAACCCTTCTTGGAGTGGTAAAGCACTTGCTGGATCAGCCGCCCTTCCTCCACCCACCCCACCTCCTCCTCCAGCTGAGGGAAACTCCTGACACCTGCTATGTAACCACTGCTTGATCCCACAAACCACACGATGGAGAAAGAGAAACCTTTACCTGCTGCCTCTGGTAGGCCGAGAACATCTTTTCAAAATCTTCCAGGTCAAGAGTGTTGAAGGCTCGCAGGTCATCTATGTCGTTCCAGACAGTGCCTTGAATCCTGTCCTGTAACAGTCCAGACCACAGAAATATCAATGAGCTTGTGATGACCACGTGTGGCTAAGATCACAGGAGCCACGATATCAAATGAAACAAAATATTGCTTTGGCTTTCAGGCATTGGTGAAGCTCAATATGCTAATAGTATCGTTCATTGTCAGATTTCAAACACACTTTAATTGTGAAATTGAAATGTCTCTGCTTTCATCCCCTCAAACGGTATGCCCGTGAGGATGTGGTGTCTCCAGGACATCATTTAGCTTTCAAACTGTTTATTAGCTTTTCCACTGAAGGCCCATCACCCTTATTTTTAAGGCTTGTTGCCCATGAGCAATGAAGGCTAGAGAACTCACGGAGATAAAATTGACGTTTTGTAAACAGTCTACATTACAGAAGAAGTGCTGGAGGTCCTAAAATATATAAACGTAGATAAATCTCCAGGACTTAATCAAGTGTACCCCAGGATGTTGTGGGAGATTATGGAAGAATTGTAAGGTCCCTAGCAGACTAATTGTATCACCTACAACTATGTGTGAGGTGCCGGAGGACTGGGAAGTGGCTAACATTGTGCCTTTATTTCGGAAAGGCTACAAGGAGAAGCCAGGGAACTAAAGACCTGTATGGCATCAATGGTCAGTAGACAAGTAGGAGACTGGAAGAACACAGCCAGCCAGGCAGCATCAGGAGGTGGAGAAGTCAATATTTTGGGTACAACCTTCTTCAGTGGTGGGTAAGCTGTTGGAGGGGTTTGTGAGACATATGATGTACATGCAATTGGAGAGACAAGGTCTGATTAGGGACAGTCAGCATGGCGTGGTGTGTCGGAAATCATGTCTTATAAACTTAATTGAGTTTTTTTGAAGACATTGCCAACAAGATTGATGAGGGCAGAGCAATTGATATTGTCTACATGGACCACGTTCAGGGAGAGCTTGCCAAATAGATACAAAATGTGCTTGATGCTAGGAGACAGGGTCATGGTGGAGAGCTGTTTATTGGACTGGAGACTTGTGACCAGCAATATTCCACAGGGATCAGTGCTGGGTCCAGCTTTGTTTGTCATTTATGTAAACGATTTGGGTTAGAATTTAGGAGGCATAGTTAGTAAGTTTGCAGATGACTCCAAATTTGGTGACAGAGTTGACAGTAAAGATGGTTATCTAAGATTACAAAGGGATCTTGATCAATATGCTGAGGAGTGGCAGATGGAGTTTAACTTTAATAATTGTGAGCTGTTGCACTTTGGTAAAACAAATGTGGTAGTTAACGATAGAGCCCTAGGTAGTGTTGTCAAACAGAGAGACCCAAGGGTTCAGGTACTCATTCCTTGAAAGTTACAGGTAGACAGGGTGGTAAAGAACTTCGAGTAAAAAATGAGGTCTGCAGAGCATCTCCTCCACTTCCCGCTCCTCCGCCCTTGAGCCCCGCTCCTCCAACCGCCACCAAGACAGAACCCCACTGGTTCTCACCTGCCACCCCACCAACCTCCGCATACAACGTATCATCTGCCGCCATTTCCGCCACCTCCAAACGGACCCCACCACCAAGGATATATTTCCCTCCCCTCCCCTATCAGCGTTCCGCAAGGACCACTCCCTTCGTGACTCCCTCGTCAGATCCACACCCCCCACCAACCCAACCTCCACCCCCGGCACCTTCCCCTGCAACCACAGGAAATGTAAAACTTGCGCCCACACCTCCACACTCACTTCCCTCCAAGGCCCCAAGGGATCCTTCCATATCCGCCACAAGTTCACCTGTACCTCCACACACATCATCTATTGCATCCGCTGCACCCGATGTGGCCTCCTCTATTTTGGTGAGACAGGCCGCTTACTTGCGGAACGCTTCAGAGAACACCTCCGGGCCGCCCGAACCAACCAACCCAATCACCCCGTGGCTCAACACTTTAACTCTCCCTCCCACTCCACCGAGGACATGCAGGTTCTTGGACTCCTCCACCGGCAGAACACAACTACACGACGGCTGGAGGAGGAGCGCCTCATCTTCCGCCTGGGAACCCTCCAACCACAAGGTATGAATTCAGATTTCTCCAGTTTCCTCATTTCCCCTCCCCCCACCTTGTCTCAGTCGGTTCCCTCAACTCAGCACCGCCCTCCTAACCTGCAATCCTCTTCCTGACCTCTCCGCCCCCACCCCACTCCGGCCTATCACCCTCACCTTGACCTCCTTCCACCTATCCCACCTCCATCGCCCCTCCCCCTAGTCCCTCCTCCCTACCTTTTATCTTAGCCTGCTTGACTCTCTCTCTCTTATTCCTGATGAAGGGCTTATGCTCGAAACGTCGAATTCTCTATTCCTGAGATGCTGCCTGGCCTGCTGTGCTTTGACCAGCAACACATTTGCAGGGTGGTAAAGAAGGTATTTAGCACGCTTGCCTTCATTGATCAGGCCACTGAGTATGGGTTTTGGGATAGAATGTTGGGGTTGTACAAGATGTTGGTGAGGCCACTTTTGGAGCATTGCGTGCAGTTCTAATTGCACTGTTGCTGGAAGGATATTGTTAAAGGATATTGTTTCACAAAAGATTTACTATTATGTGTTTGAGCTTTAAGGATAGACTGGAATGTTTTTCACTGGGGCATAGGAGGTCGAGGAATGACCTTATAAAGGGGCATAGATAAGGTGAATAACAAAGGTCTTTTCCCTAGGGTGGGGGAGGCTCAAAAATAGTGGTCAAAAATGTGAAGGTTAGAGGAGAAAAATTGAAAAGGGCCCTGAAGTGTAACTTTTTCACAAAGAAGGTGGTTCACATGTAGAATGAACTTCCAGAGGAAGTGAAAGATTCAGGTGCAGTTACTACATTTAAAAGACATTTGGATTGGTACATGAATAAGAAAGGTGTAGCGAGATATGGGCCAAACAGAGGAAAATTGGGGAACTTGGTCAGCATGGAGGTTGGGCGAAAGGGTTTGTTTCTGTGTTGTATGACTCAATAACATGTCTCAAAACTAAATGGAAAATTTGAAACAAAACTGGGTACAGATTGGTTATAGGCCAAGAGGGATTGAATCATTTTTGGTAAAGTCTTGGATCCAGCTGCTGGATTTTTTTCCAAGTATCCATTAACAAACCGAGATCGGGGAAATTCACTTCTATTTTAGAACACTCAAGACTTAGTTTTAAATGTTGAAATGTTGTGGTGGAATTTTTCACAGCTGCCAAAATGTCAGCAGAGTTTTTAGAGCAGGTTGCTGGACAAGAATTGGTCTGAAGCCTCCTCAGTGAGGTGGAAGCTCGTAATCATAGAAAAAGGACATTTTTCCAACATTATGGTTCCAGACAATCAACCAGGCAAGGAAGAGGTTCACGTTCATGGGACAAACAGAGCACACAATTTAGCTTAACACGAGGTGACACTGCAGTGTGCTTGGCAAAGTGTCGTCTTCACTGTTCTAATTGCATTCATGAAGGTAGCGATGATTAGAAATTAAGGATGCTAACTGTTAAGTCACAACACCAAAATCAGTTTCAGTCTACAGTGTTGCTTTTTATATCACAGTATCACCATCACGGGTGGGGTTACCATTAAAGCCTTCCCTTCTCAACCTCTCTCCTGGCCACCAGTCATCCTTCACATCAGAGAGAGCAGCCCCATGGGCTGGTAGGTCTATGACAACTTTACTCTTTCACCTTTACAACATGATGTCTGCCTGAGGAAGGAGCGGGGACCCCGAAAGCCTATGGTTTCAATTAAACCTGTTGGACTATAACCTGATGTCACGTGATTTTTGGCCTTTACCACATGATCGCAGGTATTGATAATTAGGATTATGATTCGTGATGCCCCTCCACGCTGGAAATGGGAAGCCGCAGTACAGTCATCAATGTGAAGTTTGTTCACTGACATAAGTCTGCATCGTTGTAATCTGGACTCATCTCAGTAAAGGAGGGGACAAAGTCAGTAAGACATAGAGAATGGCCTGTTTCCACTACTCGTTAAAAGCCTTGTCGACAGCATCATGACTGGTTATTATCTCGGATCAAGCCCCTGCAACTACTGCAGGAAGTCAGACCCTCAGGTCCTGATAAATGCATAGCCACACAATGCCAAGACAAATGTTATGCTTGGAGCAGGACAGCTAGAATTTGCAGACCATAAGTAGCCCATTTATAAATTCCTGTCCCCACAGCTCATTTAATCATTCATTCAGCACTTCAATCTAAACAGAAACAGAGTCAATTTTGAGAAAAGGATGGTGGGGGATGGGGAGCGAAGGAAAATAAGGTTACACAGTGAGCATGTGTTGTCTAAAAGGAGGAATCTGGCAGGAGATCTAGCGATACTGAGTGAGCCGAATAATCGGTTTGTGGGATCCAGATTGCATTTCCGATGAAGCATGTTAAGACAGCTGGGAGTTTGTGCACTGGAATTGTCAACAAAGGGCGTGGAAGGGATACGGGAGGTGGAACTCTGGGAAGCCATACAGTAAAGTTAATGGTAGGAATGATAGAGGGGTTTTAGCATTTTTAAAAGCACATCGCTCTGTGGTCGCGTGGGTAGTTCTTGCAATGTTGAGTCAGATGTGTTCCCACGCCAGGGGCTTGACAACATGACCTCAGCACACACTCTGAAGCAGCATTATGGGAACACTACCATGTCAGAGATGTCAATACGTGAAAAAAGTAACAATAAAAAACGTTTAGAAAGAGCATGGAGCCTATCACTGGTGTTCTGGCCAAAATTTACTCTTCCATCACTTTCCCAAAGTCAGATCATCTGATCGTAATTGTCTGTCTGTCTGTTCAATCTCACTTTGCACATATTCTCTCCTGCATTTCCAATATTATGACAAAACCATATTTCAAAAAGGTTTTCATTGATAAATTGCTTTGCACACCCAGGAGGTTGCGAAAACCACTACACACAGACATGAGTTCTGTCCATGTCTCTCCCTTAAAGTGGCCATTCTCTGTCATTTAGCCAATGTTACAGTCGGTCTATGTACAAGATTGTCCCTTAAACAGTAACTGGATGAAAGACAAATTAATCTACTTTTGTGTGTTTGGGACTGCATACCTTCTTGTCTTTAATCTCTGAAGTTTAATTCTGCAAACGGCAGATGGAGGAGACATCTATAATAAATTTTTGCATGTATTAGACAACAGCTCCAGCAATGGAACATTCCATCGTTGCCATATCCAAGATTATGCTTGAGAGAGAGGGAGAGAGAGAGAGAGAGAGAGAAAGAGAGAGAGAAGTGCACCTTGAATATATAACTTTCTGATTCAGGGTCAAGAGTCTCTTAACTGAATCCACTCTTTACACTCTGCACCAGAAACAATTGATATGCTTAGAACATTGATCAGGGCAAATGTAAAATGAACTTCAGGAACAATAACTCACCAGTGCTGTTCTTGGCAGTTTGACGAATCTCTCCCTATTATTTCGGGAAATGCTATCTTCATGTTGCAGCTTACTGGTGTGACTGTTTAACAGTGTGAGAATGTCAATATGTAACAGCATGCCACTGTTCTGATCCAAAGGCAGCCAATTACCACCTTCTCCAGAGGAGTTAGGGATGGCCTGGCCAGTGATGGCCACTTTCCATGTTTGGATAGTAATGGTGTGCAGAGATATAGGAAAGAGGCAGGAGACTTGTACCAGAATATAACTGGCGTTTCACAATGGGCTGAATGGCCTCCCTCTGCAGCATACCAATCCTGTGATATACAAATAAGCGAAAGGAGGTGTGCAAATCTACATACGTACATATTACGTATGTACATATTACTCTCTGGCAATCTGATAGTGAGGCAAAGCCTCTGTTTGACCCTGATTGTCAACCAGCAAAACCCAAACCTGAAGTTTTATCTTTACTCACTGATAAGATTTACTTTTCAGAACTATAAGTTAGAAACATCATCATTTCCCCAATTGACAATCAGAGCTTCAGTTTACATCTACATATACTCTTTTGAAATAATCACAACAAAAGGAAAGCATCAAATTAAAGCAAATTAGACCATATTAAAAGTTAACAAGAGTAGAAAAGTGTGGCGCTGGAAAAGCACTGTGGGTCAGGCAGCATCTAATGAGCAGGAGAATCGATGAACAGCTTATGCTCGAAACATTGCCACTCCTGCGTCTTGGATGCTGCCTGACCTGCTGTGCTTTTCCAGCACCACAGTTTTCATCTCTGATCTGCAGCATCTGCAGTCCTCACTTTCTCTCAATCCGTTCAAGAGGCAATGTAATAGCAACCAATCAGAAAAAGCAAATTTACAAGTTCATTAAAATGTCATTTTGGGGGGAGGGGGAGGAGCGCAATGCACTCCAGCTGCTGTGGTAACTACCAGTCACAGCAAGACTCCACATGCCCTCTCTCCCAGGACACCCGGGAGTGGATGTAATGAGGTAAGGGGGCAGTCATTCAGATATTAAGACGCCTTCCATTGCCTGGATTTGTTGATGGTCACCTTGGCCACGCCCAGAAGTGGACCCACAAAAAGGCTGTCCAGTCAGCCCACACTGGCTGCCTGAATCTCAATGGGAAATAAATATCTAACAGCAGCTCTCTTGAGGTCACAGACCCATGTGATAAACGCATAAGTGGAACATGTCCCCCTCACTGCTGCAGCACACATAGTTGTCCGCTTCTGTACGTGTATGATATTTTCAAATCAACCTGTTCAGAAATGTTCTGACACACCTCTGCAGCAGGTGACCCTCCAGCTCTTTCATATATAAATTACAAAACTTTTTTTCAAAGTTACAATTTCAAGTGAACTTTAACAATTGGTGTCATGTCGGCCCAGATACTACATTAAAGGTGTGAGCTGCCCTGCGTGAGGCTGTCTGTGCCATAATGGTCAGACTGATTCTCATCTAAAAAACAGATTTACAGAATCTTACATGGATTCGTGCAACTTTTGAGCAAATGTAATTCTGCAAGTACAAATTCACCCCACAAACGTATATGTGGATGTGTGCATTTGGGTGGGTGTGTAAGGGGTGGGAGGGGGGGAGCGGGGTGGGTTATGAGTGTCTGTGAGAGAGTGTGCGTATGTGTGTAAGTGTGAGTGTTTAACAATTGTTAAAGTTCACTTGCGAATGTAACTTTTAAAACAAATTTTGCAATTTACACATGAAAGAACTGAAACCAACATGGCCATTTTAAAAGATGAGAAACTTAACAATCCAGATCTTTTTCAATATATAATTTCAGTTACATCACACTGTAAACTTTTGCAAAAATTCTGCATCTTACAATCTTATACTCCACAACCACCTGATGAAGGAGCAGCACTCAGAAAGCTAGTGCTTCCAAATAAACCTATTGGACTATAACATGTCATTGTGTGATTTTTAACTCAGTGTTTGCTGTACGTTGCTTTAAGTGAGGGCTCTGCTGTTGGACTACTTTGCTTGCCACTAGATCTGGAGGAATTTGCAAAGGCAACATTAGTGGTATTTCTCCAGTAAACCATGGATAGTAACATTATACAAATAACCCAAGGGTTTTCACAGACGACGTACAATGATTAAGGATAATTAAGCTAAGAATTTAAATAAACTCGTCAACTGTGGAAGATTACTGCCCAGTATTCTTTCTTAATATTAAATACTGCACAATAAACAGATTGACAGCCCAGACTTCATAAAATAATGTTACATTTTAAGCAGCCCTCTGTCGAACATACTTACCAAGTCATAAGTATTTAAGTAGGGAGCGAGAGACTTCTGGAATTCAATTGAATTCTCAGTTTATTTAATCTCTTGTCCATGTAACAGCTCATTATGTAAACAGTCAGGGTGATGGCTATTCAAAACTCAATCCATGTTAAAGTCTCATTGTTTTCAGAGGCACTTTGCACATTCCTGCAGTAATCTGAATTTAATTTCCCTCCTGCAACCAGTGTTTCAGACACTGCAGTGAACAATGACTTGTGCAGCCAGCACTCAATACTCCGAGAAGCAATTTAATCTGAAGAATGGTGTATATTCAGTTGCAATACAGTGCAGTAACACCTGTTGCTCAGAAACTGAGGTTAACTGTACACCTCTTTGCTTTTTAACTCATTTCATAACCACCCACTGCACCTCCTTATCAGAGTGTTTAAAGTGTTATAACAAGGGAAAGCCAATCCATTTGAGATAGTGACTTCTCTTCAAGCATCTAGTTATGGAACATTGGAACCCCTCCAGATATCCCAGGAGAGAGTTCCTAGACTACAGTCAGGAAAATATTCTACAGCAGTATGTTTCTTGCTCAATGAGGTAGGAGGCCTGGCCCTTGCGAATGAGTTGCATGGTGGTTCAAGTGCCAAGAGGGTAACATTGAGGAGACAGTGTTGCTTGCATCATGAAGTTTGGCTTAGTTATGAAAAAGTCATAGAGTCGCAGAGAGGTACAGCACAGAAATAGACACCGGTCCAACTCCTCCATGCCAATCAGATATCCTAACCTAATCTAGTCCATTTTGCCAGCACTTGGCCCATAAAAGAACAAAGAGAAATCAAGAGCAAGATTAACCAATTGGGGAAAAGCCAACTTCAGTGATGCAAGAATGCTGCTGATAAATTGGCATCAAAGTTTGGCAGGTGGAACTGTCACTGAGCAATGGGCTGCTTTTCAAGAAGAGATAGTTTGGGCATAGTTGAAGATAATGTTCCCAAAAATGGAAATGGTATGTATAAACACATCCAGAACTGCCTGGATGATGAAAGGTAGACAGATAAAGATGAAAAAAAACAAAGAAGTGACCTCATGAGAGACGCTAGGTAGATAATACAACCGAGAACAGAGTTGGAAATGGAAGATTCAGAGGAAACCTGAAAAAAACAAATAAAAGAAGCAACCAGAGGGTATGAAGAGAGATTGGCAGAGAGGATCCAAAAGTCTTCTATAGGAATATGAGTTAAGAAGGGTGGTAAAAGGAGAAGTGGGGTAGATTAGGGACCGAAAGGGGGATTATGCTTGGAGGCAGGGAATATGGCAGAGATATTAAATTAATACTTGGCGTCTGTCTTTATGAAAAAACAAGATGCCATGAGATCAGGAAGTCATTCAGGCACTTGAGGGTTTAAAAGGGGCAAGAAGGAGGTATGGGACAGGTTGTCTGTACTTGGAGTTCATAAGGTACCAGGGCAGAATGAGATGTATCCAATGATGGTGAAAGAAGTGGGAATGGAATTTTACACAGTAACTGGCTATGCTTTTTCCAGTCTTCCCAGACTCAGGGATGGTGCCAGGGTTCCTGGAGAAATGCAGATGTTTCATCCCTGTTGAAAAAAGAATGTCAGAAAAAGACCAGCAACTACAGACCACTCAGTTTAACCACAGTTGGGGGAACGTTTCTAGAAATAACAGTTTGGGGCACAATTAAGAGCCATTTGGGTAAATGCAAGTTAATAAAATAAAGAAAGTAAGTATTATTTTCAAGGGCGAATCACGTTGAGCTTGATGGGACATTGTTTTGCTGAGGGAACAGGGACGATTGATTGTTGAGAACATGGACTTCGAAGAGATGTTAAATAAAGTGCCTCAGGACAGACAAGTGAGCAGAATTAAGCTCCGGGTTAAAAGAGACAGGAACAATACGCAAACAAAACTGGCTGAGGAATTAGCAACAGAGACTAATGGTTAGTGGGTGTTTTACAGATTGGGGTTTGCAATGAAGTTCCCCAAGAGCCCATTTTCCGGGTTCTTCATGATTAAAACTAATGATCTGGACTTATTAGATCAAGGGTATAATTTAAAATTTGTAAATGATGCAAAGCTTGGAAGTATTGTGAAATGTAAGTTTGCAAGTCATGTTACAGCTGGGTAAGACTTTAGTTCGGCCACATTTGGAGTATTGCGTGCAGTTGTGGTCACCACGTTATAGGAAGGATGTGGAGAGGGTGCAGAAGAGGTTGAGCAGAATGTTGCCTGGATTGCAGTGTATGAAGCTATAAGGAGGTGTTGGACAAACCTGGATGGTTTTTCGTGAGAGCATTAAAGGCTGAGGGGGTTGGAGGAGTCTGTTTTTTCCCCAGGCTGGAAATGTCAAACACGAAGGTTTAAGGAGATAGGGGAAAATTTAAAGGAGTTGAAAATGTGTTGCTGGTTAAAGCACAGCAGGTCAGGCAGCATCCAAGGAATAGGAAATTCGACGTTTCGGGCATAAGCCCTTCATCAGGAATAAAGGAGATGTGCAAGGCAGCTATTGTACACAGAAGATGGTAAGTGCCTGAAACGCAGTGCCTGGGAGATGGTGGGAGCAGATTCAATAGCAATGTTGAAGAGGCATTTTGATAAATGTAAGAATAGACAGGAAAGAGGGTTGTGAAGTTATTATGGAAAGTTCAGAAAAGGGGGAATGTGTTGGCGCATTAACCAAATGATAATGGTAATATAGCAGTTGTCCAGAACACCAGGCTAATGTTCTGGAGTCATGGGTTTGAATCCCATCATGCAATAAAAAGCTGGCTCAGTGGCAATTAGGTAACCAGTGTCAACTGCAGCAGGACGCAAGAGGACATCATTGGGCGAATCACTCCAACAGGCAGCCAACATAGACAAGATGTCTCGAAACGCCTCGTTCTCTGCAGTAACCACTCTGTGCTCCTGTAATATACAATCCATCTGGACAAGATTCCAGTCTCAAATCACTCCCAGATAGCCGTAAACTACCCATACCCCTTGAAGAAGATTCCAGTCTGTAATCGCTGCAAAAGAAACAAGACTAGGGGAAATCAAAAGGGACTGCCAATTCATCTTTCACAGTTTTAGGAAACAAGACAAGAGTTATAACTAAGTCCCAGTGGCCCTAATTGGGGCGATTGAGCTGGAGACGCAGCTGATGAGTACTCAGTAACCCCAGGGTTAACTGCAGGCTGGATACATTTCACTATAAAGTGCCATTCAGCATGTACTCACGCTGACAATAAATCTTTCCTGAGAGCTGTGAGCCCATGAATGGATGGAGTTTATGACCACTGGCTGGACTCATTAATGGCAAGAATCAAGTGTGTGCCAGGGGAATGAGAAATGTTGGGTTTCCTCTCTTTTTAAGTGATGGACCCAAAAGGGAGAGATCATCCAGTCTTTTCAGAAGACAGCCAGCAGCGAGCTGGACTGAGATCAGCTGGCTCTTGTGTAACTCAAGGCAAGGTGTAGACAGCTTTCCCAAGCTTCCCTGGTCCCAGGCAGCTTTTTGGAAAAGAGATCATTTTCAGACAATGAACAGACAACTAACCCTTCAGTCACCCAGCAGATCAGTCACGACAATTTCCTATTTCTCCTTTTGCTGTGTTTCAGTTCTATTTTGCTTTCTTTCCTTGTTCACCAGTGTCAGATGTTAGTGCTCCAGCTCACTCCCTCACCTCCTCAGAATTTTAGCCCCTCTTTTCCAGTTCTCCGTCAATATTAAGATGCAGAGTTAGTCCCCCTCGGCACTGTCCCTCCAACTCTTTCAGATAATCAACAGAGCTTGGGTTACGTTAGGCAGAAACTCCCTCCCTCCTTTCCCAACTCCATAACCCCTGAAGGTAGTGAGGAAGGTGGCAATGAAGGGGAAATAATGGGGAGATTAATCCCGTGAAAGGAAGTCTCCAGCTTCTAGCCACCTCTAAAATTCCGTGAAGGCAGGAAGGGCAGTTGAGGGGAGGGAGCGTTCTCAATTTCCCAACAATAAAGGTGAGAGACCGGGACTGCATGCCTGAGAGTTTGAGGGGGTGGCTATGGTAAGTGACTTACCTGCTCATTGCAAATTAGGCCTCAACCAACAGACTTTCGGGCCTGAAGGCTGCTGGGAAGTTGGCGGCTGAGGTCTAGGAAAAGTGATATGTGGGCCTTTGGTTTGTCCTAATGAACTGATAGGTGAGCAATCGGGTGGGTGACCTGGACAGTGGAGGTGGTGTGTTAGTACGCCTCCTCAAACATTCACCCTCCAAATTTTCCCCACCAAACTTCAAAAGAAATCATAAAATCTCGCCCATCGGGTTGACAGACAATTCATCCACTGGTTTCTGACTTGTTTGGCTTTCGTTCCACCATCTCAGCCAATTGCCTTCCATTCTTTACTTCCGTAGCCATTTACCCAACCTGCATTGCTCTTCCCAACGCCATTGTGATTGCATGCTCCCTATTCCTATCGTGGCTATGTGCTTTCTCTCAGAGAAACCCCTGGGTTAAGCACATCACAGATAAAGAATTGAGTGAATTCCCCTCTACATCATCCTCTTGCAATGCCAGGTAACCTAGAGCTAGATCAGATTCAGAATAGCAG
Source organism: Hemiscyllium ocellatum (assembly GCF_020745735.1). Taxonomy (NCBI): domain Eukaryota; kingdom Metazoa; phylum Chordata; class Chondrichthyes; order Orectolobiformes; family Hemiscylliidae; genus Hemiscyllium; species Hemiscyllium ocellatum. Next base: position 26,600,688 of record NC_083403.1, read on the forward strand.
CTCCTTCACGATGCCCGTAACATAGCAATCAGGGCTTACAGATTCAATGAAGACATCCACCAACTGACACTCAACCCTTCTAGGTAGAAAGGTAAAAGATTGAATGGTACTATTTCAAAAGGTTATCTCCGGCGTCCTGGTGACTACTGACCATCCCTCAAAATCATAACATCATTCAGCTTTACCATGATCTCGCCTCGTCCTGTTTGGAGCTCCCTCATGGACAATATTTCCTACTGCCAACACCAGTAAGCTTCCCACCTCTCAGAGTGAATGTGAGGAGTTTTGGAACGTGGTCAGTTTCTCACTGGGATACTGGTTGTCGTCCTTGAGAGAGCACTTGAACTTTAACAGCTCAGATCGGACGATTTCAGCTCGTGAGTTCATTTCCCACCTTCCGGTGCAGGTGACCCCAAGGGCAGCACGGTGGCTCAGTGGTCAGCACTGCTGCCTCACAGCACCTGGAACTCAGGTTCGATTCAACCCTTGGGCGACCGTCTGTTTGCCTGCTCTCCCTGTGTCTGTGTGGGTTTCCTCACACAGTCTGAAGTTGGGCAGGTTAAGTGGATTGGCCATGGGAAATGTAGATGGTAGTAGTCAGTGGCTCACCTTCTCACTGTGGGGTAGGTACAGGGATGGGGTAGGGAAGTGAGTATGGTTCTTTGGAGGGTTGGTGTGAACTTGATGGGCTTCCACTCTTTAGGGATTCTATGATTTGAAGGTTTGTTGGATATCTGCATCATCTGAACCCATGACAAGGTCAAGAGACAGAAGATGCTCTTCATCCCCTGTTAGGGAGATGGTCCAAGCTCCCTTTTGTTCCACATATGGACAAAACCCAGAAACTACTGTTCCAAAATAATTCGCTCTGCTCCAGCCAATAAAAACAACTGATGACGGGATTCTGATTAATGGAAGGGTCCTGTTTATGATGACAATTACTCTGCATTCCACAATGACTGCCAAGCATGTCGTAAAACCAAACACTCCAAACAACAAAGGAGCGCAAGACATTGCAAATCTACATCAGGTTTCGTTCTATTTCCACTTAGACATTTTTCTGGTCTCCAGACTATCATTTAACCTTGATGTTTCTTTCTCGTGAGATTTGCATTTGTTTTGGGGTGGGGGGGGGGGGGAGAGACTAAAGCGCAATAGTTGGGAATCTTGCCAGATCCAACTCGGCGCGTCTTTTCAAGAGGTAATATTGAACACCACCCCCCGAATCCCCTGGCAACATAGAGCTGTGTGAACATGATCCTTTATGCTCTCCCTCATCTGCTCTCGGCACAACACTTGCAAAAGCGCCAAGAGGGAATTATTCACTGAGCTCTGATGTCTGAGAGCTTTCAAAGTCATCAAACAGAAAGCAATACACGATATTTCTTAGGCAAAGTGGCCTGAGCTTGTTTGGATTTGTGCTGAGTCCTTTAGAGATGGGTTTTCTAGACATGGGAGGTGCTATCACCATTGGGGTTATAAGAGCATCAGAAACAGGAGCAGGAGTAGGCCATCTGGCCCCACCAGCCTGCTCCACCATTCAATAAGATCTTTCCATGGAATCAGCTCCACTTACCCGCCCCCCTCACCATAATCCTTAATTCCCATACTGCTCAAAGATCGATCTTTGCCTTATTCAACAAGGCAGCCTCAACTGGACAGGGAATTCCTTAAGCTGGGGTCACTGAACAATGAGGGAAGTGAGAACTGCAGATGCTGCAGAGTTAGAGTCGAAAAGGATGGTGCTGGAAAAGGCACAGCAGGTCAGGCAGCATCCGAGGAGCAGGAAAGTTGACGTTTCGGGCATAAGCCCTTCCACAATGTTGACTCTTCTGCTCCCTTGGATGTGGCCTGACTTGCTGAGCTTTCTCAAGTGCCACCCTTATCGTCACCGGACAATGGTGAAGAATAGAGTCAAGATTAGAGTGGTGCTGGAAAAGCACAGCAGGTCAGGCAGCATCCGAGGAGCAGGAAAATTGATGATTTTGGCAGGAGCCCTTCATCAGGAAGGTTACGTTCTCCTCTCGCTAACTCTGGGGCATTGAGACCAATTGCAAATTGTCCAAAATAGAGTTGAGATCGGCAGTATTGTTGCAAAACCTCAGAACAGCAAGACGTGAGATGAGTCCCCTGGATATCTAGCATGCGCCTAATTCTGTGCATGTTTACCTGCTGGGGGGAAAAGGGGGTGCTTGGACCAGTCAAAGTATCCAACCCAAGTTGCAGCCCACCAGCAAGTAGACCATTGGGCTGAGCATGCAGAATGCAGTCAGGGTGGAGGGAGGGGCGTTCAAGCCTCCACTCCCGATCACACCAGTGCAAGCTCCAGCCAGAGGAGCACTGAGGGGGCACGGCACTTGCGGCCTGGCTAGCTCAACTGAGACCACCATCTTAGATGGGGGAGGTACAGCGCGCGGCACTGTTTGCAGAAGACTAGGGATGCCCTCCTCAGTGTCATGGGCATTATTATATCTCCGCCAACCAACAATACAGACGGGCAATATCTGGTCATTATCTCCTCGCTGCTTGTGGAATCTTGCTGTGCACACAGTAGTGGGTGCCCATCTTGCACTACAACAGAGACTCTATGCTTCAAAATGTATTTTCTTGGAGTGCATCCCAGTAGTGCACTCCATGCAATTGGCCGCCCATGGCAGATAGGCCAATGAAAGCTCTTCCTTACCTCCGCCAACTTGTGCCAGTTGAACGACTTCAGCGGGTGCGACGGCTGCGGGATGGCCTTCTTCTTGGAGCTTCCCATCGTCGGCAGGCAGAAAGCGGGTGGCACTGCGCAGCTGAAGAAGGGGGGGGCTCCAGGGGGAGGGGGTGGGGGCCCACCAGGTGGCAGGGGCGGGGGAGGGGGAGGCAGGAACTCGTACGGGAGGGCTGGGGGCGGTGGGGGCAGCTCGCCCAGGACGGGAGGGGGAGGGGGAGGGAGGGGCCCGCCAGGCGGCGGAGGGGGAGGGGGATGGGGGAAGGGGAGGCCGCCCGCATTCTGAAACAGAGAGAGAGTGACAAAGTCAGGAACAAAAAAAAGGAAACTTGGCTGACACTGACGCTTCGGGGGCAAAACCGCTGGAGGAACTCAGCAGCGTTTGTGAAGAGAAAACACTGGAGCTAACACATCGGGTCCCAGCCATCCTTCTTCAGTGAAAACCTTCAGACGTTGTACCCAAGACGTTAACTCTGTTTTCTCTCTCTCCATAGACTCTGCCAGACCTGCTGAGCTTCTCCAGCACTTTCTGTTTTTGTCTCAGATTTCCATCAGTCACAGTTCTTGGTTTCTTACCATCTTTGGGAGTACTGCTTGGGTAAACATTTACCATTCAGCCCCTCCAGCCCTGCTTCATGCACGGGCAGGACAATAATGGATTTATGCATTCATCGCGTTTTACACACTCACATTGTTAAACAGTCTCTCCATGATGACTGGAAGATTGTACGTGGTTTATTCTCCAGTAACAGCATTCCACAACGCTGTTCACCCCAAGCCGCAATAACCTCACGATGATATAAACTCTTGAATGAGTCTGCTGTCGAGCCATTGAGCCAATGACCCAAAGGCAGAGTATTCCCTTTGCTTCCCACCACGTCAAGTTCCCATGTTTAGGTGACCCCCTTCCCTGAACAGCCTCAGGCACAGCACATGAACCATGACTTGCCTCTAGTGTCCTGTCTAGATTAGAGTGGTGCTGGAAAAGCACATCAGTCCCGGCAGCATCCGAAGAGCAGCAAAATCGACATTTCGGGCAAAAGCCCTTCATCAGCAATACAGGCAGAGAGCCTGAAGGGTGGAGAGGTAAGATTTTATCTAATGTCCTGTGGTTTTCCAAAGACCCCAACCACACCGCACACCCCCATCCCTCCTCACTCCCCCCCACCCCCCGCCTCCCCAGAGTGAAGCAAATGGATCTTTCTGGATTGCTTACTTTCTCTGAACTAACAGAAGAGTTGAAGTGAAAATCTCATGGCTGTCCACTTATGGGAATCGTAGAATGGCGAGAGCACAGAAGGAGGCCATTCAGTCCCCTGTGTCTGTTACTAGCTCTTTGCAAGAGCAACTCTCCGAGTCGCAGCCCTGCCCTTTTCCCACAGCCTGGAAAATCTAAGTGTCTGGATGATTAGTGAGTTGCCGTCGGGCCACGGATGGAGCAAATCTCATTGAAGGAGGGCTGTAACGGCTGGTCCGCTGTCTTTGAGGGGCCCTCCCTCGCTGTGCAAGTGATCTGACTGTCGGAATTTGAGAAGGAGTCTTCAACCTTGAGGGAGGTGGGGAGCATGGGGTGGAGCTGAATTCTGCAGGGGTGCTGCAGAAGCAGAGATCAATGGATCTCAGTTCGACCAGTAACGCACCTCCCCTCACTGGTGAAGAGAAGTGCAAGGCAGGTCAAGTCCCTTGGGGGGGGGGAGGGAGGGAAGACAGATTTACCTAGAAGAAACCAGGCCCCTTTTAATGATAAAACAAAGAACTGCGGATGCTGGAGATCTCAAACAAAAAACAAAAATTGCTGGAGAAACCCAGCACGTTTGGCAGCATTTGTGGGAAGAAAGCAGAGTTCCTGTTTTGATCCTTCACAGCCACTAAACTTTAAAAGTAAACTCTACTTGTTTTTCACAAATGATGCCAGGCCTGCTAGTTTCTCCAGCAATTTCTTGTTTCTACCCCTGTGAACAAAAACTCTTTAAGTATAACATATTGCAGAGGCTTACTGTTGCTTTCATGTGGCAATTGCTCATGGAATCACAGTACTAGAATCACAAAATAATAATAACAATAATTAGAGACTAACAATAATAGGGAGGTGATAGCCTACTGGTATTATCGCTGAACTATTAAATCATGGCAGATGGTGGAATTTGAATTCAATAAACATCTGGAATTAAAAGTGTAATGATAACCATGAAATGGTTGTTGATTGTTGGAAAAGTCCATCTGGCTCACTAATATCCGGAAGGGAGGGCAATCTGCCATCTTACCTGGCCTGGCCTACGTGTGACTCCAGAGTCACAACATTGTGCTGACTTTTCACTGAGCAGTTAGGAATGGGCAATAAATGCTGGCCTAGCCAGCAACACTCACATTCTGTGAATGAAGAAAGGAAACTCTCTGTGCCGTACTGCATGGAGAATGGAATGCATGGTCAGATGTAGTCTAAATCCCTTTTCTACTCCATCATAGCAATACACCCCTCTGCAGAAACCTGGGGAAAAGGACTTTCCTAGCACTGACAGTCTCTCAGTCCTATCTGCGGGACATTAGCTCTGTGAAGAACAGAAGGAATCGGAGGGCAGCAGATATGAGCCCTTCAACCTGCTCTGTCCTTCAGCACCACTATAGCTGATCTTTTCCTCCCTCTCTCCATATGCTTCGTTTCCAATAATCTGCCCATCCCAGGCCTAAATACATTCACCAACGAAGAACTCACACCCCTCTGGGGGAAAGAATGCACAGTCCTCTGAGCTGAAACATTTCTCTTCATCTCAGTCCAAAATGATTGGCCCTTTATTTTGAATCTATGCCCCCTCCTTCTCGTTTCCCTGGTCTGGGGAAAGGACTGATGAGCACCAATCCTGCCAGAATTTTGGATGCTTCAACCTCCTAATCGAATAATTGTCAAAGAGTATAGGCCTACCTCACATTATAGGACAACTATCTTCCTACCAGTTTAGCCAACCTTCAGCTGGCTGCTGTCAGTACAGGAGCTTAGATATGGAGAGACAGAACCTTGTTAGGAGTAATTGGACTCCAGGCAATAAAGGGGTCTCACCTTAAATTCTAACGACTTGGGCTGGATTTGAAAGGACGGATGGTAAGTGGACAAACAAGACAACTTACACGTCATGGTCTTGATGAGCTCCTGGTCTGGTTTTGACCTCCTGACACGGCCAAAGAGGAAATCAGGTTTTATTTCCCACAACCCCTGCTGACGTCGGGTTACCCCTCAATGACTAGAGAGACAATAAAGCACTATGGAAAAGGGAGGAGTTTAAAGATGTCAAACTGCAATGGAGCAGCTGTCATGGTGTTGGCCAGGCCTGACGGACCAGCTGGTAGTGACATGAGCATCACTTTTGGGGAAAGAATAATAAACGGGCTCTATAAAACCAGCCCAGTGGCTGCACCTATTCTCCTTTAGAGACTTGTGAAATCCAAAACAAGGATATCAGTTGAAAGCAGCATGGCTAGCGTCTAGCCACCCTGGGACAGTGGAGGCTAAGAGTCAACTTTGACCGGATGGAAAAGAGCCAATCAAAGGCCTGAAAACTGGAGTTTGAACGGAGTGGGGCTGCGACTGGATGGTCTGAGACAACCCATTTTGCACAAGACCAAATATCCTGTCAAAGTCAGACTCCGTGCTAACGACAATTAATGAAACCCTAAATAACTCTTCCTGGCAACCGAACAGATCCCACAGATTGCAACATTCCTTCTTTTAAAAGTGAAAAGGAAACAAGAATTCGATTACAGTATACAGAAATGGAAAAGAATTTTAGTTCAGAAATGGATCATTCCATCAGTGTTTACATTCCCCACGGGTCTCCGCCCAACCTTATCTAACCCTTTCACTGTAGACCTTTATCTATCACTTCCTTATCTAGCTCGCCCTTAAATGCATCTGTGCTATTCACCTCAGCTACCTCTGGTTGGTATTTATATCCCTGGAAATTCTTTCTGGCTGTCTCATGTCTCAGCGAGATCCTGATGAGAAATTCCCTCTCTTGCAGCATTATGTTATGTCAGATTAATCAAATTCCTCTTCAACTTTACAAACAACATGTTCTCTTTCCTGTCAGGGACCGCAGGGCATCTGAAAACTTATGCTTGTATGTGTTTTTAAAATGAGGGAAATTTGGCAGTAAATATAAAAGAATTGAGCGTTGGATAAATAATGCTTGCCATGTTGTGTAAAAACATGCTAAAGAATGTTGCAAAATAAATGAATATGAAATACAGTATCCCTTGTTCTGGTTGACAAAGGGGCAGCCAATCTTTCTCTAAGGGCAATAATAAAGTGGGTGCCTGGTTCACCTCTCTTTCTCAGCTTTCCATCATATTCCCGAGTTGTACCTTGTAGATGGCGAACAATGGTCAATAAGACCCTGCTGATAAACACTCCAGGAAAACTCACTTCTCTGCTCTGAGTAGCTTCTTGGTTTCTTTAACATCTGCTCCAACCCTGAACAAAAATGTGTTTTAGCTGGTGGGATGGTTCTTCTGACAGTGCAGCCTACTCTCAGTCCTGTACTGGTGTTCTGAGCTGGATTGTCTGCTGAATCTTGGGAGTACTGAACACATAACCAGCATTATCATTCATTCATTCATGGGACGTGGGCATCGCTGACTGGGTCAACAAATACTGCCCCTCCCTCACTGCTCCTGAGAGGTGGTGGCGAGCTGGTTCCTTGAACCACTGCAGTCAATGTATTGTAGGTAGACTCACAAAGCCATTAGGGAGAGGAATTTCAGGAATTTGACCCAAAGTCAAGGAAGGAAGGTTGATCTGTTTCCAAGTCAGGCTGATGACAAGCAACCTGAAGGTGGTGATGTTGCCCTTATCCTTCTAGATGGAAGTAGTCATGGGTTTGGAAGGTACTGTTTAAGGTGCTTCAGTGAATTTCTGCAATACATCTTGTTGATGGTCCACAATGCTGCTACTGAGCAGTGGTCATGGAGGGATTAGATGTTTATGGATGTGGTGCCAATCAAGTGGGCTGCTTTGTCTTGGATGGTGTCAAGTTTCTTGAGTGTTGCTGGAGCTACACCCATCAGGGACATGGAGTGTACTCAGTCACACTCCTGAGTTGTTCTTTGTTGATGATGGACAGACACTGCGGAGTCAAGAGGTGAGTTACTCGCTGCAGAATTCCTAACCTCTGTAGTCACTATATTTAGATGGTTCAGTTTCTGGTAAATGGTACCTATCCCAGGGTGTTGATAAAGGGGGAATAAATGATGGCAATTGCATTGTTTGTCAAGGAGTGGTATCGAGAGTGGGGTGCTGGAGAAGCACAGCAGGTCAGGCAGCATCCGAGGAGCAGGAGAATCGATGTTTCGGGGAAGAGGTGATGGTTAGATACTTTCTTTTGGGGGATGGTCATAGCCTGGCATTTTGAGTCAAGAATGTGACCATAAAAATGTTGTCACTTTTCAACCCGTGCCTGGATATTGTCCAGATCTCGAAGCTTCGGTATCTGAAGATTCGCGAATAGTGCTGAACATTGTGTAATCATCGGCAAACATCCTCACTTCTGACCTTACGATGGTGGGAAAGTCATTGATGAAGCAGCTGAAGATGGTCAGGCCTAGGACACTACACTGTTGAACTCCTGCAGAGATGTCCTGGAGCTGAGATGACTAACCTCCAACAAATCTAACTATTGCCCTTTATGCCGAACATAACTCCAATCAGCGAAGACTTCCTCTCTAATTCCCATTGATTCCGGTTTTGCTATGATTCCCTGGTGCTACACTTGGTCCTGATGTCAAGGGCTGTCACTCTCACCTCCCCTCTGGATTTCAGCTTTTTTGTCCATATTTGAACCAAGGCTGTAATGAGGTCAGGTACTGAGTGATCCTGACAGAACCCGAACTGGGCGTCACTGAGCAGGTGTAGCTTGATAGCACAGTTGATGAGGCTTTCCATCACCTTACTGATGATTGAGAGAAGACTGATGGGGCAGTGATTGGCCGGGTTGGATTTGTCCTGCTTTTTATGTACAGTACATACTTGGGCCATTTTCCACAATTTCGGGTAGGTTCCAGTCTTGAAACTGTACTGGAACACTTGGCTGCAGGAGCAGCTGGTCAAATCTTCATTAAAATATTGGCCTAGCCAGCAATACCCACATTGCATGAACAGGGTGTGGGTTTATATCCCAGTGCAGTACTGAGGGTGTACTGCTCTGTTGGAGATACTGTCATTTGCATGAGGCTTTGAACAAAGTCTGCTCTTTCAAATAAACATAAAAGATAATTTTGTAATAACAAAGAAGGGGAGGGGAGCTCAACAGGCATCCCGGAAAACTTGTAATATTCAAACAACGCTTAAAACGCATAAAAGGGAAACGGAAATGGCTGGAGAAATTCAGCAGGTCTGGCAGCATTTGTGGAGAAAGAGTAGAATCAACTGACCCTGCTTCAGAACTGCTGGCAGCGAGGAAGAGATGGTATTCATGTTGAACACCAAACTGGGTTTGGGAGGGTTGGCGTAAAGCATGGGTGGAGTTGGAGCCCAATTAAAATGTACGATCTTGTCAGAATTGTCGACGAGGATTACCACGTTGCTAATTCTGTAATAGTGACTACACTTTATGAGTACATTTTTAGCTTCAGAGTGCTTTAAGATAACCTGTGATCACGCATGCAAGTCTTTCATTCATAAAGAACATATGGAGTTTGAAAACTAGGTCATCTGAAATCTATCTGTCTGAAATTTCAAGCATTCAGAATAAAGCGGTTTCTTTAAACACAGTAGCACTGGGACCCTGAAGGGGCACAAGCTAATAGCAGCCAGGAGGAGGACTTACTGAGTTTGTTAGTTCATTCAGACGGATGGAGAATTCCACCACTTGCTCCCTTGCTTGGCGCAACTCTGCTGACTCTTTCTGGAGTTTGTCCTTCATCTTATTGAGAGTTTTCATCATGTCATCCTTCTCCTGGGTTTTGGTCTCACACTCCCTCTCCTTCTTCTCCAGCCTTGCCAATAATTCCACGTGTTCTGTCCACAACAAAAGACAATCACATGCCTGTGGGCGTGAGGCAGATGGCCATATGACCTTTGACCCCATGCATGGGCCCAGCGGGGACACAGTGACATAAGCAGCACCTTAGGTATCGGGGATTCCTCACAAAACAGAGCAGATTTTCACCAAAAGAAATAGATCACCCTTCAGTTATAAATCCCATCAAATTATCATTCCATTGAAATGAACAGGGGTGACAATATTGTTAGATTAGATTACTTACAGTGTGGAAACAGGCCCTTCGGCCCAACAAGTCCACACTGACCCTTCGAAAAGCAACCCACCCAGACCCATTCCCTACATTTACCCCTTCACCTAACACTACGGGCAATTTAGCATGGCCAATTCACCTAACCTGCACATCTTTGGACTGTGGGAGGAAACCAGAGCACCTGGAGGAAACCCACGCAACACAGGGAGAATGTGCAAACTCCACACAGACAGTCGCCCGAGGCAGGAATTGAACCCGGGTCTCTGGCACCGTGAGGCAGCAGTGCTAACCACTATACACTCTACCTTAGTGTCTTCAGGAATTATAGATTGAACTCCAAGACAGAGCTACCAGTAACTCAGGGGAAATATTGTGAATATTGGTATTAAAATATATAAAAACTAAACCACTTTTAAAAAAATTTGCATTTGATTTCTTTTTTCTGTCAACACTCATTAGGTTGGGAGAGAGAACAATGGTCCGCTAAGGCAGTTTCAATGAATGCTTCCATCCGATGGGAATGAGGGCTGAGGCTGGTGGAGACAGAAGGTCTTGTGATGAAATTCCATGGTTGGCAACCCTTTGTAATGGATGAGCAACCAGCTATGCAAGGTTAGGACCAATGTGGCAACACTAGTGATATACCAATCATGATGCCTTTGGTGTTAGTTAGGAACACTCTGGTCCACTGCACACATAACTCTGCTAAAGCCATCTGAAACCACTACCTGTTGAATGAAATGATTGTAATTAAGTCTATTATCTGAGGCTGAGGGACAGAATTGAACAAAGCAGGTCCTTTAGCCCATCTCAGTTAGAGAGGTGACCTTTTTAAGCAGGCAAAGTTCTTATAGGAATCACAGAATTGTTATGGCCAATCAGCCCATCACGTCTATGCAAGCTTCTCATTACCCCGTGCCCATCTCTTGCTCTATTCCCTCTGCCCTTGCGCATTATTACTGACAGGGAGATGGGAAAATGTTGCTTTACCTTGTGGGAAGAGTTTAGGAGCAGAGGATATACTCTCACTATAAGGGCTCACATATTTAAGACAAAGATGAAGAAGAATTTCTTTTCTCACAGGATACTGAATCTGTGATAATTCTCCGTCACAGACGGCTGTGGATGTTAAATATGTTCGAGGCTAAGACAGATGGATTTTTGATCAGTAAAAGAACGAAAGTTTATGGGGAAAAGGCAGGAAAATGGAGCTGAGAAATATCAGATCAGCCACGATCTCATAGAACGGCAGAGCAGATGGTGTCTTATGGTGCCGTGGTTTAAGTTGTACACTCAGCGCATTGTTGTAATTTGCAATGCACAGTGTGAAAGTGAGATGAAACAAATTCAGTAATAACTTTTAGACTACTTACAGTGTGGAAACAGGCCCTTCAGCCCAACAAGTCCACACTGACCCATGCCCCTAAATTTGTCCCTTCACCTAACACTACGGGAAATTTAGCATGGCCAATTCACCTAACTGTGGGAGGAAACCAGAGCACTTGGAGGAAACCGGTGCAGACATAGGGAGAATGTGCAAACTCCACACAGACAGTTGCCTGAGGGGGGAATTGAACCCAGGTCTCTCGCGCTGTGAGGCAGCACTGCTGCTCACCGTGCCGCCCAACACTCAACAGGGACTTTTTCATGAACAGGCACAAAAGAGAAAAAAAAGGCAGGATTGTGGAAAAGTGTGGGCTGAATTAGCTCTTTCAGAGAACTAGTGCAGGCAATAATGTGCTGGAGCCTCCTCCCACTACACCGTAGTTAATGTAATCAACTCTTTTCAGAATGGAACCAGCACCATCCAAACTATTGAAAGGACAGTGAGGGCATTAATCCTTTTCAAGACTGTTTCTGATCCATTCAGGCAAGTGAAGGCAATGAATATAGTGCACAAGGTCTGTCTCTCACTTAGCTCAGTCTGGAGAATCTGCAACACTGGTCAAGGAAGCTGAAATATTCAAAACTCCAAGACATTTGTTAAGGAGCAAAAATAGGGAGGCTATTCTAGTACGTACGTTCAGTGAAGTTATTTATGTGGCAAAAAGTTGGGGTGGTATGGTTGCTCAGTGGTTAGCATTGCTGCCTCACAGCACCAGTGACCCAGGTTCAATTCCAGCTCCAGGCGACTGTCTGTGTGGAGTTAGCACATTCTCCCAGTGTCTGTGTGCGTATCCTCCCACAGTACAAAGATGTGCCGGTCAGGTGAATTGGCCATGCTAAATTGCCCATAGTGTTAGGTACATTAATCAGAGGGAAATGAGCCTGGGTGGGTTATCCTTTGGAGGGTTGGTATGGACTGGTTGGGCTAAAGGGCTTGTTTTCACACTGTAGGGAATCCAATCTTTAAAAAAAACAAGCTCTTGGTGAAGCTGTCTGCTGTGAACTGGCAACACTCCTATTTCTTAACAAGATGGAGAGAGAAGTTGGGTACAAAACGATCAGGAAGCAATGATCAGGAAGCAACCCTCAGGTCAGGTCCTGGCTGAGATAATCTGAGGGGAATTGTAACACCATAATGATACTGGAATCATGACATGGAACAACACTGTCAACTGCAAATATAAATAAAAGCAGAATGGACTGGGGAACTCAACAGATCCGGCAGCACCTGCGGAGCAAGAGATAAGTTCACATTTCCAGTCTGATAGGACTCCTCTTTGGAACCTAAACTGAGTGAACACTCCTTTGCTCTCCACAGATGATGCCACACCTGCTGGAGTTCCTTCAGTACTTTCGGTTTTAATTTCAGATCATCGCGTCCGCAGTGTTAACCAAATCCACGTGAAATTCTGTCTCGGCAAACTTACCTTTCCTGAACTTCTCGGCTTGATCCTTCCACTGCTTCACCTCATTTTCATTCACTAGCCTAAAGATAGTTAAAAGATTGTCATTTCCATTCAGTACATGACCTGGAGTTCTCTCATCCACGATAGTCAAAACCTCAATGAGCCCAAATGGTACGGGCAATAGGTGATACAACACAGAGGGTGGGGGGGGACAGGGAACAGCAGATTGGATGGACCAGCTTCAAAGGGAAGGAGAGACTATCTTTCACTGAGCTATTGGGTTTACGATCACATGGGGAGTGCAAGTTGCCATGACAGCACACACGTTGTAAACTGCATTTAAGGATAATGACGGTAGATGTTCCAACATTTTCTCCATCTCACAGCTGACTAGGAAGCTCTCCTGCTCTTCCCACCTGGCATTAGCATGTTGTAAGAATTCAGATTCATAACCAAACCTGTTATGAACGCACGTTCCTTGACCATCAAGGCCTGTGAATAGATTGTCTGCCTCCGGGAGATGGGGTGCAGCCTCTTGCACCCACACCTGATAACACCAAGTGCGAATAGAATCAGTGGAGTTCAGGTACATACTGGGTACTTTGAATGAACTGATTAGGGTACTGCAGATGCTGGAGGTTAGCATCAAGATTAGAGTGGTGCTGAAAAAGCACAGCTGGTCATGCAGCATCCGAGGAGCAGGAAAATCGACATGTCGGGCCCTCCTGATGAAGGGCTTTTGCCCGAAACATCGATTTTCCTGTGCCTCGGATGCTGCCTGACCTGTTGTGCTTTTCCAGCACCACTCTAATCTTGAATGCACTGATTGAATGGTAACTTGAACACATATGAAGCGCACTTGTTGACATGGGGTGTGGTGAGGAGGTAAAAACTGTAATGTAATGCAGTTGCGATGCAATCCGCAACTCTGTGAATACATCTCTCCCAAATAAAAACTGCCTCTGATGTCTTCCTTCACCCACTGGCTATCAGTGACGGAATATTAAGTTGGGGTTGAACTGTGCAGTCTCACTGAGGAGGGATTCTGTGTGAGAATGTACTTTCAGATCTTCAAAACTCTTCACTGGGATGCTGGTCTCCACATAAGAAGAATGGATTCCTCACGGGCGTGTCATTGATATAGGTGAGGGCTGAAAGGTCCCCCATTTATTGCAAGAGGAATTGAATACTAAAGAAGGGAGGTTATACTTCAACTGCACAGGGCACTGGTGAGACAATGTCTGCAGCACTGTGTATAGTACTGAACATCTTATTTAACAAGGGATGGAAATGCATGGGAGGTCGTTCACAGGAGATTTACTAGAGAGACCCATAGAATGGGTTAACTGTCTTTGAGGGAAGGTTGGACAGGCTAGGCTTGTATCTGCTAGGAAATCCTGAGGGTGGATGTGGAGAGGATGTCCCCCCTTATTGGACAGTCTAGAACTAGAGGTGACTGTTTAAAAATCAGGGGTTCGCAAAGAGTTGAGGCAATTTTCTTTTCCTCTGAGGATTGAGAGCATTTAGAACCTTTTCCCTGGAAAAGCAGTGGAATCAGAGTGTTTGAAGCTTTTTAACACAGAGGCTGATCATTTCTTATTAACCATGAGTTGGCAAGTTATCGGGGACATGTGGGAGTGTGGAATTGAGGTTGTTATCAGCCATGTTTTTTTGAATCATGGCTTGAGGGGCTGAATGGCCTCCTCTGACTCCAAATTCAAAAGTCTGTATTTATTGCAAGTTGGCACATTTTTTAGGTGGTGTAACAGGCACTCGGCATTATTTTTCTCAATCTTTCTGCCCCCCTCTCAGCTCTTGCTGAGTACGGAACACCAGGGGAAGAGCGGGAAGGGCCGGTCAAAACAACAGGATCCTGGAGACAGGCTCTTCCTTGCTCTCACACAGATTGACAATGATGGGGGTTGTGGGCCTTGGTCAAGGAGCGAGGAATTCAGTAAAAACGGACAGTGAGCAAGCCAGGAAAGATCGGTAGGGGGGTGGGGGGGTTGGAGGTGATGAGACACTCTATAATGCAGGAGGATGGAACAACGAGGAAGAGATGTTTCAACGATAGAATTCCAGGGTTTAAGACCTTGGCAGCTGAAGGAACGACTGCGAATGGTGGGAGACGCGTAGGAGGCTGGAATGGAGGAGGGCTGAGTTGTCAGAGGATTGTTGAAGGAGATAACGAAGAGTTGGAGCAGTGAAGCATGGTAGCAATGGATAAGGATTTTTAATCTCTCAATGCTTTCTTGAGACGAGGAATCATTGTAATTTGGTGAACATGGGGGTAAAAGGAGGAAAACACCCTGGGACTTCCTGGCTCAATCAATGAACACTTTGTAATGGGTACCACGCCAGTATAGGAGGTGTCATCCAACAACACTCGCTCCCCAGAGTGAATGAGTCACATGCAATGCTCACATCCGAATGATATTCTTCACATTGAAGTTCTCCAATGGTGCAACATCAGGATCCTCCCCTTTCTCGTCCTGCAGCACGATCTGTTGCAGTATTCTGTCGAGGAGCTGCCAGTGCTGGTTGTTAGTGCCATTTCTCTTCCCTGAAGTGAAAGACATTTCAGATTCAGAATTAGGGTGAGAAACGTTGACCCTTCGCGGACTGAGACTCAGAAACATCATGATGAAGGACCAGTACGAAGACGCGGAGGGGTGAGAGGACCAAGCAAGGATGCTGCTGATGAGGTTCAGGTTTACCATTGTCCGGGGTGAGGGTTGATCTACGCGAGCACTTTTTCACCGCAAAGTTGTGGAAATTTGAAACCCTGTTTCCCGAGGGAGCTAACGAGCCTGCTAGAGGGGGAAACCATTTCCCTTCGGAATGGATATTGGAAGAATTTTGTTCAGCATCTGGACCTCATAGAGTATGAGTTCCCTGATTGAGGCTGTTAATCTGGTCCAATCGGGGAGCCCTGGCTGACGTAACAGAGGTTGAATGTCAGAGATATTGATCCCCCGGACTCAGTGAATTAGCCAGTGCTATTGTCAGAGGCTGTGTATTTGTAAGTAAAGGGTGATTGGTGATGGGATGCTGGCCTCTGAAGAGCTATTTCAGTGAGGGTCAGGGTATGACCCTGGAATCGAGGCAGATAAATGGAGTTAAGATTGAGGTGGGGGGGGGGGGGGAGGTAGACGCAGGGATATTTCAGGTACTTCCTATTTCTCTGTTTCATGGAGGCATCCTGTCAGCTCTCTGAGGATGATCCCTCTTTGGCAACCCGCTGTGCAATCCATGGATATCAGCCTAGCTGTTCCCTATCTTAACCAACCCACCTCCACCCTCCACCCTCCACCCTCCACATGTTGTTCGATTTGGCAGCCATGACTGAAATTAATGGTGGAAAGGCCAGGCGATGGCAGCAGACTCGTAACCTGAGGATACACAGCGGCATTTGATATCCTTGGGCAGAGAAAGTGAAGACTGAGTTTATAGTGAACAAGCATTTCTACTTAAACCTACATCTGTTGAATACATTTTCCACTTATTGCAATTGGAAAGTGCACCCTCAGGCATTCTATCGAACAGAGCTTGATGCACATCGTGCAATCATTCATCCAGCCCTCGGACCGAAATGTAAAATAAATAATACCTTGCAGACAAACAGAGATACATCAGATGGAGTGGGGTGGGGGTGGGTGCTCTTAATGAATGTGGCCTGTGTGAGGATGTTAAATGAGCACCAGCAGGGAGCAGGCTAAATAACCCATGGCAAATCTAGTACCAATCACCACTGTCTCAGCTAGCAATAACAGTTATTAAATTATCTTCCATGGTAACACATCCAAAACTCCCCCTATCGAGCCTCAGAAAATAGTGGCGAGAGAGATTTGCCTATATCGCTGATTCTTCAATATCCCCCTCACACCTCAGCAGCTGGTGGTTGAGGGCTTCCAGAATCCACCTTGTTTTTCTTCCCCGGTGAAGTGACAGTGTGGAAGCCAGTTTCCTTCGATTGTCTATGTTAAGTCCATTTTAGGCCAGCTTTTGCAGATGACCCCTTAATTCAGGATGAAATAACCATGCGTCGTTGAACAACCAGTCAATGGCACCCCCTCTCCCCAGTCCTGCTCTTCTCCACCCCATCAGGCCCGCAACATGAAGGCTGGAGTGAGACCCTGGAGGGAGCCCAGAGTCTCAGTAACTCAGAGTAAGTCACTGCCTTCAGGAAAGAACGGGTGTAAACCACTCATTGAAGGCTCACCTGTGCAAAGATGGATAGAGTACTTCAGCACTCTCCCTTCCTTAAGTCTGATTGTCCAACACACAACCCATAGCTGTGGTAGTCTGTGTTGCTAAATCTACCTATCTCCACTACCTAAATAACAGTTACACTCATGCAGTGTAAGTGATGCTTCCAATTATGGATCGGACCAGAACTAAAATACATAAATTTATGGTTACAAATTAATCCATCGGGGAATTCAACAGAATCTTTTCAACCAAGGGTTAGTTGATTGTGGGAATTGCCAACCTATTTCTTATTCTGGCATGAGACAAGGCCATTGTTGGGAAGGTCAGCAGTTACTATCCTTTCCAGCCTGCCTTTGAGAAGTGTAGGCGAGGAGGAATGGGAAATGATAGCCTTCATGCTGTTGACGAAGGTGGAGGGTATCCACATCTGTTCCACTCTCTCCTCCTCCCCATTTGCCAACAGCATAACATTGTTGATATTACAAATTAAGTAGCATGGGTGCACTTAAAGGGAAGGCAAAATAAGTACATGAGGGGGGGAGGATCTGTTGGTAGCTATAGATGAGATAGCATGAAATAATGGAATGGATTGATGGGCAGCGTATTTTTTCTATGTAATTCTATGAGCGAGAAGGACTATTGGAGACCATTTAGAATTTATCGAAGGTTGAGAATGGCTGAACCATATCATTCCACAAGGTGCTAAAACTCCTCAATAGGGGGAGTTTTGGATGTGTTACCATGGAAGATAATTTAATAACTGTTATTGCTAGCTTAGACAGTGGTGATTGGTACTAGATTTGCCATGGGTTATTTAGCCTGCTCCCTGCTGGTGCTCATTTAACATCCTCACACAGGCCACATTCATTAACAGCAACCCCCCACCCCACTCCATCTGATGTATCCCTGAGAATGGCTGAACCATATCATTCCACAAGGCGCTAAATTCAAACCTTTGTTCTCTTGAGTTGACTAATCCAGTTGATTAAATTAGCTTCAATACCGGTCCGTACACCTGTCCATTGTTTTGCTCTCTGTAATCTCTTCTGACCCTGTATCAACAGCTCAATGCTTGCTGCTTCTGACTGTAGTTGTCAGGCTACCATCTCATCCCTGCCTGGTCTTCCAGCTGCCTCCTCACCAAGGGAACTCAGACACTGAATATTGACGCCTCCCTAGCAACTGTTTTGTCTTCTGCCTACTGGTTGTTTTTCATTCATGTTGTTTTTGCTCATACATGGGATGTGGGCCAGTGTTTATTGTCCATTCCTTGACCTGAGTGCTTTGCTAGGTGCATTTCAGGGGAGGGACTGGAGTCACATGTAGTCCAGTCCGTATAAAGATTGGAGATTTTCTTCCCCATAGGACAGCAGTGTTTACAACAACCGGCAATGGTTGTATGGTCACCAACACACCATCGTTCTTTAATTCCAACTTTTAACTGAATTCAAATTTCACCATTTGGTGGGATGCCAATCCATAGCATTAAGCTGGCTTCTGGCTTACTATCCTAGTGACATTAACATTATGCATAGCCTCCCTCCATTAATTATGCCTGTCTTTTCATTTCAAGGGCTGATATGCAATTCTAAAAACCAAAGAATGGCTGATGCCGGAAATCAGAAATTGCTAGAGAAACTCAACAAGTCTGGCAGCATGTGTGGAGAGAAAGCAGAGTTAATATTTCCAGTGCAGTTCTGTAGAAGGGTCACTGGACCCAAAGCGTTAATTCAGCTCTCTTTCCACAGAAGCTGCCAGACCTGCTGAGTTTTCCCAGCAAGTTCTGATTTTACAGATGAAATTCAAACTTCCATTTGACCATGGCTGGGAGATGCTCGATGGTTTTGGAACCGTGGCCTGGATTCTGTCCGCTCTACTCCCCTCTCAAGTCATCAGGATTCAGGAGAGAATGCATTTCTAATGAGAATTCCACTCACAGGGCATTTGGAGGCAGTGCTGGAGGATAGACACCAAATGTGGATAGGCTTCCGTGTGACTCAGCTTTTTCCGAATCAACTCAAACATCTGGCTTGTGCTCCTGGTGTCAATGTGCACCTGGACAGTAGAGAGATTAAATTGCAGCTCAGTACATTACAGTGCACATGCATTTTTAGCACATCTCACAACATCTGTCAGATGACCAGTATCTTAACATCAACTTACACGTAGTATTTTTAGCACAAGAACATTATCAACAAAATCTTCGAGTGAGCGACATTGAAAGTTATTAAACAGAGGTGACGTTAACGAGGTAACCAAGGGTTTGATCAAAGAGGGATCTTTGATGGTGCACCATAAAGGAAGGAAACAGACAGGGAATGGAGAGGTCTCGGGGATAGATTCCAGAGCTGATGCCACAGCCACTACGGGCGTCAAGAGGCTAAATTTGGTGGAAAACAGATATCTAGAGGTGCGTGGCCCTGGGAGAGATGACAGAGATCGGGGGACGGATGGAGCCAAATTAGAAGATACACTGGAACAAATAGGTGCATTAATCTAATCGTAACTGTAACAATAAACTGCTGCAAAGAATATCATACACAAGGCAGTGGTTAAAGAAGAATCATCACCACCGATCTCCCCGGATGGTGGCATAACCTTGCCAGCAATGCCAGAATCCTGAGAATGATATCGTTTTAATAGATTCTCCTAACAAAGCAGAGGTTCTAATTAACTCACAAAGCTGGTGGTTTTAAGCTGAACAGTGACTGCTTAAGAGGCAGCATTCACTGAGTAAGAATTTGAGCTGTCGCTGGAATCCAGAGCTGAATCCTTGTTCAGCATTGAGGATACAGAGCAGAAGTGGATCAATGGAGACATGATACAGACAGGGGAACCTTGCCGTTGGTCTGCGCTCTCATTGGAGGGAGAGATGACTAGGGGTGATTTAACCCGAGACTCGCCATGCCTCAGGCGAGGGGTGAGGCTGAAAACACAGGGCCTTCATGGTGATCTCAGCCAGTGTGGGGATCCAGCCCACCAGGTTTGGCATCACTGTACATTGTAAACCAGCCACCGATCTCTGACACAGATAAACCACATTCAAACTGGGTGACAGTAGGTTCAAGGGATTGAGAGTCCTACCTGTGGGAACAAGATTCCTGTCGATTTTCAGGTTTTAATTAGTGTCGGTGCTTACATTTCACGTAATTGCTGATTAGGTGATTCTATTTGAAGGCATACCTGTACAACCAGCCACCTTAAGGATAAACCCATAGCCTTTGAGACAGCTCCTTTCTTCATTCACCAAAGCAGTTCACCACTGACTGTCATTCCAAAATATATACTATGACCAAGCAGAGTCATTGTGGTTTCTTGAAGGGGAAATCACTATACTACAGTTCTTTCAGGAGATAACAGGCAGGATAGATAAAGGGAGACAATCGACGTAAAAGATTTGGATTTTCAGAAGCTGTCTAACAACCACACATTGGGTTACTTAATAAGATGAGAGCCCAAGGTGACTGAATTGACGATTGGCTAACTCATAAAAGACAAAGTTGGGATAAGGAGGGCACTTCCAGGATGGCAACCTGCAAGGGCAGCACTGTGGCTCAGTGGTTAGGACTGCTGCCTCACAGTGCCACGGACCGGGGTTCGATTCCAGCCTCGGGCGACTGTCTATGTGGAGTTTGCATATTCTCCCTGTGTCTGCATGGGTTTCCTCTGGGTGCTCCGGTTTCCTCCTACAGTCCAAAGATGTGCAGGTCAGGTGAATTGGTCATGCTAAATTGCCCGTGGAGTTAGGTGCATTAGTTAGGGGGAATGGGTCTGGGTGGGTTACTCTTCGGATGGTCGGTGTGGACTAGATGAGCTGAAGGGCCTGTTTCTGACTGTAGGGAATCTAATCACAAAGTAGAATGCCACAGGGGTCAGTGCTCGAGTCACAATTATTTACAATAAGTTTGGATGAGGAAAGTGAATGTACTGCAGCCACAATTATGGATGACAAAAATTGGTTGGAAATCAAGTGGTGCATAATGTGGGGAATGCAAGGTTATGGACTTTGGCAGAGGAAGAATGCAGAAAATTACAGCACCAAACCGTTTGGGATATAGATCACAGAAAGTTAACGTTCAAGTTCAGCAGGTAATGGAGGAGGCAAATGGAATGTTGGCCTTTCATTCAAAGGGATTGGAATATAAAAATGGGGAGGTCTTGCTTAAACAAGGTGCTCATGGGAGTGTGGTGCAGGTCAGGCAGCATCTGAGGAGCAGGAGAATCAATGTTTCGGGCATACGCCCTTCATCAGACCAGAGAAGGTTCACTAGGTTGATCCTGGGTAGGAAGGGAATGTTTTGTAAGGAGACACTGAGTAGGTTGGGGCTATACTTGTTGGAGTTCAGAAGAATGAGTGGCAACCTGACTGAAACTTTATGAGATTCTTAACAGACTTAACAGAGGAGATATGCAAAGGCAGTCCCCACTTGTGGGGCCAAAGGACAAAATCTCAAAATCTCCTGATGAAGGGCTCTGGCCCGAAACATCGAATTTCCTGTTCCTTGGATGCTGCCTAACCTGCTGTGCGTTAACCAGCAACACATTTTCAGCACTGATCTCCAGCATCTGCAGACCTCACTTTTTACACGACAAAATCTCAGAATAAGTCAGAAGTCGCGCAACACAAGATTATAGTCCAATAGGTTTATTTGAAATCACAGGCTTTCGGAGCACTGCTCGTTCATCGGGTGAAGTCTGTATCATGTGTGCCTTGGCTCAAACCAGAATTCCAGAGCTTGTTGGTTCCTCTAAGCCAGCCAGCAAGCAGACACACCTTTGTTGAGCATTGAGGAATACAGAACAGAAGTAGATCAATGGAACCATGATATCGGCTTCACCTGACAAAGGAGCGGCCCTCTGAAAACTTTCAAATAAACCTGTTGGACTATAACCTGGTGTCGTCTGACTTCTGACTTTGTCCACTCCAACCCAACATCTACATCATGGCTCTGAGAATAAGGGGTCATACATTTAATACAGAGAAAAGGAGGAATTTCTTCCCTCAGCAGGTAGTGAATCAGGTTATTATGTATAATCAAGGCTGAGAGAGACAGATTTTTAACCAGTAAGGAAATCAAGGGTTATGGCGAAAAGGCAGGAAAGTGAAGTTGAGGATTATCAGATCAGCCACAATCTCACTGAATGGTGGAGCAGACTCAAAGGGCTGACTTTCAGCTCCAATGTCTTATGATTTTTTGGTTGTAATAGGCGGCTATTGATATAATAATGAAAATCCTGATGTATGAACTTCCTTATTTTTGAAACCTGTGATGGTAGATGTTGCTAAGACCCCCTGATTTAACAGTGCAGGATTGTCACTCACCAGGTCAAGTCGCTTTGCAAGTTCATTCTCATCCTCATTTCTGACCATCTCAAAGAAGTCCAAGTGCCTGAACACAAAGAGAAAACACACAACTGTCAGCACTCAGAATCTATTCTGTCCAACTTTCCTGCTTCAACCAAAGCCCCCCAGCTTATTGCTGCTTGAGAGTTGTGGGTGATACGACTGATATCTGCAACAGGATAAACAGATTGAAAGTAACTCTTTCTTCCAAAACAGGGAGACAGAATTCCCCTTCATGAAGATTTGTGCATGATGGACCAAATGGTCTCCACCTGCACCAAAGCATCTCTGTGATTGTGTGAGAACGTGGAAAATACACTCCTTGAAGACAAAGCTAACCGAATTGTTTAAAGGTCATTTAGAAAGGGTGAGTTTGGGGATTTTTATTTTTAGTTCATTGATGGAATGTGGGCACCACTGACGACGTTCAAATTTATTGGCCCGTCCCTAATTACCCTTGAGAAGGTGGTGATGAAAGGCTTTCTTGAACCACAGCAGTCCATTTGGCATAGGTAGTGGGAGTTCCAGGATTTTGATCCAGCGATGTTGGAGGGACATATTTCCAAGTCAGGACGGTGAATGGCTTGGAGGGGAACTTGAATGGAGTGGTGTTTCACTGTATGTAGTATCCTTGCCCTTCTCGATGGTAATGGTTGTGGGTTTGAAAGGTGCTGTCTAAGAATTGTTGGCAAAGTTCTGCAGTGCACAGGTGGTACACCCTGCTGCTACTGAACGTCAGTAGGGGAGGGAGTGAACATCTATGGATGTGGTGCCAATCAAGCGGGCTGTTTTGTCCTGGCTAGGGTTTTGTCCTGGCTAGGGTCAAGCTTCATGAGTGCTGTTGGACCATTACCTGTCTAATGTTGCGTTCTCATGGTTTCGCAGTTTATCAATCACCGGTTGGATTCCTAGCATGAGGAACTCATATCGGAGGTGCAGTCGAAATTCCAGATTGTCCTGTAAAAGGAAGAGAAGACATTATTAAAGCCTGGTACATCACAGTATCTCAGCATATTCCTCCATAGTCCACAGCAGGTTTTACTCTTCTGTCCTTTGGACAATTTTGTGTTCGTGGAGGTGAAGGTTATCAATGTTCTTCTTCCTTTTAGCGTGTGACTCAAAATTACTTACAATACTCAAGCTTAGGTCAAAGTTGGTGGTTTAGAATAAGCTAATGGTGTCTTTATTTACAATGCCTAGGTTTACAAATTCTACAGAGCACTCTCTCTCCCCTTTCACACCTTTACTCTACCCCCATTTTCCATCGTTTTTTCTCTTTCACCGGCATAGACAACCTTTTTGTTGTTTGCATGGGTATCTGTCCTTGTCTCTGACACCACCAAAACGGAAAACCTGGTTGTCATCATGTTGATGTCCATGGGACCATGCTGACTGCCTTAACAGTGAGGGACGCTTTGGGAATGTGAAAGGGCACTAAATAAATGCAAGTATTTCTGAGTTAGTCTGACCTGGATTCTCTGGTAGTTTTCAGCACCGCTACATAATGCACTTCATTTCCATATGTTTCATAAACGTATCCCCATTACCAAGCCACCTGAGGTGTTTGGAGCAGGTTACATTGTGTGCTGCAATTTAGTTTCAAAGTTGAGATTCCTCTCTACGAAGGAACCTGAAAAGCATTGAAAAGTGCACCCTGACGATACAGGCCTTTAAAGGTGCTTCTCGAGGAAGTGCAGAGATTTGTTGCATGAAAAATATTGGTGCCCAGACTCCTTTTTCAAAATGTTTAGAGCAGGAGTGGCAACTTTTTCTGCACAGCCGGCAGGGAGGGCACAACCCAATGTCATACCTTGAGCTGCAGCAGGTAACTCCAGCTGCCTGCCGTTGGAGACACTGACATCTTCTGTTTGCATTGATGGTTAGATTCCACACTGAACAGGAGGTCATCTGGTTCGAATGGGTTTCAAAGCTCAGATTTTTTTGTTTAAGGATCAGTGGTACTGAAGGCATCACTTTTCCAAGAATTGATAAATGTGGAACATGCAAAAACGACTCTGCAGATCTGCAGGGGGTTTACGTGGACAGGAACAGTCATAACCTTTGCAGCTGCTGCCAGTTCAGGTACATCACTGACTTGTCAGGGTTTAACTCTGCCCTTTCTCGACAGATAATGACAAGCATTTCCAGAATTTCTCATGTCTCGTGCCTTATTGAGAGAGTTCATCTTGAGAGTGTTCTAAACCGTGGGGAAATATTGAATCTCATTGAATGATCAAAGCTATGTTCTTGGGAGTTGCTGTCTCCATTGTCTAACCCACAGAACTTGTGTTTGTTCATGTGAGATCCATCACTCAGCAAAGTTTTGAACCATTAATAGCTAGTCGGACTCCATAAACTAGACAGGGTAACATTACGGAATGGAGCACTGCCTATTCATATTGGACCTGAAACCTTAACTCCGTTTCTCTCTCAGATGGTGGTGAAGTTCCTGAGGTTTTGTGGCACTCTCTGTTTCTATCCTGAGCGCAGCATTAGCTGGGAGACTGCCTTTAGCTTACCTCTCCAGCACCAGCGTTTAACACGGCATTGATGAAGGACATTATTGCAGTTTTGAGGTGCACTTCATCCCTGTACTTTCCAGTACTTCTGTCCAGCTCATTAAGTAACGTCTAAAATAGAAAGAAAAAGCCTTTGAGCTTACCATGTGTTTGAACATTATCCAAAGCTTCACTAAACCCCTATTCTGTACCTGGGAGTTTCTTCAACTGCCCATTATGTGTGGGTACAGAACAAACCGACACCATTAACCCAATAACCCAGACGTTGCATTTACCTGGAACCATGTTCACCAAACTATGATCACATGTCCTAATATGTGACCTAACGCCAAATTTTGTCTGAAAACCTTCCTACAAAATACCTCAGTGCTTCTGTAGATTAAAGAAGTTCAAATTTGCCTCCTTCATTTTTCTGACAATTCTATAACTATGATTTCATTGTTGGGGGGAGGGGGGAGGTAAAGGTACTACATAAGTGCCAGTATGCAAATACACTACAGCAAATTCCAACCATACCACTGCAAATTAGGAATGGACTCATTAACGCCAACTAGCTGGCCTTGCACAAGACAAAATGGCTGTCAAAGCTGATGGTTTGTCAGAAAGGTCAAACTAGGCTCACTGTTGAATCACTCAACGCTTCACATTGAGCTGAGCTCAGGTAATGTGTGTGCCACAGGATGCCTTCTAGCACTTCACAACCTTAATGCCTTTTGTGAACTATCGGCAGGATTGCAATTTCGGGAAGGAAGCAGCCAGCTTGCGAGAGGGACACAGGTACAACACGATGGCGGTCACCAGATGGTCTATTTAACTGAAAGGCACCTCAAAGCACAGGAGGAGAATACCTTGCAAAATAAAGTTGCTTATCTCTGACATGTGCCAGAGATAGAGCGGGCAGGACTTGGGTCAAATGTGTTACCTGAATGACGGCTAAACATTTCTTCCTTCATCCTAATGCCTCAAAGGCTGAACCACTGAGTCACAGTTGTCAGCTGTTGTAGCATGGCCAATGTTATTGTGCAGATGAATCTGGCAGTCATTTTAAGTACGTCTAGAGTGCACAAAGGAGTGAGAATATCCAATTTAATCTGTTTTAAGGGAGGAGTTAGGGACATTTAGAATCCTGGAATGCATTCCAGGGTAGTAAAAGAGATGGCGGGAGAAATAACAGGTGGACTAGGGCTAAATTTCTGAAATTTGCTGGACTCTGGGGCGGTCCCAGCAGAATGGAAAACAGCAAAGGTGATGCCACTGTTTAAAAAGGGAAGTAGACAAAAGATGGGGAATTATAGACCAGTTAGCTTAACCTCTGTAGGGGGGAAGATGCTTGAGTCTATTACCAACGAAGAAATAGCGGGCATCTCAAAAGAAATTGTCCCATTGTACAGATGCACCATGGGTTCATGAAGGGCAGGTCATGCTTCACAAATCCTTTGGAATTTTATTGAGACAGTTCAAGCAAGATGGACAATGGGGACCCAGTGGATGTGGTGTACCTAGATTTCCAAAAGGCCTGTGACAAGGTGCTGCACATGAGGCTGCTGCATAGGACAAGGACGTGTGGTGTTAGAGGGAGAGTATTAGCGTGGATAGAGGATTGGCTGACTGACAGGAAGCAAAGAGTGGGGATAAATGGCTGGCAATCAGTGACGAGTGATGTGCTTCAGGGATCAGTGTTGGGACCACAATTATTTACAACTTATATCGATGATTAGGAGTTGGGAACCACGTGTATGGTGTCAAAATTTGCCAATGACACTCAGATGAGTGGCAGAGCAAAGTGTGCAGAGGACTGTAAAATGTTGCAGAGGAACATAGATATATTGAGTGAGTGGACAAATGTCTTGGCTGATGGAATACAATGTTAGTAAATGTGAAGTCACACATTTTTGGTTGGAGTAACAGCAAAATAGATTATTACTTGAATGGTAAAAAGTTGCAGATGCTGGTTTGCAGAGGGACCTGAGTGTCCTTGTGCATGAATCACAGAAGGTTGGTCTACAGGTACAACAAGTGATTAAGAAAGCAAATAATTTTGTCCTTCATTGCTAAGGGGGTTGAGTTTAATAGCAGAGAGGTAATGTTATAGCTGTAGAAGGTGCTGGTAAAGCTAGAACTGGAGTATTAAAGAGATGGCAGGAGATTTAGTCTCCTTACTTAAGAAAGGATGTACTGGTACTGGAGGGGGTGCAGAGGAGGTTCATGAAGTTGATTCCGGAGTTGAGGGGGTTAGCCTGTGAGGGGAGGCTGAGTAGATTGGGATTATGGTGCTGGAAAAGCACAGCAGGTCAGGCAGCATCCGAGGAGCAAGCAAATGCACATTTTGGGCAAAGGCCCTCCATCAAGAATGAAGGGCTTTTGCCCCCGAAACATTGGTTCTCCTGCTCCTCGGAAGCTGCCTGACCTGCTGTGCTTTACCAGCACCACACTCTCAACTCTAATCTCCAGCATCTGCAGTCCTCACTTCTGCCTAGATTGGAATTATATTCATTGGAATTCAGAATAATGAGGAGGGGGGGATCTTGTAGAACCATATATAATTATGAAGGGAATCGATAAAATAGAAGTAGAGGAGATGCTTCCACTGGCAGGTGAGACTAGGACAAGAGGGCACGCCCTCAAGATTAGAGGGAGCAGGTTTAGAACTGAACTGAGAAAGAACGTCTTCACGCAGAGGGTTGTTCATCTGTGGAATTCCTTGTCCAAAGAAATTATTGACGCTACTTCAGTAATCCCTGTTAAAGCTAAGGTAGATACTTTTTGAAAAATAAAGGAATTAAGGGATATGGTGAAAACGCAGGTAAGTGGAGCTGAATCCATGAAAAATTAGCCATGATCTTATTGAGTGGTGGAGCAGGCTCGAAGGGCGGAACAGCCTACTCCTGCTCCTAGTTCTTAAGTGACTATTGGATGATAGTAAAATGAAGGGTATGTAGGTTAGTCTGACCTTAGAGTAGGATAGAAAATCAGCACACTATCGAGGGCTGAAGGGCCTGGACTGTGTTGTACTGTTCTATGCTCTATGTAAACTCTCCAAAACGTGCCTTGGGAAGTGCCTCGCTGTCCTCCTGACCGACTGGGATACATAGACAGGACTTCGGTTCAATATCTCATTAGAAAGCAGAAGCAACGCTATTCATTATTAAAGTACAGTGAAGCTTGAACTGTTGACACTCTGCTACAGAGGCAGAAGTCCTGACAACTTGGCCAAACCGTTTGTTAATTATCATGAGACAGTGATGTCAAAGGAATTATCAGTCAGGCAGAAAGCTTCTTCTACCAACTTGGGGGGATTTTATAAATAAGTATATTCATGCCTATGATGTGAGTAGCTCCATTGTATTTTCCTCCAGCACATGGACTGGAGCCACATGCTCACCCAGATTCAAACCCCACCACCCCCCCCACCACACACACACACACACACACACACACACACACACACACAATCCCTGCTTGCATTTCCCATGGCTAACCTACACATTCATGAACACTATGGGCAATTTAGCATGGGCAATCCACCTAACCTGCATACCGAGGAAGGAAACCGGAGGGAATCCACACACATGTGGGGAGAATGTGCAAACTCCACACTGACAGTCACCCGAGGCTAGAACTGAACCCATGTCCCTGGCGCTGTGAGGTAGCAGTGCTAATCACTGAGCCACGCTGAATGCAATTGGTTGAACTTCCTGTCCTTCAGGAAGCCCTGCCTTACCTGGAAGCGAGTCCTCTCTGCTGCGTAAACCTGATAGTGCAACATTGCTTGCAGTACTTTCTTGTGGCCTCCAGGGACCAGACAAACCGCACCCAGGATCTCCAGCACTGCGATCTTGGTCTTGATGTTCTCTGTCCTGAGGCTGTGGGAAATGATGTTGATGCTCTCCGGGTGAGCCAGCACGTGGGCCCGGCCTTGGGAATTGTTCATCAGAGCCTTGATGCACCCTATAACGGATGTGTGAATGCGGCTCTCTGACGTGTCATAGTCCATGCTGCGGAGGAAGTTCAACAGGCACGTAAGCCCGTCCAGTTCGATGAACCGCATCACAAACCTGTGGGTCAAAGAGCCGCAAGGTTAACACACCGTTCGGTTTTCCCTCCATCTCCCCCAACCCCCTCCACCTTTGTTGCTGGGGTATCGCTGGGGCAGCAGCAACAAGACGCCCTTTCTCGGGCACAAACTATACTAAAGACAACCAGCAGTTGACTGTTGTACTCCAGAGATAACAATGTCCATCCTCAGCCCATCATTCCTTACCTCCTTGTCCTTGGGTGAAGTTCCCCGAACTTGGCTGATTCCAGACAGGATATTATCTTGCTCCGAGCTGTGCTGGAATGAATGAATCCTCTCCACCCACTTTATCCACCTGCCCCAGCAAGATTAACCACGAAAGACCCCACCACCACCACCACCCCTCCCCTTCTTCAAACCAAATAAATTTTTTTAAAATAGTAGATTCTCATGCCTTATTAAATGTGCAAATTTATTAGTGAGCACGTGAGAAGAAATAACACATATGCACACAGGCTCGAAATAAGAAGTGGGCCCAACGAAAGATTAGGTTCAAAGATATAGCGCTCAGTTGGAAAGGAGATGGTGGGACACTGATGGTTGAGCAGTCGATTGAGGTTTTTGGCTCTGCAGGTCAGCAGAAATTCTTTCCTATTGTTTGACTGCCTTGCCTTTGAGGATCCCCTGACACAGGCCGGCCTAAGGTTCCCCAACAGCCCCTGAAGCTTTTGACGTACCTGACACCAGAGAAATACAGCAAACAGGGGCAAGAAACATTGCTGGAGGTCGTGCCATTTCCGAAATAAACCAAAATGGCAGACGGGTTGACACTTCCTTTCCCCTCCCAACCTCCAGAATGGCCAATAAATGCTGGCAACACCCAAATGAACAAACAAAAGATACCTCTCAGCCAGATCCTGCAATGATTCATAGAAGCGCTACAGTGTGGAAACATTTGGCCCATTGAGTCCACACTGACCTTCTGACAAGCATCTCACCCCACTACCCCATTTCCCATAGGTAATCCACCTAGTCTACAAATCCCTGGATAAGTTAGCATGCACATCTAACCTGCACACCTTCAGATTGTGGGAGGAAACCAGAGCACCCGAGGAAACCCACACAGGCACGGGGAGAATGTGCAAACTCCACACAGACAGTCGCCCAAGGCTGGAATTGAACCCAGCTCCCCAGTGCTGTGAGGTAGCAATGCTAACCACTGAGCCACTGTGCAACCTCAAAACAACACAAACCAAAGGGGAAATCAGCCATAGGCAACCCGCCCCTACCTGCCAATGCAATGTGCTGCCAACTGTCTCTGTGCCAACAAGGTGTTGCTGTTTGCGACCCAGACCTCAAGGGATCAATTCTGAATGTGGCAGAACTGGAATTAAAGGAAGGCATCTTCAACCTGGCGAGGTATTGACCTTTTCAACCGTAATTCCACACTCGCTCAAATCTGGTTTATCTTTAGACATTGGCTGAATTGCCAAAATCCTTCAGGATGTTTGGGAAGAAGAGGGAACGAAGCCGGAGACTGGTGGGATACATGTACTGGTTGGTTCGTCTCCATTGCCAAAGAATTAAATGTTTCTGCTTTGGCATTTTTCTCTTCATTGTCCGCTCAGCACAAACTGGCACTCACTCAAGCAGGCAGAATCAAAGGTAAGACCAGCCCCCAAAGCATCAAAAATTAAACAGGACAGAGTCCTACCCTCAGGATCAGATAGATTCCATGTATGTTTTACTGTAAGTAGTGGTGAAAGAAAATCCTAACTATGAGCTTGGCACACATTAACCGCTAGTGAGCCTCATAGTGAGTTCGATGTGGCCCTTCCCGAAGAGGAATAGTCTGTCCCCGCTTGCAGGAAACAGAGTCCTTCCTTCCTCTCCCATCATCCCACCTCCCCTTCCCCCCTCCCCCCACAACAACATCCCCAACCCTTTCCCTCCCTCACCCTGACCATCTTCCTGTTCCTGGGGGGAAACATGGTAAAGCAATATTATGTCCTCCTTCAAATGAAATCTCTGTTTTTCTTGCAAGTCAGGTTGTAAGACAGTCCTGTTAATGGCTCAGTCATAGAGGAGCTGAAGAGTATCAGCACCACCTACATCACAACAATGAGCATCACTTCAGAACTACTTTGGCCTTCCGCTTAGAATATCTTGTGTACGAGAAAGTTGTTCTATGAAGGTGAGTCTATCCTTTAAAAAAATGACACAGTTAAGTTAGCATAACTACAATGCTAATTCTGCTCCCTTCTACTGTTAGATTTGGTAAGGTGGTGGCCATGGAATATTGGTAATGTCTCTGGCCTAGTAATCCAGAGCGCCCTGCTAATGTTATGAGCACATGGGTTCAAATCCTAGTATTGCAGATGGTGATATTTGAACTCGGAGGTGAGAGCAAGCAAACAGACTCATGACAACCATGCAATCGGAATCAATAGTTGTGAAAACCAGCCTGGTTCACTAAAGTCCTTCAAGGAAGGAAATCTGTCCTCCTTACTCAGTCTGGTCTATAATCTGAGACCAGACCCACAGCAAAGTGGCTGACTCTTAACAATGGGCAAATCGGAATGGCCAATAAATGCTAGCAACACCCAAATAAATAAACCTCCCAGTCAGATCCTACAATGATTCATAGAAGCTCTACAGAGTGGAAACAGACCATTCAGCCCAAACTGACCTTCTGATGAACATCTCACCCCCTACCCCATTGGTAATCCACCTAGCCTACAAATTCCTGGAGACCACGGGTCATTTAGCATGACCAATCCACCTGACTTGCGCATTTTTGGACTGTGGGAGGAAACTGGAGCACTCGGAGGGAACCCATGCAGACATGGGGAGAATGTGCAACCTCTGCACAGACAGTCAGCTGAGGCTGGAACCAAACCCAGGTCCCTGGTGCTGTGAGGAAGCAGTGCTAACCACTGAGTCACCGTGCCACCTCATGGCAACACAACCCAAAGAGGAAATGAGCCATAGGCAGCGTTAAGAAATCTAACTAAAGAGGGTTCCCCATTATCCCCCGCTCCCGGCCACTTGCCTTCTCAGGTTTTTCTCCTTCCTGTCACATCTCCGTATCCTATTACTTCAAACAATTAATAGTTAACAATTATGATTGAATTTAAAGTGACAGCCGTGAGCCAGAAACATCAAATAAAACACTTGTGATTTTGCTTTTTATTTGCTGATGGAAGTCTTAGGTACTGCTGAAAGAGGAGGAAGCGGTCCAAGTTTCCCAGCCCACGAATCATTCCAAAAAGCAAAGAATAAGATGCATTCATTTCTTTTTGAAAACAATAATTCATGAGATGTGGATGTTGCATGCCAACATTTATTCCCATCCCTAATTGCCCTTGAGGAAGTGATGCTGAGCTGCTTTCTTGGACTGCTACAGTCCATGTGCCGGCCCTCAACACTGTGAGAAAGGGAATTCCAGGAATTTGAGCCAACGAACATTGAGGGAACAGCAATATGTTTCCGAGTCAGGATGGTTAGTGAGGTGGAGGGGAACATTTGCTCTCAGACACTGACAGAACAGCAGTCAGTACACCTGAATGTACAAGAAAAGGGAGTTTGAGATGGGGAGGGGTCTCTGAGAGGCACTATAGGTGTGAATGAGTTCTATCACATAGACAGGCCTTAAAGCACAGTGCCCTAGTCTGCACAGGTTTATACTTGATTTAATGCTAAAAATCACACACCAGGTCCAACAGGTTTAATTGGAAGCACTAGCTTTCGGAGTGCTGCTCCTTCATCTGATGAAGGAGCGACGCTCCAAAAGCTAGTGCTTCCAATTAAACCTGTTGGACTATAACCTGATGTTGTGTGATTTTTAACTTTGTACACCCCAGTCCAACATCAGCATCTCCAAATCACGATTTAATGCTGTATTTGTTAAGTACTTATCACAGCTTGTATCTAAGCCACTTTCCCTGCGTGCACTAGCAAGTCAGCATTTGTTGATCAGAGAGAAAAAAAGCTGAAAAATCCAAAGGGAAAATAAATTCAGAGGCAAATGCACAGATTCCTATCTCTAAAATTATTGGGCATCAAATTATTGAGCATAACTCTTTCGGAACGGAGGCTTTTTTGGTATGAGATGATGGGGAGGGGGAAATAAACAGATACAGGAGGCTAGACGAAGCAGATTGTACAGGAGTGTGAGAGGAAAATACACTGAAGGCGAAAAATGCAACACAGTGAAATGAGAGGGCACGGGAAACGTAATGTCACTGGTGAATATTCATTGACTGAAATGGAAATAAACTTTTGAAGAAATGTTCAAACCAGTGCTGATTCGTCATCACCCTATTTAGAAATCACAAATGATCCCATTGTCTCTAAAGTACTGGGTGTGGCTTGTTGCTGTGAGTTTGTTAAAGTATTGTGACATTTTGTAGACCACAGGCTTCGAATTCCACAGTGCTATGTAGCTGAACTAATTTTATTTTGATTAATCACACTTAATCTCCACAGTAATTCTTCACTTTAATGAGAAGGCATGGGGCTGTGTCCATGTGGACAGGACTGAGGTAGCTGAATGGCATGAAGAGTCAGATCCAGAGCACCAAGGCTAGGATCCTTGTGTGGTGGAAGCCTCGCTGACACAAGATATTGTTGTACAAGTGGGTCAGCCTGAACTGTGGCTCAGCTTGAAGACTGCAGTACCATCCTCATTAAGGGTGAGAAGCTACAGGGCAACAGAATCATAGAGATGTACAGCATGGGAACAGACCTTTCCATCCAACTCGTCCATGCTGACCAGATAACCAAACCTAATCTCGTCCCATTTGACAGTATTTGGCCCAAATCCCTCTAAACCCTTCCTCTTCATATATCCATCAAGATGCCTTTTAAATGTTGTAATTGTACTAGCCTCTACTATGTACTCTGGCAGCTCATTCCATACACGCACCACCTGTTCTGTCTGGTCTAGTATGGCAAGGTTAAAAAGAAAACACTGCCTAGTCTAACCAGAAGACTCTCTGGTAGCTAACTAAGTATCGTTTATTAACAACTACTTACAGATTACAGACTTTGTGACAGAACCTTCAAAAGGGCTCTTGAGATGTCCCTACCTCGAGACCAGGATGTCTGCGTTCAAGTCCCATTTGCTCCAGAGGACTGTAGGAACATCTTCAAAAAGGTTGATTACAAAATATCTAGAGACCTGGAAGTAGGGACCAATCCTCAAGATCTGGAGATGTTCTACTCACAAGTCTAAATGACATCAGCAAAGTGGGTGGTGCTTATAGCTATTCTCAGTACTTTCAGACACATCTACCCCAGATATTGAATTCATTGAGAATGCATTGCCGGATAATTAACACATGAATTTCCTTTTTTTTCTTGAAAATACCAATTCTTCCTGGGCTGCGGTTTCATGAACTCTAACACAAGCCAATTGAGCTGAATGATTCTCAGAAATTCTCAAGAGAATTGCAAGGCTCGGTGACTCAGACAGGGAGATGTGTTCTCCCAGGACAGTAAAACCTGAATCTAGCCATGTGTGGTATGGCTCTCTATTCATTTGTACCATAATGGCAACATGGATGAGTTGGGCCGAAGGGCCTGTTTCCATGTTAGAGGACCCCATGATTCTATGTCAAGTGTGTGGTGCTGGAAAAGCAGAGCAGGTCAGGTAGCATCCAAGGAGCAGGCGAATCAGGAATTCCTGATAAAGAGCTCATGCCCGAAATGTTGATTCTTCTGCTCCTCAGATGCTGCCTGACCTGCTGTGCTTTTCCAGCACCACACATTCGACTCTGATCTCCAGCATCTGCAGTCCTCACATTTTATTCCATGAGTTGATGACACTCTTTGGGTGTCACTTGCCGGGCCAGTATCTGTTGCCCACTCCTAATTGCCCAGAGGGTTGTTAAATCCCAAGTCATTTTAGGAAAGAGTGACCATAATAATTTGATAGAAATCTATGTAATTTTTAAAGTGAGGTGATTCAATCAGAACGTGGTGTCCTAAATTTAACCAAAGGAAACTAGAAAGATATGAGATGTAAATAGGCTATGGTAGATTGGGAAACAACATTAAAATGTTTGGTTGTGGAAAGATGACGGCTGATGTTTAAAGAACTAATACACAGTTTGCAGGAAAGACAAACTAAAGCACGCTGAGATAAGTCTAGTAGGATTAGACAGAGTTAACATGGATTTATAAAATGAAACGCATGTTCAACATGTGTTTATAACGGATGTTTACTAGTCGATGCATTGATCACAAGAACAAGGAGGTTATGGTGGAACTGTGTAAGAAGTGGTGAAAGCCATGGCTGCTGCACTTTTTTCACTTACTCACAGGATGTGGGTATCTCTGGCTAGACCAGCATTTATTGCCCCGTGGCAGTTAAGAGAAAACCACATTGCTGTGGGTCTGGAGTCACATGTAGGCCAGACCAGGCAAAGATGGCAGATTTCCTTCCTTCAAAGGCATTGGCAAACCAGATGGGGCTTTTCACAGTCATCATTAGATTCTTAATTTCAAATATTTTACTGAATTTAAATTCCACCATTTGCCATGGCAAAGATTTGAACCCAGATCCCTAGAACATTAGCTGAGTTGTCTGGATTAATACTGGAGTGATAATACGCTAGGCCAACGCCCCCTTGTATCGCTTTGCTCCCTTACCTATGGAAAGATATACTTGTCATAAAGGAAGTGCAGCAACAATTCACCAGAACAAATTCTTGGGTGTTTGTCATACGAGAAAAGATTAAATAGTGTGTGCCAATAATCTCTGGAATTTAGAAGAATTCTAAACAGTACTGTAGAATGGTAATCTCACTCATAGTGCAAATATCTTACAAGGTCAATGCAGGAAGGAGATTCCCCAAACTAGGGGAAGTAGAGCTCCAGAACTACTTCACCCAGATGGTGATGAATCTTTGGAACCCTCTGGCCCTTAGGGCCATGGTGGTTCAGTTGTCGAGTGTCTTCAAGACCGAGTTTGATAAACCACATTAAAAGCATCAAGAGATACGGGGAGAGTGAAGGAAAATAGTATTGAGGTAAATGATTAGCCACAATCTGATTGAATGATGGAGTGATCTCAATGGGCTAAAGGGCTGCTCTGATTTCTTGTGTGGTAAATGTCAACATAGAACAGGAGATAATCCGGGCGGATATTATCCCTCAGTCATGACCGGGCCTACAGGTTGTTTGTCCCTTTGCTGGGGGATGGGATCAGGTTGGGTGAAGTGGGGGGGAGGGGGGAAATTGGGGGTTGGGGTGGGGTGGTGTCCCTGGCAATGGGAAGGAGCCATGGCTTCTTGACCACAGAAAGAATGGCAGAATCAGGAACAGAGACATTCCAGTGCCCAGTTCAGCCTGACACAACTATTAGTGTAACACTAAACTAACAGCACTGGCAGCAGACTGAGAACAGTTCACAGACTCTCAGTCAATAATGATGTGTTTCATGGCAAGGCAGTGAGGAGGAGAAAGTCAATGCATGAAACAAGCCTTTCTGACTTGTGCCACGTTGAAGAATGGATGTAGAAATCCAATAAATAATTTTTGGACAATGTGAGAAATTAATCTGGCTGGTGGCCCTTGGTCTTTTTTTCTCCCTCTCAAACTGACAGGCGACCGAAAGCAATTCTAAATCGGGTTGCAAATTGTAGGTTGGAAATGTGCATGCTCAGCTCTGGAAGGGTGCCCAGTCAAAAAGGAACACTGCGCATTCTTGCGCAGAGTTTGTCACCTAATTAAAGTGCTGTGGCCGCCACAAACCTCCATTATACTTTACCTCAGGTGGCCAGGCAACTCTCTCCCTCCCTCCCTCCAGCCCTGAATGTCAACAGTCAATAGTGCAGCACTAATCGGTTGAACATGGGCCATGTAACCCAGCACCGCCCTTGAGGGGCAGGGGATTACCATCTGAAATGTACCAACAAGCCTGGCAGGAGGGTTTTGTGAAATAAAAAGGAAGAAAGGCTGCCAAGAAAAGCAGAGAGCAGTTTAATGGCAGCAACTTGTCCACATGGTTGACAGACTTCGCCAGCTCAAATGAAACACACGTTCTGCAGGGTCATCTTACTGTCATTGGCTAATGGTTTATTGGATAGGAGAGCCAGAAGGGCCTCAGTTATATGGAGACGCTAGAGAATCTGGATTATTCCCCTCAGTGCGGAGGAGAAGAGGTGAAGGATTAATAAAGAAGTGCAAAATCTTTGATGGGATATATATAAACAAAACATTTCCATTGGCAGATTCAGTAGTAACTTCTGAAAGGCACACACCTGAAGGGGGAACAAACTTGAGCAAGGTTATGGGGAAAGCGTAATGGAGTGTGGCTAACTGGATAACCCATTCAAAGGGCTAGTAATGTTAGGCTGAATGGCCTCCATCTGTGGTGGAAGATTCTATATTGAAGATTGAAACTTAAGACACAGGGTGACAGTGGTTTGATATCTGACTTTTGTCAGTTCCGTCACTGAACTGAAGGTCCACAGGTACATCTTGGTCTAGCTGGTCTGTGTCAGCCTCTTGTCTCAACAGGAGAGATTGGGCTGTTGAGGGCGAAAAGAGGTCAGACTTTGATAACATCTCCACTTGTCCTCCATACAAAGGACTACCTCTCAGAGACCACAGGAAAAGCAGAGGTTCTAAGACGCTCTAACCTCAGGGTGAAGTGGCCCATCATCACCTGACAGTTGAGGCAGGTGCTGAGCAGCTGGCTCTGCCCTTCCAAATGGATGTCTTCAACAAAGTAAAAACAAGTGCAGTCCTTCTCATGCATAGTTATCCTTCAACCAGCGTCAGGAACAGAATTATCTTGGTCGTCATTTGAGGGATTTTGACTCAAAGAATTTAGAGTTGCCGATCATAAGTGGGTACAGTTCACAAAGCAAGGGATCAATTAGCTGTGATGGAAAATAAAGAAGATGGGAAAGGTGCTACACTAAGACAGATTTCTGTTTTCAATGTAGCATGGCCAGTGAATGGAGCTCTGTCCTGATCAAGGCCACGGTTGACCGAGTGGGGAAGCAAGGAGTCCAAGCAAAAGTGCAGTCACTCAGAATCAGGGGGAGAGTTTTCTGTTGGTTGGAGTCATACCTGACACATAGGAAGATGGTTGTTGTTGCTAGAAGCCAGTCATTGCACCTCTCTGCAGGAGTTCCTCATGGTAGTGTCTAAGGCTCAACCATCTTCAGCAGCTTCGTCAATGACCTTCCCTCCAGCATAAGGTCAGAGTGGAGATATTCACGGATGATTGCACAATGTTCAGCAACTCCTCAGATACTGAAACAGTTCACGTTCAAATACAGCAAGACCTGGACAATACCTAGGTCTGGGCTATTACAAATTAGTGATTAGCAAGCAAGGACTACCTCTAACAAATGATAATCTAGCCTTTGCCCCTTGACATTCAATGGCATTACCATCAGTGAATTCCCACTATTAAAATTCTGAAAGCTGACCATTGACCAGAAACTGAACTGGCCCAGTTCCATAAGAACTGTGGCAATAAGAACAGGTCAGAGACTAGGAATCCTGCAGTGAATAACTCACCTCCTGAATTCCCCAAGCCTGTCCACCATCTACAAGGCCCAAATCAGTCAGGGAATAAAAGCTTTTGGAGGGAAAGGCAGGAAAGTTCAGTTCAAGATGACCAGGTCAGACATAATCACATCGAATAGTGGTGTGGACTTGATGGACTGAAAGCCCTGGGCTGCTTCTCCATCTTATGGTCTTGTGGAGTGTGATGGAATACTCCCATTTCTCCGGATGGGCCCAGTTTCAACAACACTTCAGAAGCTTGGACGAAGCAGCCTGTTTGATTGTCTTCTCAGACCAGGCCTTCCGACCCATGATCACCACCATCCAGAAGAACAAGGGCAGCAGATACAGGGGAACACCATCACCACCTGCAAGTTCCCCTCCAAGCTGCTCACCATCCTGACTTGGAAATACGTCACCATTCCTTCACCATCAGTGGGTCAAAACTTTAGAAGCCTCTCCTCAGTGTCTTGCGTGTGTATAAAGGGTCTGCAACATTCCAAGAAGGAACCTCACCAACATCTTCTCAAGGGAAATTAGGAATGAGCAGTAAAAGCTGTCTCAGCCAGCAGTTCCCACATTCCACGAGCGAATAATAAAAAATAAAGCAATTCTTCTAAACTGTAATGAATAAAAGTATATTGTATTTAGCCATTTTGAACAAGTTCCCCCCACATCGGGGGGGAGCTGACCTGACAAGTTGGACGCACCTGTCAGTAGCTGACTCCCAGCACTGTGGGGAAGCAAGGCCTCAGATGGGGGCATTAATTGCACACTCGGGGCCTTACTTAGTGCCTGAAAGGTCATGCACAACTCTTCCTGTCTAGGGATTTTAAACAAGGGGGAATCTGAAAGGGAGCAGAGTCTCCACTCTCTCCAGTTGGGTGCCCCTTCCGAGTCCCAGCAGCCTGGGTGGACCGTCAGTATTACTTCCCACCTGGAACACCTCTTCCCGCAAAGTGTGCTAGAACTCTCTGCCGCAAATGTAGCCTGGGAGTCAGCGGAGGTTCTGAAAGCAGAGGTTTCCCAGGATATTCCACGGCATTGAGTCAAAGTGGCTGGACAAAGTGAAGGCACGGACCACCTGAGAAGGATGAGGAGCAGGTTTGAAGCAGTCAGTGCCCTCACTCCTGATGTTCCCTTCCTTTGGTTGTATAATCAGCCTCTTTGAAGTGACTGAAGCAATAAATAAGTGGAATTGCTGCACTTCCTGTAGCCCTGACTAAGTGTTTTGCCTGAAGGACCTGTGGCTACAAGGATCTTTCAAATGTGCAAGATTAAAAACAACATGATGTGGAATCAATGTTATCCTATTACCATGGCTCTCCCATGTAATTATCCACGCCAGGGTTTGGCCTTGCCTTCTGTCTAAATTGGCAGCAGCAGTGTTTTGTTTGTTCATTTTCAATTAAATTCAGCGGGAATGCGACAAGGACTAAGAAGTTGTTTCCATTTCTGTGTGAGGTTTTCACTTGAACACAGCAAAGTGTTTTAATGCTGAAAGCTAATCTGCTCTTGCCTTTCGTTTCCACTTAACGTCAAGAGGGAACATGACACATTCTCGGTGCTGCAGTCAGGTACTCGGGTTAATGGTGGAATCCTTCCAAGTTCTCATATAGTACAGTGCACTCCGACTCAATACAGATGGTGCAGCCCTCCAAAGTGAAGCACAGCGTGACCGTGTTAGCACATTTGTCACGGGAAATGAAGCCTGACCTGAGGAGCCCTTCCAGTGTGATCAAGGTGACCCAGAGTTCTGAACCCAGCTCAATTTCCAGGCTGAAAGTCCAACACAGCACACGCCAAACTGCAGCGGCGGAGGCCCCCACTTGATCTCTTTGATCCCGAGCGCTCGCATCGATCCATCCCAGCATTCTGCTGTCTCGTAGGCTCCCTCAGTGTGGCCCCCGTCATTACTGCATTCTGTGCAAAGGAAGGCAATGCCCAAGTTCCTGTCCTCAACGTACTGTTCGCCATTCCCTGTCACTAGTTCCAGGCTCCCAAGCCAGCAATAGGCCAGGAACTCGGTAAATCCCACACCCCTATGTCACAACTCCATCATTGTTGCTGGGTTAAAATCGAGGAAATGGCAAAATGCAGCTCAGGAGGAGGCCGTTCAACCCCTCTCACCAGTGCCCACTCTTTGACAAGGGCTGTGTAGTTAGTCCCACACCCTTACACTTTCCCAGTGGAACAGAAAATTCCTCTTCAAGTCTTTGTCCAGTTTCCTTTGGAAGGGTTAAACTGAGCTGCAATGCTCCAAAACACAGAGTACGTTCTCTGCCTCTGGATTCTTATGCATCCCTGAGTCTAACTGCTTCGCCACTAAAGGTCCTACTTTCACTTACTGAGGCTCCAATTCGCTGAAATTCACACCCTACACCACCCCATTCCCCACTCCCCCACAACAAACTGACCTCACCTTCTGTGTTTAACAGCTTCTCTCACTAAGCTACATCTTCAATTGAACTTTGGATCATCTGACCATTACATCCTTACATGTCACAGTTATTTGATCATTCCACCGTGTACCAACTTGGGCTGTTCTGTTATGTTAGTGTAAGCTGTTGTTCAGACTGTTTTCACCACTGTTCCAAGCAATGCATCTTAGGCCAGACCCACACACTGAGGAAACAGATGTTTCACTCAAACAAAAACAGCAATTCCTGGAAAAGCACAGCAGGTCTGGCAGCTTTTGTGAACAGAAATCAGTGCCTCTTCCTCAGAACTGCAATAGGTCCCTCATGTCCCTTTGTGTAGCTCTCCTCAAATGACTCTTTGGTGCTCTGTCGAAGGACAGCGGAGGAGTTCTCTCTCCTGGACAGTAACTATTGTTCAATCAAGAACTGGTTAATCTGATCATTTATTGTGTTGCTATTTGGACACTCCTGGGCTCAATTTGGCTGCTCTGTTTCATCTGACACAATGTCAAACCCAAATAATTGACAAGACTTCGCAACGTGCAGAGGATGGTACACAAGGTGGGCTCTGGCCTGGGAGACAAGTCCCGGAAGTGAATCCCAGAGGCAAGCCCAGGCTGGAGGCCAGCACATGGAGGCAGCAAGGCCTTGTGTTCTGAAACCCGGTAGGCACGGACACAGTGGAGAGGACTATAACTCGAGTACTTCTTAAAGATACTTTTATTCTTATTGTGGACTTTGAGTTAGTCAAGTACAGGTAGTTCTGCTATAATGCCATGGCTGTGTTCTTGTGCACTTAAAGCATTAGTGGTGCAATCATGTTACATACAGATCTTAGAAGGTCGCACTTTATGAACAGTGTCCCCAATTTGTCAACTGTGTTACAGCAAATTCACGTTAATGAAACGCACGTTATGGCAGAACCACCTCTACTTTTTAAAAAAATGTTGTTTTCCTGTTCTAAACTTTCTTTTTTACTCTTTCAATTCTGGAACAAACACTTAAAGTGCCCAGTATCTAAGATGGCGCTAAAGCGGTGACATTGCAAACTTTTCACTGCACTCATTTGAGTGCACGTCACAATAATGGCCATTCTATTCTTACAAAAAGGTAGTTAATGTTTTTCTTAGTATTCCAAGGCAATGTTAGCTCCTTGTGTAGAGACAAGGGTGGGAGGCAGAACAGGGAGAACCCCAGACTGAGAAACACAAAGACACCGACAGAGCCGCGAATCAGAGAACAGCTGCCTGTAACATGGACAGATCCATCCTCCAGCAATCTGGTACCTCATTGGTTGTGTCCTAAGAGCTGTCTTAAGGCCTTCGACAACCGTGTTTCTCATCTCCATTTCCTCCTCGTCGAAGGCAAAAACCGTCTGCATCTGTGAAAGAAACCAGATTCATTCAGCAGTCTGTCCCGGACAACGCTCCCTCCAAAACCATGCCCACAAATAATTCAGCACAGCACTGCCGTAGACACTGGGTCAACAGTGCACTGGCAATTGCTGTGGTGAACGGGAGAAAGGCCCTTATGGATGGGCATTGCAAGGGATCTGCAGTGAGACAGGGAAAGAATCACTGCATTCTCATTGGATTTCCAAAGCAGCAACAGGAAAAGGGAAGGGTCTGGGAAAGAAATGCCAGAGATTCTGACCACAACATCCAAAATCCTTGCCAACCAAGGTGGAGTGCAGAACAGTTCACAGCTGAGGGACAGAAAGGAAGGGCTAGTGGGTGTAAAGGTGGGGAGAAAAAAGGGACGTGGGGAGCACATAGTTAGATTTGATTCTAAATTAGACGTGTTGGGGGAACGGGAAGCTAACTTGGATCAGCATGGAAGTGGGCAACACCAAAACTGCCAAGAGATTGAGGGATTGGTTGATTGATGGGTTTATTGAAAGATCTCACAAAAAGTG
Source organism: Hemiscyllium ocellatum (assembly GCF_020745735.1). Lineage (NCBI taxonomy): Eukaryota > Metazoa > Chordata > Chondrichthyes > Orectolobiformes > Hemiscylliidae > Hemiscyllium > Hemiscyllium ocellatum. The sequence goes on from NC_083403.1 coordinate 26,643,388, forward strand.
AGAGGCACAAGGTATTGCTTTAAAACCCAGTCCTGTTTGAATAAGCAGAGGGGTTGGCAGCAACAGCTTGCATTTGTATAGCCACCTTTATGCAGCAAAGTACCCCAAGGCACTTCAGAGAGACAATGGCCAAATAAAATGTGGTACCCTCAGTGAGAGTTTGGTGTTAGATGGGGTTGGGACGGGGTCCTGGAATGCACTGATAGTGGTCTACACACTGCTTCCCAGGCCTGATGAGGCCTGATAACTGGGGAGGCTGGACTCCATGACAAACAGCTATGTGCCCCACCATTGCAAGTTGCCACCAAAATAAGGGGAGCAACTCCTCCTCCAAGAAAGGTAGGCTACAGTGATGTGTAAAACACACCCAGAGAAAGTGTTACGCCTCACTGCAGAAAGATTTGAATGCATCGAGTCCCTACAGTGTGGAAGTAGGCCATTCAGCCCATCAAAACCACCCTACGGGAGGAAACTGGAGCAAACCCACAGAGAATGTGCAAACTCCACACAAACAGTCACTCGAGGCTGGAATCGAACCTGGGTCCCTGATGCTGTGAGGCAACAGTCTAACCACTGAGCCACTGAGCCTTGCATGAAGCTGCAGTGTGGACAGAGGCTTGACCATGATAAATTCTATAAAGCATTCACAAGTGCCGTGTGGGTTGACCCACGTTACCTACAACAGCAGGCTTCCTCCACTCTCAGTGCTCAGGGCCTCCCCAGCCTGTGGAACACACTCGTCATGTTTAACTCAGCCATGAGCCACTAATCCCAGATGCAATGCGGGGTCAGGAAAGAAAATCTGATTGCAAAGTCAGGAATCCCAATCTCAAATCCCCTTCCCCTGTCTCCGTTACTTCATCCAGCCCTCGAACTCTCTGCACCTTGGGGGAGGTGATGACCGAGTGGTATCATCGCTAGTCTCAGGTTACATTTCAGTAATCTGCGTTCGAATCCCACCACAGCAGACAGTGAAGTCAATGGAAGTCTGGAACTAAGAGTCTGACGCATGCAGACCATTGGTGATTTGAGGGGAAAAAAACCTACCTGTTCCCCTACAGGGATGGAAACTGCCATCCTCACCTGGTCTGGACTATATGTGACTCCAGACCCACAGAAATGTGTTTGACATTTCACAGCCCCCTGGGCAATTAGGGATGGGCAATAAATACTGCTCCAGCCATTCCTGCGAATGGATAGAAACTCTCATCGAAATCAGGCCTTTTCAGAATCCCGGATCTTAATCATTCCATCATCAAAGATCTCAAAAAGCTCTGGAATTCTGTATCTCTCTCCTCTTCGGCCGTGTGCCGCAGAGGGTCTGGAGATTGCAGCTTTGAGCACTGCCCACTGGGATGCAGATCACTTAGACTTCTCTGGTGAATCTTTAAATGGGTTGGTGCTGGTAGGCTGGATGGACTGTCTATACTACACTAGGAGCACTGGATGAGCACAGAACATAGAAATAGAACATTACAGCGCAGTACAAGCCCTTCGGCCTCGATGTTGCCCCAAACTGTGAAACCAATCTAAAGCCCATCTAACCTACACTATTCCATATGTCTATCCAATGACCATTTAAATGCCCTTAAAGTCGGCGAGTCTACTACTGTTGCAGGCAGTGCGTTCCACACCCCTACTACTCTCTGAGTGAAGAAGGTAATGCTACTGCTGGAAGTGGGCTCAGGATTTTTTCATATGTCGTGGGCTGCAGTTTCTCAAAACAGCAGATTTGTGGAGGATTAAAATAGATGCAAGATGGGAAACAGGAATAAGCAAAGGAATATTTACTGGTTCCCCACGCACAGTGGCTTCACTGAACTTTTCATGTGTGTTCAAGGCAGTGAGTTGCTGGAAGAAAACAGTCAACTTTCCAGTTTGTTGGATAAACAGGAATTGTAGGAAGTAATGGATGGAAATCAGGGCAGCAGACTTGCTCCATCTGGATGTTAACAGCAGGGGGGATTAACAACAATCGCACATGGTCCCCTTCCTGAGAGAACATGGAGCAGCGATATTTTTTGAAAGGAATGATTTATCTGGAGACTCATTGCTCACCCACAGCTGTGATCTTTGCAGTTTGAGGGCATTAAGTGTGCAACCCTTTGCTCAGCCTGTCCTGGGTAAAGGACATCAATTATTAAACACACTTTTTTTACACACCTGCTGGTGTGTCTTCTGCTTTTGTTGCAGATTTGCAGCTTGTTATTTAGTCGAGACAAGGTAGATGAAAAGCATTCCCTGGTGTGGGAAGGCTCCAAAGCAATAGGGCAGAACCTCAAATTTAGACAGCGACCAATTGGTGGTGGTGGAGGGGAGGAGGTGGGGGGGCGCATTTCAGAAAATATTTCTTCGTTACTGAAATCGGTAGGGCCCCAAACCAGCTGTTGAGACTGGGGAAAGGTGAGGTCAATGGATTTGGAGTAAGCGATGGTGTTAGGGTTACGATCCCAAAGAGACCCAAGGGACAAATACAGGGGCAGGAAAAGATGGACCCACTGGCCTCCTTCTCTGCCATAACACTTGTGTGATTCCAGGAAATCAGACATGAGCACATTGACAGGCGAAAGGGACTTGACTGCCTGAATGTCCCACTTCTGTTCTGAAAGAAGTTTAAATTACAAGTCAGATCAGAAGGGGTCAGCTGAGACAATATATGCAACCCCACACACAGGTACACACATACAGACACACACAGATACAACACAGATATATATACACACACACATACACATACACACACAGGGTACACATATACAGACACACACAGATATAACACAGATATATATACACACACATACACATGCAGGTATACACATATCGACACACAGATACAACACAGATATATACACGCACACACACACTCACACACACACAGGTATACACACAGGTACACCCCCCCACACACACACAGGTACACATACAGACACACAGATACACACACACACGCGCGTACACACACACAGATACACACCCCCCCCACACACACGCAGACAAACACACATACAGATACACACACACACGTACACGCAGAGGTACACCCACACACACAGGTACACACACACAGACACAGACAAGCACACAATGGTACACACACAGACACACACACATGTACACACACAGATACAGACCCATACACAGACACAGTCATGTGCATGCACGCACACACACACAGACACACAGGCATACACTCAGACACACACCCACTCAGACACACACCCACACATAGACACACACACCCACACACACAGATACAGATTCAGACACTGACACAGACACACACACACAGAGATATACACACACAGACACAAACCCACACACACAAACACACATAGATACACACTGTGACACACATACACAGATACATGCACACAGACACACACACAAACACACAGACACACACACACAAATGCAGAGGTACACACACACACATGGACACACAGATACACACACAGTCAACACACACACAGATGCACACACACACACACACACACACACAGACACATACACAGATAGACGCATACAGGCACACAGAGTTACACACAGACACAATGAGAAATTCCTGATGAAGGGCTTATGCCTGAAACGTCGAATCTCTTGTACCTCGGATGCTGCCTGACTTGCTCTGCTTTTCCAGCACTCCACTCTCGACTCTGATCTCCAGTATCTACACACCTCACTTTCTCCCAGATATATACACACACACAGACACACTTGGAGAGACACACACACATATATACACACAGACACACATATATACATAAACACGCATCACACATAGACATACAGGGAGTGACACACACGGACATATACACACAAGCATACACACACACATACATAAACCCACACATATACATATACACAATCACACCCGCACACACTTGAATACATCCACACACATGCACAGACACATACACGGAGGCACAGACACATACACACTTACGTAAACTGTAGAGTCAGATAATCAACCTTCAATGCAACAAACGGGTGACAGTGAATTAGCCTGTCTCACATTATTTAACGTTTTTGAATTTGAGAGAACCACAATTCTGTGAAAATTGAAAAGGATCACCATTGTCCTCTCTGAACCATCATAACAGTTAAAGGTGTCTCTTGAGGAGCCCAACATTATAATTGGGTTCTGACAGGAGACAGAAGTACGGGAAGAGATTTGGGAAATTTTGGAAAGCTGGAGCAAGGGTTTGATTTTTGTCTTTCCAGCACTGTCTGATCTTTAAGTACACAAAAGACATTCAGATGAATAGAGAGTCAGGTGGCAAATTCTGCTGAGGAATTCTGCAAATGCATTCACAGAACTGGCAGAGCCATGATAGCTGGGCGCACATGGAAAAAATTTCACTTACTGCAGCCATGGAGTTGATACGATCAATGTAGTAGTCAGGCCAGCTGGTGGCCTGTTTATTAGGGTCATCTTGTTCCTGAAAAGAAAGGAGTGATATTCCATTAAAATTAATATCACAACCTATTTCCAACTCACCAACACAAGATGCAGCGTTGTGTGGCCGAGCATTGTACAGAGTGATATAGTACAGATGAGTATCCCTCGACAGTGCGGTATAATGGACCATAAAATCAGAAATGATTTCAGCCCAGAAGGAAGCCATTTGGCCCATCGCGTCTATACTCGCTCTCTGCAACAGCAAATCACCCACTGCCACTAGCCCTCTTCCCCACAGCCGATAGCTTTTCCTTTGCGGATACTAATCTGATCCGTATTGAATGTCATAATCAAATCCACCTCCAAATGGAAGGATGCGATTCGGCCCATTATATCTGTGCTAGCCCTTTTCAAGAGTGACTCAATCATCAGATGCTTATCCAATTCTCTGATGAATCTGTATCAACCACCCTTTAAGACAGTGCATTCCAAATCTCAGCACTCAATGCATAAAAGAAACAACCTTTCCTCAGATCATTTTTGACAGTCACACTAAATTTGTCTCCTATCAAAGCACTTCATGATTCTGACACCTCTGTTAAATCTCTTCTTGATCCTCTCTGCCTTGATAAGGACAACCCTGACTTCTCTGATTGATCCATGTGATGGTAATCCCTAACTCAGAAATAAACCATTCTTGGAAATCCGTTGTGAACCCTGTCCAGAGCTTTCATACATCCTTTCAGCACTGGACACTACTTCCCAGTTTTGGTGAAGCCTGTGTCTTTAAAAAAAATTAAAAACAGAGAGTGCCTGCAGAAAGGCCTGGCAGGATCTGCAGAGAGGGAGAAACAGTTAGCATTTCAAGTTTGACATGGCTTCTTCAGAACTAATATTCTTAGTCCACCTCCTTGAGTTTGACTCTACACCTTTACTTAAAGAGCTGAGGACTCCTAATGCTCTACTCACTGACTGGTTCACCTGTCCTTCCAGTTTCAACAACTGGTCCACTCCCAGGTTTATACACCTGCATTCCTTTAAAGTTGAATCATTTCACACACATTAGCTTTTTTCGTTCCCAAAGCAAACTTTACTGCTTCACACTTTCCCATGTTGAATTTCATCCCCTATATGATTCCTGAGCTATATCATTATTCCTCTCAAACACTAGCCTGGTTCAAATATTGAAGAACGGTGTCAACAATAGGATGAACATGGTACAACCCAGCACGTTGTGGTCTGCCACAGCATGGTACAGTTTTGTAGAGTGCAACATTGCAGAGCACAGCACAGTGCAGTGCTGCTGAGGTTGACGCACCACAGTGATATGTCGGAATCTGGAAAATGTAGGGCAATATGGTGGCTTTGGGTGACTGTCTGCGTGCATTTAGTTTACATGTTCTCCCTGTGTCTGCGTGGATTTCCTCCAGGCGTCCTCCCTCTGTCCAAATATATGCACGCTGGGTGGATCATTCCCTAGGAAATGCAGGGTTACAGGGCTAGGGTTGAAAATGTGTTGCTGGAAAAGCGCAGCAGGTCAGGCAGCATCCAAGGAACAGGAAATTCAACGATTCAGGCATAAGCCCTTCTTCAGGAAATCAGCCCTTCTTCATCGAATTTCCTGTTCCTTGGATGCTGCCTGACCTGCTGCACTTTTCCAGCAACACATTTTCAGCTCTGATCTCCAGCATCTGCAGACCTCACTTTCTCCTCCTACAGGGCTAGGGTGGGATGCTCTTTGAATGGTTGGTGTGGACAAAATGGGCCGAATGGCCTGCCTCCACATCATAGGGATGCCATGAAGAGCTTCCCATGTCCATTCTACTTCAAAATAAGTTCACGGGCTCAACTATCAGGAAAATATATGTCCTTGCTACATTTTAGGGTTTAGCACTTAATTAGTACCCTGGACTTGCAGAGGTTTAACAAGTTTATTCCTTGAGTTTTCCTTCTCACATTGGATTGCAGGTCCCCCCACTGAAATGGCTGTTATCCATGCACATGTCTAGTTATTCTACTGGAGTCACCAATGCCTTCGGATGGTGCTGTCTACATATAGCATTCCCAGGAAATATAAATGGACGGCAATTGGGAAGGGGTAGCTGGGCTGATCCTTTTCCTACCATAACTCAAGGACAGATTATAGTACTCAACACCTTTAGTGCAGAATTAGCGCAGAGCCCTTATTGCCTGGTCTGGCTGTGTGGTACACTGCAGGAGGCCATTTGCTCGCTGACATTCACACAACGTTGGAGAAAAGGAAACCGAACAATGCAGCAGGAAGCACAGGAAAGCCCTTCACCCAATTCCTGGCTACTCCTGGGCTCCAGCTGTGTGTAAAATAGCTTCTGAGAGTGTTTTTTTCAATCTATTTCATGAGATGAAAAGCTGCTGAGATGTGCATGGCATGATAAAGACAAGTCTTTTGGAAGGTTAATGTCAAAGATCTGCAAACGATGGACTGTAATATAGGCTTGGGGCAGCCCAAGGGAACATTTAAAAGGCATCTGAATGGGTAGATGAATAAGAAGGTTTTAGAGGGATATGGGCCAAGTGCTGGCGAATGGGATTGGATTAGGTTGGGATATCTGGTCGGCATGGACGAGTAGGATCAAAGGGTCTGTTTTTGTGCTGTATATCCCTATGACTCTACTAAAACCCACCCCCATGTCTTTGAGGCTCCCAAACTCTACTGTTCATTGTACAGGACCAGCCTCCCACTTTGCCACCCTCCGCAAACTTCAGCTCATTCAAACCTCTGCTGCCCCCTTCCTGCCTCTCGATCTTTAAGGGGCAAATACCAGAGATGGGGCTTCTAGGCAGCTGAAGGCGTGTGGAGGACCGATTAAAAAAAACTGAGGGGGATGCTGGAATGGGAAAGCATAGAGAACCTGGAAAACTGGAGATGTTTCCAGGTTGAGGGGAGTGCAAGGCCCGAAGGGAGGTGAAAGGAAAAAGGTGGTATTTTTAAAATGAGGATGTTGTTGAGGAACCAGCGTTGGTTCAGTTAGAATGAGAGAGGTGGGGAAGTTCAATGAGTGCAGGAGAGGTGTGAAAGTGGAACTTGGCATGAGTCAGGGTATGGCAGCAATGTTTTGGATGTGTTTACGGAAAGTGAAGGCTGGGAGATGATTGATATAACACAGACTAGGATAGTAATAAAGGATGGAAGTGTCCTTGGGTGAAATTGATATTTACTGGCCCTGATTTTGCAGAGTTGGGATACTTTGTAGTTCAGCAAGCCCAACCCTCAGGGAACCTTGTTCCAATGGGGCAGGGGCTTGTATCTGTGGTACTCTGTGAGTCTATTGGATGACTCAGAGAGCAGTGTCAGAGGAGGGCTGAGTGGACGTCTGCTTTTGTCTGGCACTTTGCCCAGAACATTAAAAACAGAAGAAAACCATGCCAGATAATCTTCCCTTCCCCCTTCTCAAGCCTCCTCCTCATAATTCTCCAGGTTCAAACCATTTCAATCTCATTCATCCTCGATGACTGATCATACCTTCTGTGCCAAACTGTAATCTCCACCCACCACCCAGGCCCCCAACACACCCCTCACTAACCTACACTCCTCCTCCTACTCCCCATAGGCCCTTATATCCTCCATACCCACCTATGCACCTCCACCTAATCCCTGTACTGCCACCTATACAAGTTTAGTACTAAATCACCCCCTCCAACCCATTATCCTTTGCCCTTACTCTATCCATGCCAATTCATGTGGCATCCACTATGGGCAGACCTCAAGTGCCATGATGAGATGAAATAGAATAAAATTCTAAGTTTACATTGTAGATTTTTTTTAAAAAACACTCAATAATAAGAAGCTATGTACCACTCCTATATTTCAAGTGCTTAATCCATTATAAAAATAAACATTTTATTCATTGTTTAATCTCTTGTACAAATAAACACTTTACTCAAATTCTTACTCTCTTGTTACAAAAGGCATTGGAATTTATAGTCCCACTTCAAAGAGTCTGTAACTACTCAGAGCTGCCAGTTAAACTATGAAATGGCAGGTAACCCATTGTAACCAAAGACAGCAGCACTATTTCAGCAAGAATAACTCTCAGACTTACGTCAACAGACAGAGTGAAATCTCAAACAATGATTGATTGCAGGGCAATTATTATTTCAAATATTTAAAGGGCAGGAGTTTTAAATGCCCCAGGAGATTCAAAGTTACTTTTGCAGTTGGTTTCGAAAGTTGATTTTGGCAGCTGGTTTTAATAATTGCTTTTGAAAGCTCTTTTTTGACAGTCCCAATAATTTTACCCGCCTTCGCTCACAATCAGGTCTACTTTCAGCAATGCTAAAGGGCATGTCATGTCTCCAAAAGGACTTTCACCGGAGATGACCCAGGATCACATCAGAGGGGATACCTGTGTGCTTTGAAAGGATACCCTCCCCATCAAACTAACTCTGCAAAGTGGGGTCTGCTCCTCCGAGGTGTCACCTGCACACATCAACTTTCGCAATCCCAATCAAAGGACAGGCATGACATGGGGGGTGGGGGGGGGGGGGTGTTGTTGTTTAATTTGAGCAGCTGCATCTGTGAGCCATGATTGTGCAATTTGGAAGGTGGCCCATTCCCTCTCTTCCACTTTCAACCCGGCAAAAATGATAGGGGCTCTCCATTATTCTAAAAACTCAAGTTGACCTTTCAGGGAGTATTGTATGGAATACTAACCCTGATCCTGATCCTCTCTCATGACTATAGGTCTGTGACATTTGGAAGAGGTTCCGAGAAAGCTGACAAAATTACTCCTTGCTGCAGAGTACTTTTGCTCCCCAGGTCGGAGATGGCTCAACTCGCCTTGGAGAGTGTAGATTCAGAGACAAGTTGATTGAGATCCACAAAATAATGGAGGGACCAGATGTTGTGCACACTGGCAAGTTATTTCAATCACTTTGGCTTTGCAGAACTAAAGGTCAGGCACATGAGTGAAGAAATCACTTAAACGCACTGCTTCGCTCAGAGAACAGCAGACACACAATGGAACAGACTGTTAACTCGGGCAATCGATGCTGATACGCTACATATCATCACTGGATAGCGGGACTGATCCTTGGCTGGAAAAGAAATTGCCTGTAGCAGGCCAAGTACAATTAATATAAATTGTGGTCAATGTGGTCAGGTCTCCATTCCTAGCGGGGAAGGGTGAGCACTCTGCCTGAATTATTTAGCCCCCTTAATTGGAAATAAACTGTGAGTGGGGTTGACTCACCAGTCAACACAGATGCCAAATATCCAGAGACAGTTTGAGAAGGTGCTCACAGAGCATGGAACTGGGACATAAATACCGAGCACAATTCAGTCCTGGTATAAGTTCAAGTGGATTGGCATCAGGCAGGGTGACTGGGCTGAAATTAAACGTCAGGGTTCCCATTCCCTGTTCGTTAAAACCCTCTAACTCCGAGTGGGAAGTAATGGTCCCCCCAGCTGAACAGCCAAGCTCATTGCATTGGCTATCACATGTAGAAAGGTTTATGTACATGAAGTCTCAGTTCTCTGGAGTAACGTTTAAATAAATGCAAGGTAGTGCATTTTGGTGAGTCAAACCAGGGCAGAACTTACACAGGCAATGGTAGTGCCCCGGAGAATGCTATAGAACAAAGAGATCTATAGGTGCAGGCACATAGCTCCTTGAAAGTGGAGTCACAGGTAGACAACATGGTGAAGAAAGCTTTTGACGGGTTTGCTTTCATCAGTCACAGCACTGAGTATAGGGGTTGGGACATCCTGTTGCAGCTGTACAAGACATTGGTGGGACCACATTTGGAGCACCATGTACCCTGATACAAAGGATATTATTAATCCAGAAAAAGCACAGAGAAGACTTGCTAAGATGCTACCCTGGACTGGAAGGTTTGAATTATCAGGAGATGTTGAATACACTGGGCCGTAGATAAAGTAGATAGTCGACAGCTTTTCCCCATGATAGCAGAGTCTAAAACAAGAGGGTATGGGTTAAAGGTGAGAGGGCAGAGAAACAAAAGGGTCCAGCAATATTTTCACACAGAGCATGGTGAGCATCTGGAACGAGCTGCCAGAGATAGTGGTGAAAGCGAGTACCATTTTGTCACTTAGGAAACATTTGGACGGATACATGGATGGGATAGGTATAGAGGGATATGAACCAAACGCAGGGAAATGGGATTCAGCTAATTGTGAGAACTGGGCAGCATGAACAAGTTGGGCCGAAGGGTCTGTTTCCATGTTGTAAACCTCTATGACTTCAACGAGTCGAGTTGCAAGTGGTTTCCTGAGTGATACTGTGTAACTTTACTGCATGCAGTCACCCAACCCACACAACACAATAAGCTCAAGGCTCCATTATGGAGCACTGCAGGCCTGGAACATTCAGGCTGTCTCTTCGATTGTGACTATCAGTTCATTCCGATAAACCTCAGCTTTAAAGTCATTAGCAAGTGCTTTCCAGTAAACCCCTTTCCTGTGCTGTGTAACAGCCATTGCAGCACTTTCCCACAATTGTCTCATAAAGAAAAGGGACCCTGGTCATTGTTTTGAATGAAATGTGTCATACACTGTAAGGTTATTGGAATCACATGCTCCCACTGCACAGTTCAGCAACACGTCACCATAACAGCAAACTTCAGCAAGACACTCAGCAAGATAGGGTCTTAAAATAATGCTGTTTGGGAGCACCTTGAACTGCAAGCCCCTCTGTTGCCTAATGTCTCATCCTCTCTGGTTTGGCTCTGCAAGTTGTCAGTTCAACTCTCATAGAGTCATACAGCACTGAAACAGACCCTTCAGTCCAACCAGTCGATGTCGAACATTATCCCAAACTAAACTAGACCCACCTACCTGCTCCTGGCCCATGTCCCTCCGAACCTTTCCTGTTCATGTATTTATCCAAACGTCTTTTTGATGCTCTGGTGTGCTGCATTGTTGGAAATGGTGTCGTTTTACAGGAAATGTCAAAGTGAGACCTTCCTTCTGGGCCTTGCAGTCAGATCCTCAGTACTACCTGAAGGAAAGCTGGGGGTGGGGGTGGGGGGGGGGGGGTGGGGGGGGGGGGCGGGGGGGGAGTGTTCTCCCTGCTGCGAGTTAGCCAATGAATGTCCCTCAACCAATGTCGCTGAAACAGATTTGTTTTATCCCCTGGTTTACTATGCACTAATTGGCTGTTGCACTTGCGACGTTGTAATGATAACACTTCAAACATTTCTCTGGCCTTAAGGCACTTAGGGATTTCAAAGTTGAATGAATCATCTGAAAGCTGACACTGCTGACAGTGTAGTACTCCCTCAGTCACACACTGGAGTCTCCACCTGGAAGTTCAAATCACTGAAGTATTAATCAGTCCATGGGATTTCGGATTCACTGATTGGGCCAGGATTTATTGCTTATTCTTACTGCACTAAAGGCAGTTCTCATTGCTGTGGGTCTAGAGTCACATGTAGGTCAGACCACATAAGAACAATAGATTGCCTTCCCTGAAGGGCATGAATGAACCACATCCATTTTTATGATACTTGGTAACAATCGCACAGTGGCTCAATGGTCAGTGGTCAGCACTACTGCCTCACAGCAGAGAGACCTGGGTTCAATTCTGGTCTCAGGTGACTGTGTGGAGTGTACACATTCTCCCTGTGTCTGTGTGGATTTCCTCCCCTTAATTTAAAGCTATGCCCCCTCGTAATAGCTGACTCCATACGTGGAAAAAGCTTCTCATGATCAACCCTATCTAAACCCCTAAACATCTTGTACACCTCTATCAAGTCACCCCTAAACCTTCTTTTCTCCAATGAAAACAGCCCCAAGTGCCTCAGCCTTTCCTCATACGATCTTCCTACCATACCAGGCAACATCCTGGTAAACCTCCTCTGCACCCGTTCCAGTGCCTCCACATCCTTCCTATAGTATGGCGACCAAAACTGCACACAATACTCCAGATGCGGCCGCACCAGTCTTATACAACTGCAACATGACCTCAGGACTCTGGAACTCAATTCCTCTACCAATAAAAGCCAGTACGCCATATGTCTTCTTCACAGCACTATTTATCTAGGTGGCAACTTTCAGAGATTTGTGTACATGGACACCAAGATCCTTCTGCTCGTCCACATTATCAAGTATCCGACCATTAGCCCAGTACCCCATCTTCTTGTTACTCTTACCAAAGTGAATCACTTCACACTTAGCTACATCGAACTCCATTTGCCACCTTTCTGCCCAGCTCTGCAACTTATCTATATCCCATTGTAACCTGCCACATCCTTCCTCACTGTCAACAACTCCACCGACTTTCGTATCATCCGCAAACTTGCTCACCCAACCTTCTAGCCCCTCCTCCAGGTCATTTATAAAAATGACAAACAGCAATTGTCCCAAAACAGATCCTTGCGGAACACTGCTGGTAACTGCACTCCAAGATGAACCTTTACCATCAACTACTACCCTCTGTCTTCTTCCAGCCAGCCAATTCCTAATCCAAACCTCCAACTAATCCTCAATGCCATACCTCCGTATTTTTTGCAGTAGCCTACCATGGGGAACCTTATCAAATGCCTTACTAAAATCTATATACACCACATCTACTGCTTTACCCTTGTCCACCTCCTTAGTCACCTTCTCAAAGAATTCAATAAGGTTTGTGAGGCACGACCTGCCCTTCACAAAACCATGCTGACTATCCTTGATCACATTATTCCTATCCAGATGTTCATATATCCTATCCCTTACAATTCTCTCTAAGACTTTGCCCACAACAGAAGTGAGACTCACTGGCCTATAGTTACTAGGGCTATCCCTACTCCCCTTCTTGAACAAGGGAACCACATTTTCTATCCTCCAGTCTTCTGGCACTATTCCTGTAGACAACGACAACATAAAAATCAAGGCCAATGGCTACGCTATCTCCTCCCTTACTTCCCAGAGAATCCTAGGATAAATGCCATCAGGCCCAGGGGACTTATCTATTTTCACCCTTTCCAGAATTTCCAACACCTCTTCCCTACATACCTGAAAGCCATCCATTCTAATTAATTGTGACTCAATATTCACATCGGCAACAATGCCCTGTTCCTGAGTGAATACTGACGAAAAGTATTCATTCAGTGTCTCCCCAATTTCTTCAGCCTCCACACGCAACTTCCCACTACTATCCTTGACTGGACCTATTCCTACCCTAGTCATTCTTTTATTCCTGACAATATTTGAATCCTGTCCCCAGAATTTTAGCTGAGGGATAAGCAAGTGGATTACTTCAGGGTTATTAGTCTAATAACATTAACACTACATCAGCTCTTCCTGTAGAATCCTCCCCCTCAAAAGGTGGGAGTGGCACCAGTAATTGATGGTCAGCAACTCTAAATGTCCGGCTAGAGTCTCCTCAGGCCTCTGTTCCTTCTGTTATTTTTTTATTCAATTGTGGGACATAGGTGTCGCTAGCTGGGCCAGCATTTATTGCCTGCACCCAGTTGCCCCTCGAAAAGATGATGGTGAGCTGCCTTCAGTCCACCTGCTGTGGGTTGATCCACAATGCGTCCTTCGGGAGAGAACTCCAGGATTTTGATCCAGTGACAGTGAAGGAATGGGCGATATATTTCCAAGTCAGGATGGGGAGCGACTTGGGGAGGATTTCGCAGGTGGTGGTGTTCCCATGTATCTGCTGCCCTTGTCCTTCCAGTTGGGAATGGTCATGTGTTTGGAAGGTGCTGTCTGAGGAGCTTAGGTGGATTAGAAGGAAGGTTGGGGAATAATAAAAGCATTTTTATTTCACCCAGAAGGCAACAGGGGTCTGGAACTCACTGCCTGAAAGAACAACCCATTTATAAGAGAAAAACAGTTGGAATGCAGTAATCCATAAGACACAGCACTAAGAACTGAAATGTGAGGTTAGGCTGGAAAATTCTTATTTCGCCAGTACAGATATGATGGGCCGAATAGTCTACTACACTGCCAGCAATTTTCTAGTCACAATTCCGAGAGAGGTCATTTAGTAGCAGCACCAATAAAAGCAAACTTCATTTCTTAAATCAGGTTCGGGATGAGTCTCACTGCCAGGGATTTGGAGAAACGGGCAGCGTCAGATTGTGATAAAATGCTGTAGATTTTAATTGCCATTGACACCGACTGAAAAGGGAGGAAATGAAGCAGTTTGACACCGCTGTTGAACAGATCCCCACCGCTCAGGTAACACATAGGCCAGATAGCTCATTCTGCCCCAAACTCCAGTCACCATTTTGCACCTTGTCTGAACTACTCCTGTCTAATTCCAACCAGTGTTTGGCCCGCTGTTTAATCGATGCAACACATTTCAGGGGAAGGATAGCCTGACAAAGGGGCTGTTTGACTGCACACGGCCTAATCCTGACAGTCTGACTGACAGCTCAAAGTGGGACCTTGTGCCAACCCAAGCCCAGTCAGCTGCACTTTCATGTTTATTCAATAAAACACATATTCCCCCTCCCCACAGGAGAAAGCCCCTACAGATCCCAGGCCAGGAAAATTTAAATAAATATTAATGGAAGCATATTTAAATATATCTCCTGCCTATTTTATATTGTTACATTGGAGACGTTGGTTGGCTTCAGTATTTAAACTACTCTTATTAAGAAAACACCTCTCTCAATCTTGGTCTGCTGTGCCAAGATTCTGAAATGGTTACAGATGTTGTGAGAGGCCTGTCATGTGGTGGCGTTCCTGTTTTGTGTCTTAGCGAGCGTGGCTGGCAATGTTTTATGAGCTCCATGTTGTTTCTTGTGTGTTAAACGGTTTCCCTACTTTTTTCCCAGCATGCCGCCCGAAGGGGTGAGGAACGCCAATGACTGGAGAGGGAGCCGAATGCTCCTCGCGACCAGGCAATGAGCAGGTCAGGAATGGCTCTGTTTGATGGATTAGCATGCCACCCTCTGGGATGCCCCATCACAGAACCATGCCAGTATGAGAAGATGAAATAAGGTACAGGGCGAATGCGCAAACTTCACACAGTCATCCAAGATTGGGATCAAACTTGGGCCCCTGGCACTGCGTGAGCCACCATGTCTCCTTTCTCCTTCCATGTTTCTGATCTTCAACTATTAATGTAACCCTAAACTCTCTCGTTTTTAGAAACATTCATTCAGAAAATGTGGGCCTTTCAGACTAGGCCTGTTCCTAGTTGCCCTTGAGAAGGTGGTGGTGAGCTGCCTTCTTGAACCTCTGCAGTCCACCTGCTGTGGGTTGACCCACAATGCTATTATTAGGGGGAGAGTTCCAGGATTTAGACCCAGCGACAGAGAAGGAGCAGAAATAAATTTCCAAGTCAAAGCGGTGAACGGGTTGGAGGGGAACTTGCAGGTATGCCGTTCCCTCGTATCTGCTGCCCTTGTCTTTTGAGATGGCAGTAGTTGTGGGTTTACAAGGTGCTGTAGATACAGTCTTGGTGAGTTTCCACAGTGCATCGTGTAGGTGGCACACTTTTGTGTGTTATGCTTGTCCAGCTTCTCCTTAACTACATCGACATATCTGCTTCGACCAAACCCTCGAGTAAATTATTCTCAGGTTATGGACGTGGACGTCAGCTGTCTTTCTGGTTTAGAATGCACTGCCAGAGGAGGTCGTGGAAGTCAGCACATTGGTGACATTTAAGAGGCATCTGGATGGTTACACAAATAGGGAGGGAATAGAGGAATATGAACCGAATAAGGGCAAAAGGTTTGTTTTTTAGTTTAGTTAGGACATGGCGATTGGCATAGGCTTGGAGGACCAAAGAGCCTGTTCCTGGGCTGTACTTCTGTGGGTTTTTTTGTTATAGATGGGGAGAATCAAATGCAAGCAAATACAGCTTATAGTCATGGATCTTAGCCTTCCCAGCATTTGCCTGAAAAAATCCAACCAGTAGCACTTTCCAGCTCGAAAATTAGTCCATGGCTGGTTATGGGATGTCACTGCGGAATAATGGTTGTAATGGTTCCTCAAGATCAACAGGCACCACCCCTCAAAATGAATTCATCCTCTATAGCTTCTTGAGGCATCCCAACCTATAGGGAACTCCGGAGACCACGGTCTAGTCTTTTATTGATCTTTGGATGAAGGAATCTCTTTCTCTCCTCACTCCAAATGTTTAACTTGTGGCCCACATGGTTGTTCAAAATATTTCACAGTGAACGAATTACCTCAATCAATTTTGTCACTTCCAAAATACTCATGCAGACCCTTGACATTTTGCACTGTTTGCAAGTAAATTGCTCACACCTTTAGCCATGCCCTATCCGCTCCCTCCCCCAGAGGCAAGATGGCTACCTACCTGAGGGAGACATTGTCGCAACTCACTCAATGGAGTCACCTTGTGGTCAAATCCTGCAACTGTAATGTAACCACTGAAATAACCCAGAGGTAACTATTGGCTGGATTTTAGTGTTCTCTTGGGGGGTGGGGGGGTTGGAAGTGGGTTTGGAGGCACTGGATTGGACAGGAATGTGCCTGGTGGGAGGGCCCCATCACCTTCCTGTTTTGGCCTGATTCATTCCAAGATGGCAGACAGCCTGTGCGCCCTGGTGTCAATGGAGACCTTAGGTGGGGAATTAGTACCAATGGTGAACAGTGCAATCCCTCTGAAGGGTGCATGCACCGTCAAGCACTGTCAAATTGGCCAAAGTCGTGAGGTACTACTAGGGAATACTCAGTTCCTGATCAAGGAGGCTGGCATCAGCGAGACAGGCCTCAAGAGAGCCAACCAATGGTCCTTGCAAGGTATGAACCCTTGCCCCAAACAGATACCATGAACTCCCACCAACCATTGCCATGCCACTGACCTCTCCCCCCACCCACCCCTGTCATTCCTGTCCTGTTCATCTGGGATCCGGGGCCTCTGATGGAGACGGAGGAACAGCGCTACCAGGGGAGCAGCGCTAACAGTCTGACAAGCTCATGGGCAAATAGTTTTCAGGCGTCTGGGATCCCCGTGGTCTTCAGGCAATTGATCCCAGCGAAGACTCTCCAGTTTTCTGCTCAAGTACCAGACTGGCATGTGATATACCAAACCTCCTCCAAATAAAGGAGTGCGGAGCCCCTGTCAGCTCTCCAGCTTGTAGACAACATCCCCATAGCCTGGATTACAATCCACACCCTGAACACTTTCCACCTATAAACAGCAAATGCTGACACACAAATACATGAGTAAGTTTAATTATAGCATGAATAAGATCTGTGGACAGAAAATGCTTGCACTAGGAAACATTTTCAACAAGAAATAGATTATGGGGTAGGCATCTTAAAGGAACCATGTATTTGTTCAATCCAAGCTAATTCTCTCATTGATGTCAACTCCAATGAGATTATTGGTGAGGCTGAAGACTATTTTCCGTTGTGTTATGCTTTATGCTGTGAGCTCTTTGTGAACTGCCAAGAACTTTATTTCCCCCCTTAGTTACATCTGTCAACAACAAAAATTCAACAGCAAGAGGGTAATCATCAAAAGCAAAATCACTGCACAGTGATCCTGTCATGCCTCTTGCCCTCAGGGTGAATCGTGTGAAGAACATTCACACTGGACTACTCTTACAGAATTCACTGAAAGGATTAACAGAATTCATATCACTAGATACCAACACCAACTGTAAACATTACAACACTTCTGGCTTTTGATGAAAGCAACCGGACACTGGAACCATCTTCCTGTCTCTTGGAAAGATTCCACGTGGTTACTGTCTCTTTACAGTGCTTCACTTTGCTAAGAGAATAGAAACTTTATCCAAGCTCTTACCAAAATCCAGACACACAACCATAACTGTCTCACCATTCTCCTTCCCTATACTTCATCAGAGAAAAGCTCGTAAGTCTAATCTACCATGCCTTTATTCAGTTTGGCTTTCATTTAAAATCCGTATCTTTCTCAGGGCCTATTAATTTTGTTCTATCTTAATATTTCTGCAAGTTTCCTACTGCTGTTAGACTAATTGGCTTGTAATTGCTACAGCTACAGACAGGCTGACTGGTTATGCATATAGGAGCTGATGCATTACATTTAGACAAATGTAACGCGCTACATTTTGGAAGGAAGAATATACTTGAACTGGGAAGAGGCTAAATTCAATAGAGGAGCTGAAGTACCTTGGTATCTAGATATAATGGCAATTTAAAGTTGTTACCCTAAATGATTTAAGCCATGAAAAGTACAAAGAGTTATTTGTTTTTGCATTGGAGGTATTGGAAACAAAACCAAAGGGATATCTGTGAACATACTTAAGACTTACAGGTGGCACAGTGATTCAGTGATTAGCACTGCTGCCTCACAGCACCAGGGACCTGGGTTCGATTCCCCCTCAGCTGACTGTCTGTATGGAGTTTGCACATTCTCCCTGTGTCTGCGTGGGTTTCCTCACACACACAAGGATGTGCAGGCCAGGTGAATTAGGCATGTTAAATTGCCCATACTGTTAGGTGCATTAGTCAGGGGTAAATATAGAGTAAAGGAATGGGTCTGGGTGGGTTACTCTTCGTGGGGGGGGGGGGGGGTCAGTGTGGACTTGTTGGGCCAAAGGTCCTGTTTCCATACGTAGGGAATATAATCTAAACCCCACTGTGACTGCAGCAAGGGTCTATTGAGTTCAGGGCTACCTTACAATGAAGAAAGGGAGGATTAAGAGGAGGTTAACAATTCTAACTGAGTAGATAATGGGAAACTTGTTTCCCCTTGTGGCAAGGTAATAGAGAATAAAGAGTTATTGTATTCTTTGAAGGAAAAATGAATCAGATGAAATTAGAAGAATTTTATTTAGGCAATAAGGTTCCGATGATCTAAAATGCACTGCCTGAAATGGCAGCTGGTTAAATAAACACTTTCATAAAGGAACTGGATAAATACTTCAAGGGGGCTCCATCAGAAGAACAAGGGAATGGGACAAACTGGATAAGTCTTTCAAAACAGCACCATCATGATGGACTGAATGGCCCGCTATGCTGTATGATTCTCTGGTTGACTTGGCATGAATGAAAATGAAAAGTTGTGATGAGACAGCTACATGGTGAGAGATTTTTCCACCAATCATGACCCTCAATCCTACAATCCTAGAATTGAAAACAACACTCCATTAAATCCCTGGCCACCAGTCAGAACCTGAGTTTGGTATTTCAATGCTACATCATGACCCAGGCGAAAAAGCACAGCAGAACAGCCAGTGTGAAGTCGATCCACTGTCAGATCTTACCTGGAGGTACTTCACCACAAGCAGAAAAGACTTATGGGAAAGTACGAGTACAGGCCTATGGACCAAGTGCTGGAAAGTGGAATAAGTGTAGATAGGTCAGTGCACAATCAATGGGCTGAAGGGCCTCTTCTGTGCTAGATGCCTTTATGAATCAGCCCATTATTAGTTCATTCTCGGAATGTGTACTCTGTTGGAGGGGCTAGCAATTAACACTGATTCATTGGGATTTTCAGGAGACCTTCTTAAACAGCCTCAATCCATAGATGTAGCATTTTGATGTAACTGGGTGTTTTTGTAGGTCAATGCAGGGGGCAGTTAAGATCCATTCACATTGATTCTTAAGCAAAGGGGTATCAGTGAACATATTTAAGACTCCAATGTGACTGCAGCAACAGTCAATCGAGTCGCTGTTTCCCTACCTACGTTAGGTTGGTCAATTTATTTCCTCAAAATACATTAGTGGATCGAGTGAATTTTTTAACACAATCCATCAGCTTTATGATCAGTTTTATTGGCACCAATCTTGTTTTAATTGAATTCTAAATTCTCAACTTGTCACAGCAGGATTTGAATTCAAATTCTTTGCATTATCTGTCCAGCAACACAAGTAATGGATTTGGAATCCCTGCTGTCCAAATCACTGCATGGGTGATAAAAAGACTAGGAACTCTAAGATTGTCTCTTATCATCGTATGGACAAATTCAGAAGTAGCACCACATTAGGCAGTAATCCAATGGGTTTATTTGAAATCACAAGCTTTCTGTTGTCATCAGCATTTTAGGGACGGGAAGTAGGCCATTCAGCCCATCAAGCCTACCCCACCATTCAATACAATTGTCATACTCGCACTCTCTCATTAGAAAGCGACAATTTTAACCTGAGGATTACCACAGCTCGGAGGAGGGACAGGGTCAAGGTCTCATTCATAGTCACACCTTTAGTATCACTCTACATTGCAAACCAGCCACCCAGCCAACTGAGCTAACCAATTCCAATACAGTCATGGCTGACGGAACACTGTCTTTCACTCATCCCATTCCCACTGGTCATCAGAAATCGATGTTTCTCTACCTTAAACAGAGTCAAAGGCTGAGCCTACACAGCCCTTCCTTCACAAACCTCCGGAATCCTGCATAACCACGCTTCATTCAAGGTTGAAACACACCACCTTAAACACTCCTCCTCCCTTTCCCCTGACTGCATTAATTACAGCTCAATGATACTGCTGCCACATACCTTCTTCTTACTGCAGTAAATTTGCCATTTCTTCTCCATGGGCAGTGCAAACATAGCATCTCGGTTCTTGTCAGTGAGGTCCAACTCATCCTGGAAATAAGGGCAGAAAAAAGAATCAGTCACCTCACCAATCTTCTGTCAGACCCAATCCAACAGATTCGCCCCCCCCCCCCACCAACCCTACCCCCTCCCCACCCCCACCCCCCTCCTCCCCCCAACCAGGGCTTGCGATATTTTGTACAACAAACAAACAACAAGCTTTCAGAAACAATAAAAGAGAAACATTTTACTGTTAGTTCTTCCATCTGTAAAGTTCCTTCTAGGTTGCGCAGAGTGGTGACTGGGAGATTAATCATTTATTTCTTCAACACAACTCAGGAAGAAATGAAAACTGCCACAGTACAAGTGCTCCTTCAAGGATTCCCCTAACCTTCTGCTGCCATCTTAATGGTTCTCTGGATTGCTCGCAACAGCCTCCAGGAGAGTAATTATTGCTTGCTGGAGACTCCAGGGAATTTTGAATGGTGGGGAGTGTAGGCACCTCGATCCCATTGAAAGATTTTGCCTTGGCCTCAAGGGGGCGCAATCATGGTCTGCAGCAGTGTATATCAAGGGGTGCAGCTCTAACATGTGCCATGGCATAACCTCCAGAGTTTGTCCCAATTCCCCTCAATCTGAATCACTTCCGTTGTCAAGAGACTTTAACTGGTAGACCTGTTAGAGAGGAAAGCCCAAATTGAGGCTGGGGGTGTGGTCAGTTATTACCAAACTCATGCTAGATTTAAGCTTTGTGGTCATACCCACTACTGCCTGGTTTGAGACTTCACAGATTCATTCCTGCGAAAAGCTCTGGCAACTTAGACACTCAACCATCAGACTGGGTAGAAATCTTGGAACTGAGATGGTAATTTACCTTTTTTAAAAAATTCATTCATGGGATGAGTGTGTTACTGGCCAGGCTAACATTCATTGCCCTGATTGCCCACATTGTTGTAGCATGCAGGCCAGGTAAGGACGTCAGTGAGCCAGATGGTCATCCAACAATGGATTCATGGTCATCATTAGACTTTTCATTCCAGATTTTACTGAGATAAATTAACACCATCTGCCATAGAGGGATTCGAACCTGGCTCCCCAGAACATCTGGCGATAATACCACTAGGCCACTGCCTCCCCTTATAACTGATACAACCATATACAGGAAAATCGACCTGGATATCTAACAATAGCATTTTTAATGCAGCAAAATCATCCAAGCTATTTTGCAGCATCTTAGTCAGACACAAACCGATTTCTAATGAAGGGCTTTTCCCCGAAATGTCGATTTTCCTGCTCCTCAGATGCTGCCCAACCTGCTGTGCTTTTGCAGCACCTGGGCGGCACGGTGGCACAGTGGTTAGCACTGCTGCCTCACAGCGCCTGTAGACCCGGGTTCAATTCCCGACTCAGGCGACTGACTGTGTGGAGTTTGCACGTTCTCCCCGTGTCTGCGTGGGTTTCCTCCGGGTGCTCCGGTTTCCTCCCACAGTCCAAAGATGTGCGGGTCAGGTGAATTGGCCAAGCTAAATTGCCCGTAGTGTTAGGTAAGGGGTAAATGTAGGGGTATGGGTGGGTTGCGCTTCGGCGGGTCGGTGTGGACTTGTTGGGCCGAAGGGCCTGTTTCCACACTGTAAGTCTAATCTAATCTAATCTAATCACTCTTTTGACAAAAACCGATAATGAAGTAAAGGAACAGGGTGGCTCAATGGCTCGGTGGTTAGCACTGCTGCCTCACAGCACCAGGGACCTGAGTTCAATTCCACCCTCAGGTGACCATCTGTGTGGAGTTTGCACATTCTCCCTGTGTCTATGTGCGTTTCCTTTGGGTGCTCTGGGTCACAAAGTCCACAGTCACAAAGAAGTGCAGGCTAGGAGGCCAGGCCATGTAAATGTAGAGTTATGGGGATCGTTCTGGGTGGGATGCTCTTCAGAAGGTTGGTATGGGCTGAATGGCCTGCATCCATACTGTAGGGATTCTATGAGCTGGAAGAATGCCTTGAAGGTCCAGTTGAAGAGATAGGATGTAAGAAAGGTAGGGGGAATTGAGGAAAGAGAATTCCATCCCAGGCCAACCCAGTCCATTTTAGTCTTCAAGGGCTACACCTCGCTGCACGAGGCAAATCAAGTTCCTGTGTATTTATTCCGGCCATCCTTGGATCCTTACATGGAGCAACATATTCATAAATAATCAACTTGGAAATTGGAACTGAGACAAAGCCAGAGAGTGATGGTTACATCCTCAGGACACTGAAGTGTTATGGGGTGATGGATAGCTAAACTCTTTCAAACAGCCAAACATTGGCATGCAGACAGAATGGCTTCCTCCTGCTCTTTAGAGACTGTACTGAGTTTGCTTGCTGCACTAACTTCACCTCCTGAGGAGAGAAACATTTAACTGGGTGCTAGCAGGGTCAGGCAATTTTGGAATAGTGCCACAGTGAGACAATGAAAAATTAAACCAACCTGATGTGGAGACCTCTAACCTCCACTTTCCTCAGCTTGTGCTGTGAAACAAACAGTAAAAAATGAGGTCTGCAGATGCTGGAGATCACAGCTGCAAATGTGTTGCTGGTTAAAGCACAGCAGGCCAGGCAGCATCTCAGGAATAGAGAATTCGACGTTTCGAGCATAAGCCCTTCATCAGGAATGAGAGAGAGTAGCCAAGCAGGCTAAGATAAAAGGTAGGGAGGAGGGACTAGGGGGAGGGGCGATGGAGGTGGGATAGGTGGAAGGAGGTCAAGGTGAGGGTGATAGGCCGGAGTGGGGTGGGGGCGGAGAGGTCAGGAAGAGGATTGCAGGTTAGGAGGGCGGTGCTGAGTTGAGGGAACCGACTGAGACAAGGTGGGGGGAGGGGAAATGAGGAAACTGGAGAAATCTGAATTCATACCTTGTGGTTGGAGGGTTCCCAGGCGGAAGATGAGGCGCTCCTCCTCCAGCCGTCGTGTAGTTGTGTTCTGCCGGTGGAGGAGTCCAAGGACCTGCATGTCCTCGGTGGAGTGGGAGGGAGAGTTAAAGTGTTGAGCCACGGGGTGATTGGCTTGGTTGGTTCGGGCGGCCCGGAGGTGTTCTCTGAAGCGTTCCGCAAGTAAGCGGCCTGTCTCACCAATATAGAGGAGGCCACATCGGGTGCAGCGGATGCAATAGATGATGTGTGTGGAGGTACAGGTGAACTTGTGGCGGATATGGAAGGATCCCTTGGGGCCTTGGAGGGAAGTGAGTGTGGAGGTGTGGGCGCAAGTTTTACATTTCCTGCGTTTGCAGGGGAAGGTGCCGGGGGTGGAGGTTGGGTTGGTGGGGGGTGTGGATCTGACAAGGGAGTCACGAAGGGAGTGGTCCTTGCGGAACGCTGATAGGGGAGGGGAGGGAAATATATCCTTGGTGGTGGGGTCCGTTTGGAGGTGGCGGAAATGGCGGCGGATGATACGTTGTATGCGCAGGTTGGTGGGGTGGTAGGTGAGAACCAGTGGGGTTCTGTCTTGGTGGCGGTTGGAGGAGCGGGGCTCAAGGGCAGAGGAGCGGGAAGTGGAGGAGATGCGGTGGAGGGCATCGTTGATCACGTCTGGGGGGAATCTGCGGTCCTTGAAGAAGGAGGCCATCTGGGCTGTGCGGTGTTGGAATTGGTCCTCCTGGGAGCAGATGCGGTGGAGACGAAGGAATTGGGAATATGGGATGGCGTTTTTACAGGGGGCAGGGTGGGAGGAGGTGTAGTCCAGGTAGCTGTGGGAGTCAGTCGGTTTATAATAGATGTCTGTGTTGAGTCGGTCGCCCGAGATAGAAATGGAAAGGTCTAGGAAGGGGAGGGAGGAGTCTGAGACAGTCCAGGTGAATTTCAGGTCGGGATGGAAGGTGTTAGTAAAGTTGATGAACTGTTCAAACTTTAACTCTCCCTCCCACTCCACCGAGGACATGCAGGTCCTCGGACTCCTCCACCGGCAGAACACAACAACACAACGGCTGGAGGAGGAGCGCCTCATCTTCCGCCTGGGAACCCTCCAACCACAAGGTATGAATTCAGATTTCTCCAGTTTCCTCATTTCCCCTCCCCCCACCTTGTCTCAGTCGGTTCCCTCAACTCAGCACCGCCCTCCTAACCTGCAATCCTCTTCCTGACCTCTCCGACCCCACCCCACTCCGGCCTATCACCCTCACCTTGACCTCCTTCCACCTATCCCACCTCCATCGCCCCTCCCCCTAGTCCCTCCTCCCTACCTTTTATCTTAGCCTGCTTGGCTCTCTCTCTTATTCCTGATGAAGGGCTTATGCTCGAAACGTCAAATTCTCTATTCCTGAGATGCTGCCTGGCCTGCTGTGCTTTAACCAGCAACACATTTGCAGCTGTGAAACAAACAGATGGGTTGATACGATCATGTTGAAGCGATGCAAATGTCCTATCTTTCTGTAGGTGTGTGTGTGTGTGTGTGTGTGTGTGTGTGTGTGTGTGTGTGAATATGGTGGCCTGGCTATAATAATAGACATTCTCTCACTAGATTTAATTAACAGATACTATAGACCAAGATTACAATGGTGCTGGAGAAGCACAGCAGGTCAGGCAGCATCTGAGGAGTGGGAAAATCGACTTTTCGGGCAAAAGCCCTTTGAAACATTGATTTTCCTGCTCCTCGGATACTGCCTGACCTGCTGTGCTTTTCCAGCATCACATTAACCTTTGACTCTAATCGCCAGCATCTGCAGATTCCATTTTTGCCTAGATACTGTAGACCAGATAAGTGTACTGTAAACACACTGAAAGTTTCTTCTGTGTAAAACTAACCCCATGCTACTGCAGGGAAGAGGCCTCAGCTGTGACATTCTGACCTCTTGGTCAAAAGATTATGGTTCAATTCCCACATGAGAGATTGGACTGCATCATTTAATCTAGTCTGATAGTCCCGTGTCACATTGAGGAACTGCTGCATTGTCCGAGCTGCTGCTTTTCAGGTGAGGACTGACCTGTCCTCTCAGCCAAGTGTGATTGACCTGAAAGGCAATGGGCATGTTCTTACTGAGGCAACAGGTCTAGAAAGAGATTACAGCCATTCTTCCATATCCGCAAAGGTTCTGTTCTTGAGAACACCCTCGAATTATGAAAGTGTGGAGCTTGTTTAAAAATAAGTTAAGGTCTGAAGTCGCATGACATCAGGTTATAGTCCACGTCACCTGACAAAGGGTCAGTGCTCCGAAAGTTTGCTATTTCAAATAAACCTGTCGAACTGTAACTTGGTGTTGTGAGATTTCTGACCCTGTCCACCCCAATCCAACAACGACACCTCCACATTAAAAATCACAGATACATGTATTTTGTCCACAGATGCTGAATCTTGTGGTTAATTATGTTTTGCGATTTGTGACTTCGCGATTACAGAGGATTTCCTTATGACCATTAATGCAATGCCTGTATATGAGAAACAAAAACAGAAATTGCTGGAAAATCTCAGCAGGTCTGGCAGTATCTGTGAAAAGAAATCAAGGTTAATGTTTCAGGTCCGTTGACCCTTCCTCAGAATAGGGCAAGGGTGACTGGACTTGAAACACTAACTTTGATTTCTCTTCAGAGATGCTGCCAGACTGGCTAAGCTTTTCCAGCAATTTCTGTTTTTTGTTTCTAATTTACAGCATCTGCAGTTCTTATGGTTTTTATTTGGTCTGTATATGAGAGCCTGCTGTGTGTTCACTGGGTAATCAGTCTTACAGCAGCGATGACACTTCAGATACACTACACTGGCTGCAAAGCACTTTGAGAAGGGAGGAGGTTGCCACATGAATGCAACTTTTTTGTGTCTCTGATAATAATCAGAGCATAGCACGCAGGCCTGCAACACTTATAGTGTGTGTGTCTCTTATATGTGTGTGTGTGTATGTGTGTCTGTTTTTCTGTGTGTGTCTTTGTGACTCTCTGTGTGTGAATGTATGTCTGTGTGTCTGTCATGGTGTGTTGTCTTGTATATGGATGTCTGTACGTGTGTATGTGAATTTGTGTGTTTTGTACGTGGGTGGATGCATCTGTGTGCGTGTCTGTGTGAGAGTGTGTGATTGTGTGTGTCTTGTGTGTAGGTGGATGCGTGTGTGTGTCTGTGTTTGTAAATGTGTGTGTGTACACCTGTGAGCATGTGTCTCTGTGTGTGTGTTTGTGTGTGAGTGTATGCATGTGTGTGCTGTGTGTTTGTGTGTGTACGTGTGAGAGTGGTGTGTGTGTCTGTGTGTGGTGTGTTTGTGTGTGAGAGTGTGGATTTGTGTGTGCAAGAGAGTAGGTGTATGAGTCTGTGTGTGTGTGTGTGTGTGTGCGCATTTGTCATAGTGAGTGACAGTGTGTGTGTGTTTTCACATCTTTCTGTGGAGAACCTGCACACTGTTCTCTGGAGGGATAATCCATCGTTGTCCTTGGGCTCTCCCTAAGGTCTGGTTTCTGACAGAGTGACATGTTGATTCGGTTGAGGGCGCCTTCCTGTTATATAGAGGCTGTTTGACAACTGGAATGAGTGTCAGGAAGATTAGATCTCTGGAATCAGCTCAGGGACAGCCTGAGGTTACAATGAGAAGATGGCAGATTTGTTCTTGGAAAGACAGAAAGGCTTTCTTTCCATAAAACTACAGAACAATTCTCGGAGTATCAGCTGTGATTGTTTGCATCTCCTTCCCACGTGATAAATGAAGCAGGGGGTTGAATGACTAGGACCTGTCCCTGGGTAGTTTATACAAAGGGCTGCTCACTGTGACTCAGCAGATCACTCTGTCACTTCAGTTGCAGAGGCTACAGCAGCAGATCCACATTCTGCTGCAGTACTGAGGGAGCTCCTCACTTCCTGAAGTAACCGCTTTCTACAGGCAGCTTAATGACAATGGCCTGTATTCCCTCTCAGATGATATACCAAGGTTCCCTTTCTAATCTTATCTTATCAATGATCACATTGTCATTCGTGGGATCTTGCTGTGCATCATGGCTGCCATGTTGCCACACACAATACTAACAGCTGCATTTCAGAATTACTTTGTGGCTATAATGCGTCTGGGGCCATTCTAGGTGTGTGAAAAGAGCTAAACAGATGTAAATTCCCTGAACCAATGAAAAATGACACCATGTAAGCATTATCTAGAAAAATGGCTGAAAGTGGGGTGCTGAACAAGCCGAGGGAATGGTAGGTGTTGGAGGAGAGGGAAAATGGAGGAAAGAGGTGTCAATATAATACCGACCATTGGGAATCAAAGGGAGAGGCCACACTCTCAGCTGGGGAAAGAGGAGAAACCGTAGGTAGATGTCCCATTCAACAAAGTTCGTTTGTGTTGGTGTGCGTGAGCGTGTATGTGTGTGTATATGTACATGTGCGTGTGAATGTGTGCATGTGTGTTTATGTGTGTGCGTAAGTGTGTGTATGTATGTGTGTGTCTGTTTTTGTGAATGTGTGCTTGTGCATGAGTGTGTGTGTGTGTGTGTGTGAATGTGCACGTATGTGTGTGTGTGTGAAAGACGAGCTCACACGGGTTATAAAATTTATGTGGTACATCCTGATACCACATCACCGCAGTTTTACCGGCACCATCTCCAAAAGGGACGCCTCAACTATTTTCCCTGGGAACAGGATATGCCAAGGTCCATGCCGGCAATCCCACAGTTATAATTCCCCGCCCAGGACCCCAGATCCCCAAACCCGCCCCAAACCACTCAATTATTACCACTGTCACATGCTGCTTCCTCCATGTGGAGTTCCCGCATGCTTTCCCAATTGGGCCCATGCTTTTGTGCTTCCTGATATGATCATCTGACAGCATCCCAAAAGAGAGAACATCCCGTTGGCAAGAAAGCTTCTGGGATTGTTCAAAGAAGCAGACTCTTATATGAGTACTGCTGAGCAGCTACTGAACCTGTCTTCCCTATTTCAGATGTGCCCAGAGTCCTGTCACAGGAAAAAATATTATTAAATTAGAGAAGGTTCAGGAAAGGTTTACCTGGATGTTGCCAGGAATGGAGGCTCTGAGTTATGAGGAGAGGCCGAATAAGCTGGAACCTTTTTCTTTGGAGCGTACTAGGTTGAGGGGTGACCTTAGAGAGGTTTGTAAAATCATGAGAGGTATAGAATGCCATTCCCTCGGGTGGCGGGGGGGAGATTTCAAGAATAGAGGCATATTTATAAGGTGAGAGGAGAAAGCTTTAAAAAGGACATGAGGGGCAAATGTCTTACACAGAGGATGGTTCGTGTGTGGAATGAGCTTCCAGAGGAAGGAAGTGGTGGATGTGGGTACGGTGACAACATTTAAAAGACATTTAGATAAGCACATGAATAAGAAGTGTTTGGAGGGATATGGGCCAACCATGGGTAGGTGAGACTAGTTTAGTTTTGGGATTACGGTCAGCATGGACTGGTTAGTCCGAAGGGTCTGTTTCCGTGCTGTGCCATTCTATGACGGCACAGTGGTTAGCACTGCTGCCTCACAGCGCCTGAAGACCCGGGTTCAATTCCCGACTCAGGCGACTGACTGTGTGGAGTTTGCACGTTCTCCCCGTGTCTGCGTGGGTTTCCTCCGGGTGCTCCGGTTTCCTCCCACAGTCCAAAGATGTGCGGGTCAGGTGAATTGGCCATGCTAAATTGCCCGTAGTGTTAGGTAAGGGGTAATGTAGGGGTATGGGTGGGTTTCGCTTCGGCGGGTCGGTGTGGACTTGTTGGGCCGAAGGGTCTGTTTCCACACTGTAAGTCTAATCTAATCTAATCTAGACTCTCCCAGGCTACGTGTGGCAGGATAGAGCTGGTTTTTCCCTCCCCCTACACATCCACCTCCACCCCGGCATTTGGTTCGAAGCTTGAGGGGGAGAGCCTTGTCTTTAAGCTGAGACACTTCGCAACAAGTTCAACAACTTTATTACCTGCTCCCATTTCTTGTCAGCTGCTGACAATATTCCATTCTTGTCATCTGTACATACCCCAGACACCTCTTCTGTTTCTTTACTCGCCTTATTTCCACCCGTTTTGCCTTCCTGCATCATCTCTTGTGTTGGTTAACCTCTCTCATCATCGTGGACCTCTTTGTTCTTTTTCCAACTCTGCCATTCCCCCCTCTGCCTGTTTAACACAATTCCCACAGTTTCCAGGCCCAGACCTGAAATGCTAACTCTGTTCAGGTCGTACCTCTTATCACCTCAGGACATCCCTATGGGCTTTCAAACCAGTGATATGGGATTGAGGGAACTGTTGTAACTTTGGAAATGTGGTGGTTAATTTGTGTACAGCAAGTTCCCAAGCTTGTGATGCTGGCCAAGGTATCAGTCTACAAAAATTATGTCATGTGATCTCTTAACAAAACAATCCAAGGCCTTAAACAAGAACATAGCAGGCTCAGAATTCTCAAACTGTAGCAATGAGCCAGCACACCCGCACACACAAGTATTCACCCAGACTGTGTAACTGAGGGTGCAGTGCTGGAAAAGCACAGCACGCCAGGCAGCATCCGAGCAGCAGGAGAGTTGACATTTCAGACATAAGCCCTTCATCAGGAGCCGAGGGCTTGGGAGTGAAGATTGAACTCGCCATTCCCTGTCTATGCAACCCAACCAGCAGCTCCTGACATTCAATAAAACTGCTGCTGCTGGAATCCAAAGTAGACAGACAGGAGGCTGGAAGAACACAGCAGGTCAGGCAGCATCAGGAGGTGGAGAAATCAGTGTTTCAGGCTGAAATGTCACCTTCTGCAAATCCTGATGCTGCCTGGCTTGCTGTGTATGTCCAGCCTCCTGCCTGTCTGCTCTGACTGTCAATAGCCAGGCGGAGAGCACTTCAACAACTTTAAGTATTGGAGAGGTGTGGACCCTCAATCAGAGAGGAAGCAGGTCAAGTTGGTTAAAAATAGAGCGATTGCTTAGGCCCCACGATGGGAATTGAGGATTAAACAGCAACTGCACAGCGGCGAGCAGTGCTGGCAGGGAGATGGATTACTGCACAGTAACACTACTGTTGGTGCACTGACAAGCCAACAGAATGAAGGTTGGCTTAGACTGCTGTGCCTGGCTCAAAGTGAACAGGGGCTCAATTGTGCAGATTAAGTAGGAAACAGAATGGGCCACTTAAAGTCAGCAAGCAGCTTGCCAAAAACAGGAGAAGGTGCAGGATTAATCTGAAATGTTTAACTTTGTACAAATCGTTCTCCCTTTGAACACTGGGTTGCCCAGAATGAGGAATACAGCTGGAGTCGGTGACAAGGTGGGGTGGGCACCATCCTCTTGCTGAGCAGTTCATTTTATCCATTTTACCGCAGCACTGAGGGTGGGGAGGGGTGGGTGGAGAGGCACTAGCGACTGAGAAATGTAACTGCTGTATTCAACAGTGCAGAGCTTCATCCACAAAGAGAACAGCCACCCGATATCAACCTGAAGTGGTTTTCCCTCAGCCCCCTCCTAAATGTTCAGAAAGAGGCGCTGGGTGGAATGATGGGGTGGGGTTAAAGGTTAGGAATGAGTAATCGGGGACAGCAGTTGAGAACGGCTGGATGTCAAAATAACTTAAGAAGCAGTTGTAAATGGGTGTGCAGCAGGGTTAAAAATTGTCTAGAAGCAGGAGATCACAGGGTGCACTGGCTCTTGTCTGTTTCAGCCCATTTCATGACTAAATCTAAGGGAGGTTTTGGACTGGCAGAAGACGAGGAAGCAAACTAAGGCCTAAGATGCGTTTGAGTTTTATACAGCTCCAGGTCAGCTCCATTCATTATCCAGCTGCTTCACCCCATTGTGCTCTTGCTGCAGTACCTACAGTCTCCAGGATGCAGTGTTCAGGTAAGGCATGGGGTGGAGTGTTGAGAGGCGTCGGGGTGAGGGAGGAGGAGAGCTATCTCCTGCCCCTTGCCATCCTATCTTCACTCTCCTCCCAGAATCAGCCTGAGGAAAGCCTCTCAGCACAGAAGGCTTCGGGGACATTTGTTTTGCGTCTGCACCCCTCTCTGGCATGCCCACTCCCTCATCCCAGCCTTCGCCCACCCCCTCAATGTTAAAGCTCCCACTCGGTGTCAAACTCGAGGCTGTTCTGACAACGCCCATCTCTCTGGTGCCCGGCTCACATTCACTTCCACTGCTGTGCTTTGTTAACCGGGATATTTTGTGCCTATCGTCCTTCATGGGGAGAGAGAGAGAGAGATGAAAGGAAACCAGAGCGACTAACATGGTTTTGATCTCTGTCCATCAGCTCCTCAACATATGTTCACGCTGTTGGCATGTGATTTCCAAAGAGGCTGGGTGAAAGGCATGAGGCCAACAGCATGAAAGCAGCAACACGCTGGCAATCAGGACTGTGTGATCTCTCTTCAGATGCACTTAGTGTATGGGTGCACGATAATGTGAGTCTATGCAAGGGGGAGCCGCAGTCATGTTGAGGGAGAGCTGGAGGCCCTTCCTCTCAGCCACATGTGCAGGCCATCTGTCATTCTTCTCCTTCCATTGGTTCATGACAGAATGTTCTCCAGGCTGATTCCAGAAAAGGCTGCCAAGGGTGGACACCCACAGGCTTGGCAGGATGGTGCCAAGGCTGAGGTGAAGTCTGAGGTGGGAGGGATGTAAAACCGTCCTTACATTCACTCTGAAACAGCTCGACCAACACTTACTCCTCTTGGGCTGTGGCTGAATGTGAGGGTCACTCCATTGAACACTGTGACACTTTTCCTAGAGTTTGGAAGCAGGCCATTTTGCCCATCAAGTCTGTACCGACCCTCCGAATAGCATCCCACCCAGACCCAGCCCCCTGCCCTATCCTCCAACCCTGCACTCCCCATGGCTAACCCACCTAACCTACACACCCGTGAACACGATGGGGGCAATTTAGCATGGTCAATCCACCCAACCTGCACATCGCTGGACTGCAGGAGGGAACCGGAACATCTGAACGAAACCCACACTGACACAGGGCAATGTGCAAACACGAGACAATCGGCCGGAGCTGGAATCGAACCATGAGGCAGCAGTGCTAACCACTGAGCCACCGTGCAGACACTTTGAATTAATGGGGCCTGGGTCCATGATGCATTGCTCCCAAGGTTAATGGAACAGCGATGCCAGGCTACCATTTATTGAGTCAGGTAGTCACTTCTCAAATCACAAGCCCAAAGCTAGCAGTGGAACAAGACCTCCAAGAACAACACATCTCCTTTTAAAGGGCTCCTCACCTGCTCTATGCCCTGAAATCTTTCGGCCTTCTCTCCTACAGGCAACGAGAAAACCAGACAAGGCAACTACTAAGTGCTGGGAAAGCTCTACCAGTCAGGCAGCTTCTGAAAAGAGAAAGGCCTGGAGTTAGATACAACTCTTCTTGGAACTGAAGGAAGGTGATGGGCTTTATACTGTCAGAGTGGAGAAAGGGAGACTGGGAGAAAACGGATAAACTGACAATTGAAACATACTGGTCATGGATACCTCACAGTGGAAGACCAGTATGCCCAGTACGTTCATTTCCAAATCTTACTGGTTCCTCCCTCTGGGTAAGGGAAGGTCTGATGTAGGATGGACAGTGAGAGAGATTAAATAACAAAGATGTCTTGGTACACCAGACAAAGGGAGCTGCTGTTGTTGTTGTGTCATTGTTGTAATAAAGAAACAAAGCATTGGTCCGGAGGGAGTGCTAATGGTGGAATAATGAACAGCTCTGTGTGAAAGCAAACAATAACAACAAAACAAGATACAGACTGGTACTTGGTTCAATAAAAAGACCAAGAGAGTTCATGAACTGATGTTGTTGAACTCAGTGTTGAGTCCAGAAGCTCGTCAGAAGATGAGATGCTATCCTTTCAGCTTGTGTTCCCTCTCTCACCTTCACTTGGTCTATCCCCAACACTTCCCTTCACTTCGTTGACCTCTCTGCCTCTATTTCTGTTAACACTCATTATAGGTCCCTCTGTGTCTCACAGCTCCCTTTTCCAAAATTCCAACACTCCGTTTCCCATAGAGACTTCACTCCATTCTCTAAATCTCTCTGAATCTGTTCTGATGGTGCCACCTTCTGACCAGCCTCTACCCACCCCACCCTTCCCCCAAACTCCATCATGGGCACTGCTATCTTCACAGCACCCTGGTCCACTCCTCCATCAGCCACATCACCACATCCCTGCTCATCTACAGCGCTCTCCCATATAATCTCTGAGGGTCTCATGTTTGCCTTATTTTACTGTCTTACTGCCCAGTGCCCCAAACATTCCTTCCCAGGTGAAGCAGCAACTTACATCTCGACGCTTACTGAGACAATTATTTATCAAGCTGCTGCTGGACCAGTAGGGACTTGAGCTTGAGTGTAATTTACGTCGGCTTCTTACAATCTGATTTAGTTCGTCTGCCGCTCATATGGTCTCCGCTAGAGTGAGGAGACTGGTTGGTTGATTTGTGGGACACCCCTATACAGGCCACAAGCCTGACCCCAACACTGGAGACACTTGCCATTTTAATTCACCACCTTACTCCCATGCTCATGTTTCTTAACTGGACCTGTTGCAGCATTCCAGTGAATATAAGGACAGCGGGAGGAACACAGCTCCCCATTATACACATCCCAGCCTTCAGGACTTCAGCATTGAGTTTGACAATTTCAGACCATGAACTGTCATGTGTGTCGAACCCTATGGTTAGTCCGCCCTTTCATCTTTCCTTCCTCTTAAGTTTTCCAAACCTACACTTGGCATTACCCAAGGGGATTTAACATCACCACCATCGCATTCTTTTCAGTGTCCTGGAGTTCTATATTGTGGGTTGTGTGCTCTTCAAGTTTTCTGAAACATTTGTCAAACTAATCAGTGCCAGGAAAGCAATAATTGTGCTCTCTCTCTCTGTCAATAAGCTGCTGACTGCAGCCTCATGAACGTTGAGATCCCTCTGGAGATCTGAGAGATTTCCCGGGATGTCTTTGATGAGTGGCTCACACAACAAATTAACAGTTTGTTCTTCCAACTCAAGGCATTTGTCCTGCAATATTTCAACATACACAGCCTCAGCTAAGAAATGATCAGAAGACCATAGCCTCCCGCAGTATATCCAGAGGAGTATATTTCTCAAAGGAGAATTCCATAGTTTGATTTAGATTAGACTGGATTCCCTACAGTGGGGAAACAGGCCCTTCAGCCCAGCAAGTCCACACCGACTCTCCCTACCCAGACCAATTTCTCTACTCTATATTTTCCCCTGTGCAATTAACACAATGTACAATTGAGCACGGCCAATTCACCTAACCTGCACAACTTTGGACTGTGGGAGGAAACCGGTGCACCCAGAGGAAACTCCACACAGACACAGGGAGAATGTGCAAACTCCACACAGATAGTCACCCAAGGCTAGAATCGAACCTGGGTCACTGGCACTGTGAGGCAGCAGTGCTAACCACTGAGGCACCATGTCACCCTTGTAATAACAGCCATAGTAACATATTTTTGGAGGACAAGTGTAGACAGAGGTAAATGGTCAATGGTATTGAGAAGTAAGACTACTATTTGTGTTGGGGCCGTTGACAAGCGGAATTGTCAGCCTTTCCGTACAGGGCCTGGAATGTGCTTGTCTACTTTCCGGGTTGCTGTGTCAGGTACTCTTTCGGAAAAAGGTAATGTCAGAGTCGCATTGACTCCCTCCGAGTCCTTGGTAGAAAGCAGTAATTTCTACACCAGCCTCTCCATAGGATCTAGATGGGATCTGCACAGCTCCCAAGAGTCTGAGTAATTATAAAATAAAAACCAAAAGAACTGCTAAATCAGAAACAAATGCAGCTGGAAAAGCTCAGCAGGTCTGGCAACATCTGTGAAGAGAAATCAGTTAACACTTCAGGTCTGGTTACCCTTCCTCAGACCTGATGGTAGCTGGGAAAATCTCAAATTATTTGCTGAAAGTAGGGTTGGGGAAGGGAATAAGGAGTAAACAACAGGTGGGGATAGAGCCCAAAGAGAGAGAGGAGCAGTTGGACAGACAAAGGGAGTGAATAAGAATCTGGCTGGGAGGGTGAACGGCTATTAATAGGGATTGTTAATGGCTAACAATAGGAAGAGTGCAATGGCAGACAATGTGATCACAAGGGCTGGTGTGTGCCATTACACACTCCCTCTTGTTAGCCACTAATAGTATATATAAACAACCATTCACCCTCTGGGTCATAATGCCTGATTTGTAATATAGTCAGACTTACTGTTGCCATAAAACCAACCATTTTATTAACTAAGAACTTCATGAATAATTCTGTTAACTTTGCTTCTTCTGTAAAGACTCTATGATGGAGTAAAGTCATTAGGAAGGGCCCAGTCAAAGTACAGACAAAGCAGTGAAATACCTCAAACAACACTTACTCTGAACCACATACCTGCAGGGATCACAGAGATTATCCTACAGCCAGGATCCTACAACATGGTGAGCAATGGCGTGGATACAGATTTCACCAGAAGGAGGGGGTGATCCAGAATAATAGACGATGCTGAAGAGTGGGCTCCCTACTATAATCACTGCCTTAAAACTATGCAATCAGGGAACATGAATACTGCAACAATCATAGAAGCAGCATAAGAGCAAGCTCAGCAGTTCTCAGCCAGCTCGACAGCACGAAGCTGGGAGAAGTGCCGGGAAAGAAAATGGGCTTTGAAACTGCCAGATCTGCCGGGTTTCTCCAGCATTTTCTGCTTTTATTTCCAATTTCCAGAGTTCACGGTATTTAGTTTTTAGTGGTAGATATATTGTCGTTAGACAGGAAAATTAAAGGTTTTCGGGAACTGGGGGAAATATGAAGTTCAAAACACAGCTGTGATCTCACTGAATGACACTGCGGGCTGATTTGATCTACATCTGCTCTTGTCTCGCATGGTTCATGGTCATAAGATGGAGGTGACACAAATTTATAACAATTTTAAAGTAATAAGAATTAAGGAAAAAGTGAGGAAGAAATTGAAAAAAAATATTATACTCTGTAGCAGACTCAAGGCCAAAGAGAAAGCATTCAGGCTGAAGCACAAGACTTCAGAGAGATGACACTT
The DNA here is from genome assembly GCF_020745735.1 of Hemiscyllium ocellatum. Taxonomy (NCBI): domain Eukaryota; kingdom Metazoa; phylum Chordata; class Chondrichthyes; order Orectolobiformes; family Hemiscylliidae; genus Hemiscyllium; species Hemiscyllium ocellatum. The sequence goes on from NC_083403.1 coordinate 26,680,182, forward strand.
ACATGTGAAGCAATGTGTGAAGTTGGGCAGGTGAATACATGAGACTAGAATAGAATAGGATAGAATAGAATAGAATAGGATAGCCTTTATTGTCATCTGCACTCGAATGAATGCAGTGAAAGGTTTGCAATGTCGCCTCTTGGTGCCATCTTAGGTACAGGGCACCTAGGTACAGGTACTTTAAGTGTTGTCACAGAATTGAAATAGTAAAAGAAAATAGATGAGCATGGAAATACAGAGTCTAAATAGTCCAGGTTAAGAATTAAAAGTGTCTTTAAAGTACTCAAGTTAGAGTCCTGTATTCACTGAGTTGGTGGAGACTGGGCTTCAGAACACAAGGTCTTGCTGCCTCCGCGCGCAGCTTTCTGTTCCCAGACCCGCCTCTGGGACTCATCCACCGGCCTGTTCATGCTCGCTCTGCCCCCACTCTGGGCTCTGGCTCACAATTTACTTCTGGGACTCAACCCCGTGCTTGTTCTGCTCCCATTCCGGCCTCCGATCTGTGACTCACTTCCGGGACTCAGTCTGTGATCGCGCTGCTGCCTGGTCCGGTCCGCGTAGGGTAGAAACTGTTAAAATACTGAATGGACTCACAAACTCTTAACATTCGCCTGTGCCTGCGTTTTGTTTTTGCCGCTGTTTACCTATTATCTATGCTACTTAACTCTGTGATCTGCCTGTATTGCTCACAAGACAAAGCAGTTCACTGTGTCTCAGTACACATGACAATAAATTCAATTCAATTCAAATTATTTCTTGACTCGACATGATAGTGGTGGCTCCACGTTGGTTATTTCACAAAGACAGGAATCGTTGGAGAAACTCAGCAGGTCTGGCAGCATCTCTGGAGAAGAGACAGAGTTATGAGCTGAAAAATGTGTTGCTGGAAAAGCGCAGCAGGTCAGGCAGCATCCAAGGAGCAGGAGAATCGACGTTTCCAGCATAAGCCCTTCTTCAGGATTCCTGCTCCTCAGATGCTGCCTGACCTGCTGTGCTTTTCCAGCAACACATTTTTCAGCTCTGATCTCCAGCATCTGCAGCCCTCACTTTCTCCTAAGAGACAGAGTTATGACAGGCTCATTTACTCTTCAGAATGGATTGTAACCAGTAAAAGGTGGTATTTATGCTGATTACGTAGGACATGGTTAAAAAAGAGTCAGCAGCTGCATGGAGACCAAGCCCAGAGGAAGAGAAAGAGAAACAGGGTGGTTGATGATAGACCAGGAAAGGGAAGAGGTGATAATGGGGACCATGAGGAGGTGAGAATGAGTTGGCTGTTCAGAAAGCAGCACAGGGTCCAAGGTGTGGGGTCTGGATTAAAGACAAGGTAAAACGAGGTGTTCAGGCTCTAAAGGTATTGAGTCCTGAAGGCTTAGGCTCCTGTCACATCAACAGAAGACCTTCCATGGACAAGATTTCCATCTCGGGCTTGATGCAGTGCTCCACTGAAGCTCATCGTAAACTGGAAGATCAGCATCTCATTCTCTGCCTGGAGACTTTGCAGCCTTCAGGGCTCAGACTGAACACCTTCTTCCCTATCCCTTACCCACCCCCATAACCCAGGCCCTGTCATCACAGATGAAAATGTATTGCTGGTCAAAGCACAGCAGGCCAGGCAGCATCTCAGGAATAGGGAATTCGACGTTTCGAGCATAAGCCCTTCATCAGGAATCACAGAGGCTGCTTTCTTCATAGCCAACCCATTCTCACCTACTTGTGTCTCCCATTTCCAGCTTTTCAACTTCCCTAGCTTACCATTAACTATCCCATTTCACTCCGTCTGGGCTCCATCTCCAACTCATCTGCTCACTCCTTTCCCCCTACTTCCCCCATGCCCCTGTCATCAGCAGATGCCACCTTTTCCTAGCTATCGTCAGTTCTGAAGAAGGGTCGCAGAAACATTAACTCTGCTTTCCCTCCCCACAGGTGCTGCTGAGTTCCTCCAACAATTTATGTTTTTGTTTCAGATCTCCAGCATCCGCAATTCTTTGATTTGTTACAGAAGACCGAGACCTTGTTTGTGTCAATGGGCATCCTGTTAACTTCAAGCTTGAAACAAGTGCCAAGTCTGGTTCTCTGGTAGACAAGCTACCATGGCTAGTAGTCATAGAATCATAGAAACACTACAGTGTGGAAACAGGTCATTAGGCCCAACAAGTCCACACCAAGCCTCTGAAGAGTAACTCACCCAGACCAATTCCCCTACCTTTCTGAGTTTACCCCTTACTAATGCACCTAACCTACACATCCCAGAACATCATGGGCAATTTAGCATGGCCAATCCAGCTAACCTGCACATTTTTGGACTGTGGGAGGAAACCAGAGCACCCAGGAGAAATCCACACAGACACGGGGAGAATGTGCAAACTCCACACAGACAGTCGCCCGAGGCTGGGATCGAACATGGGTCCCTGGCGCTGTGAGGTAGCACTGCTCACCACTGAGCAACTGTGCAGCCCTAATTCCACCAATTGTACTTCACTGAAAGCTTCACTGTAGCACAATGACAGTGGGAACATTCATATTTTTTACAATCAACACTCCTCACATTTAATCCAGGTTGCATATCTGGACCTCAACATCCTTCAGAAGTCAGAAGGAGTCCCATTAGGTCCAAGAGAACAATGGTTGGCAAAGAGGAAACTGATATAATATTACATTGGGCTTTCTAGACCCATTGTGGAATCCAAAAGGAAAACATAATCTACTGAGATTTCATACATTGCCATAAAAGAAGTATCTCATACAGCCATGAAGAACTTGCCTTCATTGCTCAGACCTTTGAGTACAGGAGTTGGGATGTCACATTGAGATTGGACAGGACACTGGTGAGGCCTCTTCCGGAATACTGTGTTCAGTTCTTGTCTCCCTGTTGTAGGAAGGATATTATCAAGCTGGAGAGGGTTCAGAGATTTATCAGGATCTTGCAAGGAATTGACGGCTTGACTCATAAGGACAGGCTGAATAGGCTGGTACGTCTTCCACTGGAGCGTCGGAGGTTGACAGGTGGCCTAACAGAGGTTTACAAAATCATGAGAGATATCGATATGGTCAGTGGCAGATGTGTTTTCCCTCGGGTGGGGCATTTAAAGAATAGGGGCATATTTTTAAGGCAAGAAAGACGTGAGGGGCAATTATTGTACCCAGCATGTGGTTTGTGTTTGGAATGAACTTCCAGAGGATGTGGTGGATGCAGATACAGTTACGATGTCTAAAAGACGTTCAGATAAGTAGATGAATAAGCAATGTTTCTAGGGATATGGTCCAAGCGCGTACAGGTGGGACCAGTTTAGTTTGGGACGGCATGGACTGGTTGGACTGAAGAGTCTGGTTCCCTGCTGTATGACTCTATGACTCTATGGCCAGCAAGCCACAAGAGACTAAATCAAATTTGAAAACAGCGAAATAGAGTGCAAAGATCTGCTAATGTTCACCAGTATAATGTGTTCAAGGATGGCTAGAGTGAACATCCGGTGAGTTCGGCTGAAATACAGACTGAGCACTGTCAGAGTTGCACCACCGGTGACAACTTATTAGAGAAAAACAGAGGACTAATTGTTCAGGCTTCTCTCCAGGAAGATGGATTGGAAAAGAAATGCCAGGGACACTTCGGCATTGGCAAGCATACAGCCAGAGATCAGTCAGCTGTGTGGTGGACAGAGATCTCAAGGGATACTGAAGAACTCATAAGGCATTGTGAACTCAGCAATTAAATAGGATTGTCAAATTTGGAAAACAGTTTTGTCATCATTGCAGAAAGATCAGACTCAGTAAAGTTTGTGAGATGAAGCAAATATTGAGAACAAGAATAAGAAGATTTACAAAAGAGAGATCATGTTTAAGAAATTCATTGGAGTTCTTCAAGGAACTAAGATGGACTGTGGTTAAAATGGAACCCGTGGATGTGTTCTATTTAGATTTTCACAGGCATTTGAAAAGGTGCCGCAAAAGGTGAAAAATAAAAGCTAATTTTCTGGGGATAACACATTGGCACCATTAGAACATTGGCTAGCTAATGGGAAACAGAGCGTAGTCAAAAGTGGGTCATTTTCTGGGTTGGCAAGATGGAGCAAAGGGTGTGCCACAGGGATTAGTCAGCTGTGTGGTGGACAGAGATTTCACTATTTGCAGAAATGACTTGATGAAGGGGTGGTAGGTACAGTTGCTAAATTTTCCAAAGACACACAAAGGTTGGTAGGAAAGTAAATAGTGAAGAGAACTGAAGAAAGCCACAAAGGCATACAGGTAGCTAAGTGGGCAATAATCCAGAAGACAGAGTATAATGTGGGAAAGTGTGAAATTGTCCATCTCTGGCAGGAAGAATTTAAAACAAAATATATTATCTAAATGGTGACAGACTCTAGGACTCTGTGAGGCAAAGGGATTTGGGTCTCCAAATGCATGACCTATAAGTGGTTAGTAGGTAGGTACAAATCTTCGAGTAAAAAATGAGGTCTGCAGATGCTGGAGATCACAGCTGCAAATGTGTTGCTGGTCAAAGCACAGCAGGTTAGGCAGCATCTCAGGAATAGAGAATTCGACGTTTCGAGCATAAGCCTATTCCTGATGAAGGGCTTATGCTCGAAACGTCGAATTCTCTATTCCTGAGATGCTGCCTAACCTGCTGTGCTTTGACCAGCAACACATTTGCAGTAGGTAGGTACAGCAAGTAATTAGGAAAGCTAATAGAATGCTATCATCTATTGCAAGGAGAGTTGAAAACAACAGCGGAATGGTAATGATTCTGTTAAACAAGATATCGGTGAGGCAACATCTAGAGCTACTTTCTCCTCCCCCTTCCCCCCACCCTCCTGTAGCTTATCTCTCCACGCTTCAGGCTCACTGCCTTTATTCCTGATGAAGGGCTTTTGCCTGAAACGTCGATTTAGCTGCTCCTTGGATGCTGCCTGAACTGCTGTGCTCTTCCAGCACCACTGATCCAGAATCTGGTTTCCAGCATCTGCAGTCATTGTTTTTACCATCTAGAGTATTGTGTACAGTATTGGTCTCCTTTGATGGCAGAATCGAGAACTGGGGAGGAATCACTGTTTAAAAATAATGGACCATCCATTTAAGACAGAATAGTGGAGAAACATTTTCTTAGAGTGTGGTGGTCTTTTGGAACTTTTCCCTAAAAGGTGGAGTGAGCAAAGTCTTTGAATCCTGTTAAACAGAGGTAGATATATTCCAGATAAGCAAGAGGAGGTTGAAAAGTTATCAAGGGGATATGGGAGTGTGCAATAATCAGACAGCCATGACTTTACTGAATAGCAGTACAGACTTGAGTGATCTACTCTTATTCCTAATTCCTATGTATATATATTCGAATGCTGCCATGCCATAAGCAAAATCATTAACCATGCAGGGCCACTGATCACTTGGCAGGGCCTATACAAAGGAGGATTGGTGGCAGTGAACATTCTCAAATAACTGTTACTCTGAAATACAAGCTGTCGGATATCATAAAGTAACAGTAGTGGCAGCCCTCCTTATGTATATTCATCCCTCATTAACAGTAAAAGAACAGAGGAATGGGAGAAGCCTACTCCAACAATTGATTATTTATGATTTGGAGATGCTAGTGTCAGACTGGGATGTACAAAGTTAAAATTCACACAACACCAGGTTATAGTGCAACCTGTTGTACTATAACATGGTGTTGTGTGATTTTTAACTTGGATTATTTATGTTAATCTGTACCTCAAATCCATTTACCCAGCTTTGTTTCATATCTTTCAAGGGTCTTACAATCTAATCCTTGTAAGAGTGGCCAGCTTTTGGCTACCATAACCACTTGAGAGGGAATGTTAATTCACACGGGTTCCTCCTGAATAACTTGGCTGTCATTTTAAAATGACGTCCTCTCATCCTCGATCATCAGACCAAAGGAACTGGTAGTTCCTTTTCAATCCCTTAGTCAAATCCCTTTTAGAGTCTAATGAAGGTGTGTAGGCAGCAAATAAAGACCAGAAAGGTGTCTGAGGCATAAATGGACTGTCAGTGCTACCGGGGGACTGTCAGCAAAGATAGGAATTTGCAAATCAACCTGGGCACTGCAGAACATCCTTTCAATCAGAAACAGTTCTCCAGTGAAAAGGGGAACATCAGTGCTCAAGATGCAGAACTCTGAGAGAGTGGGCAATTCTCTCACGGTTCACCGTCCTTGCAGGTCAGACACTGCACATTCCCACACGTACACACGAGGCGGCTGTTTCTCTATTTAAAAAAGCCTGTCAAGCAGTGAGTTTCATGGCTGCGTAATAAATGAGGCAAGAAAACACATGTTTGAAAAAAAAGGGCATCCAAAGAAATCCATGTTCAAAGGAACTCCTTTTTTGAAAAAACAAGCAGTTGGAACTTAATGTGCCATCACCTTTCCCCACATCAGTATGGTGGGCCCTCTCCCTTTAAAACCACAGGAGTGCAAATCTCACCTAATGAATGTGGAGTTAAAAGCTCTTTGTTTCTTTGCAATGCTGCCAGATGTACAATGCCAAAATAAATTGATGCTTTTTTTCATTAAAGAGAAAGCCAATCGGTCAATCTGTCTACCTCAGGACTACAATGATGGAGCAGAGTCCTGTGGACTGGCAAACACTATTCACCTCCCATTGGCACCTTCTGGCCCAGATGGTCTGAAGGCACATGTTATCAAGGTCGAAGAGCAGAGTACAGGGCGCGACTGCACTGCCCTTTCACTTCCAGGTGCATTTCCCAAACTTTCTACTTTGTGAAAAGAAGTTCTGTCTGAATCGTTGCTGTATAAGATGAATGGCCAGCCAACTTGAACGTTAAATGTTGTGAATAAAACAAAATCTTGAAGTTCAGTTAAGAGGGCATGGTTTTTTTTGAGGTAGTAACAGAGCACACGGAGCTAGGGAAAAGGCAGATGATTGGCCCTAGGTAATACAGCATCATTAGACAATAAACATGATGGGCTGAACGGCCTCGTTATGCACCGTAATGATTCTGTGAAATACATTGTCACCTGCACAGCAAAAAAATCTTGTCAACTCCTGGTGAAATGTAGATTCCATCCACATTCCAACAGTGGCACTTGTTAATGTGGAGTTGTGAGGGAGTGAGTTGGATGATGGGCCTGTAATAAGCCAAGTTCTCATTAGACAGATCTGTTGGATTTGTCTCGGATTGATCCCGTGAAACAGTTTAGATTCCTGGTGTGGTTGGACCTATCCAAAATAAAAACACAAACAAACAACGCAGTTTTTGATTTATTCATCCCTTGGTGGAAAATCAGCTGTCGTTTTTAATCTCTTGAACCTAAAGGGACAAGTCAGAAATGTGATTAAATACTCTCCACTTTCCTGGATGAATGCTGGGATGAGTACTGCCTGCAGCAATACCTGGACAACATTCAGGCCTTAGGCTAATAAATTGTGGGTAATTTTCACACCATACAATTGCCAGATGGTGACCAAGTCTGTTCAATGGCATTTCCATCATTGAATCCTCCACAGTCAACATCCTGGGGTTACCACTGACCATAAACTCAACTGGACTCACTACACAAACACAGTGGCTACAAGAGCAGATCAGAGGGTAGGAATACAGCAGTGAGTAACTCCCTGAAGCCTGTCCACCATCTACAAGGCCCACGTCAGGAACGTGATGGAAATCTCCCCATTTGCCTGGATGGGTGCGGCTCTAACAATACTCAGGATGCTTGACAACATCCAGGACAAAGCAGCCTGCATGATTGGCAATCCATCCAACAACTTCACCATCCATCCATCCTCCACCAATGCTCAGAGACAGCAGAGTGTACCATCTACAAGGTGCACTGCAACAACTCCTCAAGGTTCTTCAGATAGTACCTTCCAGACCCATGGCAACTACCATCTAGAAAGAGAAGGGCAACAGATACATGGGAACACTAATACCTTCAAAGATCCCCTTCAATTCACACACAATCCTGACTTGGGAATATATCGCCATTAACACAGTTTCGCTGAGTTAAAATCCTGGCGTACCCTTCCTAACTGCACTGTAGGGGTAATTATCACTAGCCACCCTCCCCATGCCATTCCCATGGACTACAGTGATTCATACAGGCTGCTCACCACCACCTCCTTCAGGTGCTGGAAATAGGGATTGGCAATAAAACTGTGACTCCCAGATCCCATGACTGAATAAAAGACTTAATGGCTCATAAACCTCAGTGCTACGAAGGGAAGGTCGAATGCACAAACTTCAGATTGTAAGAGGAGAGAAGATTTAACATACAGCTTGTACAGAGCACAGAAAATAAGGGCATATCTTTTATGGGGAATATTTTTAAGATGATTCCTTTTTGACATCTTAGAGTTGGAAACAGGGCAATGAGTTTGTACAGTGAACACGAAGAAAGAAGGGACGGTGTGCAAAACAGAACAATGGAGCTCAGAAGTATCAAAAGGTGGAAAGTATTGCCACACATGTGGCTTACAGATCAGAGTGCCCGGTGGGACTCCTGACTATAGTGTTGTCAAGAGCTAAGTCTTCCTTGTTGTGGTAACAAGCTGCTGAGAGAGGATTTGGGATAGAACAAGTCACTTGAATCACTCAGTATCTGAATCCCTCTCCCTCTTGCTATCTCTTTCTATGAACAGCTGTGTAAACTAAAACTGAGAAAATACAACACTTGAATCTAATCGGGCCCATGGGTATTTCCTTTAATGCAGCGTTTTTGCTAAGAACATCTCTAATATGACAAGCAGCAGTCGTTGTCTGATGGGTTGAGATACTGATGTACCCAGTAACGGCCATGTACATGAAAGATCTCAGCTTTCAAATGTTGCCATTGTCAGAGAATCTCAGCCATCGCTGTATATAGAAGATTGGAGCAATCTGCTTGTGTATATAAAATGGCTGCTCATGAGGAACTGCCATGCTAGGCACAACTTGATGGGCCGTTTGGTCCAGGTCATTTATGACGTGGTAACTCTAATTTCAAACATCCCAAAGTTGCTTTACAATCAGTAAAAGTACTTTTTATTTTCTAAATTTGGTCACTTTAACGACGTAGGAAAAGCGACAGACAGCCAATTGGCACACAGCAAGGTTGCTCAAACACCAGTGTGATAATGTACATATCATCTGTTTTCATGAAAGCTGTTTGACAAGACACCAGGGAGAGATCCTAGCTTCTACTACCCACACCAATTAAACGTTTCCGGCTTTCAACCATGCCTACACACTCGCAGAGTCACGGACAGAACAGCACTGAAGGAAGTGATTTCGGAATTGAGTCCACCTCGGGTCACTGTGGAACAATCGAGTCAGTCCCACTCCGCCACTTGATCCTCACAGGCCTGCTGGTTTATGTCATTCAATTTCCTTTCTTCCTCTCACAGAGGCAGTTCCACATCTTGACTGCTTACTGCGTACAATAGGTTTTCCTCCTAATCCCTGTCCCACAAAATCCTCATCCAACAGCTACCAGCCCCCCCCCAATCTTAAATCTCCATTCCCTGTACAATCAGCTACAGGGGACAGATGTTCCTGGTCTACCCTATCTGAGTCTGTCATAATCTTGTGCACCTCCCTTCAGTTTCCCTTCTTCAATGAGAATGCCCCCAGCTTTTCCCACCGAACTTTTCAATGAAAACCCCGTGGCTGGAACCGTGCTTGTAAATCCGCTCCACAAACCTTCCCTTCTTTTGTACACAATGTTGAAAATGTGTTGCTGGAAAAGCGCAGCAGGTCAGGCAGCATCCAAGGAGCAGGAGAATCGACATTTCGGGCATAAGCCCTTCTTCAGGAGGGCTCCTGAAGATGTTTCCTGAAGAAGGGCTCATGCCCGAAATGTCGATTCTCCTGCTCCTTGGATGCTGCCTGACCTGCTGCGCTTTTCCAGCAACACATTTTCAGCTCTGAACTCCAGCATCTGCAGTTCTCACTTTCTCCTTTGTACACAATGTCTCTACTTTTGAAGCTTAAGATCACATATGCTTTGTCAGCCACTCTCTCAGTACACCATGCCACCTTCAATGATCCTTGCACACACAGCCCTTGGCCCCTGTGTACCTTTGAAAGCCTACCCCCTCTGCCAAAATGTATCACCTCATACTTCCCTCACAAAATCCCATCTGTCTCTGTCTGCCCATTCTGCCGATCCTATCATCCTGTGCTGGGAGGTGGACTGTCCTGCAAGAAGCGTTAATGCTGACTTCAGTCTAGAGACAGGCAAAGTCACTCAAGGGGCTCTCTGCTCTCAATTGTCACAGTCAGTGCAGTCAGTGTAAATATTGGTTGGGACTGGACTGTGCTCAGTAGGTGATGCTCCCCACTGTGAAATATACTGACATCAACAACTTTCATTCATATGATGTTGTTGAATGTCTTGTAAAACCCCAACATGTTTCACAGGGACAATATAAAAAAAAAATTGACATTAGTCACGCAAGATGAAACTAGGGAAGATGCATAATCCAAGTGGCAGACTGTAAGCTGTGTGGTAAAAATGGAGAGAGGGGAGTGTCAATTCTTTCAGGGGGATGATTGTAGATATTAATGGGCACAGGCACCTTTGGTGAAGCGATAAATTTAAGGTTTCATGAGGCTAGAATTAGAAGACTTTAGTTCCCTTGGAGGGTTGTAGGAGAGATAGGAAAGGGATTATGGTATGGAAGGAGTTGAAAACAAGGAGAAGAATGTCATCATTGTGCTTTTGTTTACAAATGGGAGCCAAAGTGAGTCAGAAAGTATAATTAATCTACAAAATTCTTCAAAACATGATTGAAGACAAATTGCTCAGTTGGGGTCTGTCAATGCCAGTGGATCTGTGACCCAGTGTAAGTCAAACTCTTCAAAAGAATTTTCTCCCTTATTACAAAATTAATCTTCTCCAATGATGCGGTTGTGTCGTCTGACAGATTCGATTCTGAAAGAATGAGGGTTTTCTTTTCAGCAAATCACTGGAGCACTGACCTTCAAATTTCAGCACTGTCTGTTCCCATTTACTGTCGAACTTTCACATGTGGAGCCTCCACAGTGTGTCAGTGTTCCAAACTCTCTGCTGATGCCAGACACTCAGGGAACTGACTTGAACACGAATCAGCATAAACAAACAGAGAGAGAAACACAGCAGCAGGGCCGCACATGACATGTGCTGGCTTGGAATTCTCTGCTTCCCGTATTTTAACTCACAGTACATCTCCCACTCACCCACTGCTCAAAGATCTGCACTGGTTACTGGGACGCTAGCATCTCGTCTTTTAAACTCTGGTCACCACATTCAACGTCCTCCACACGGCCTCACTCCCCTTCCCCAGCTCCACCATTGCTGTCACCCATTAAGGACCCCATGTTCCTCTCATCCCAAACCTTGAGGGTCTCCATTTTTCACTGCCTACCATGCCAGCTGCTGTCTGGATGCTCAGGTCGGCATCTGTCCCTCTCATTTCATTCTCCTCTCTCTCCTTCTTTGACATCCTTTAAGACTGACTTCTGTGACCAATGTTTTTGGTGATTGGTCCAGATGTTTCATTCTTTGGTTAGACGTCAATGGTTTATCTGATTATGGTTCCATGAGGTGCCTGAAGGGATGCTTTATTACATTGCTTTATTGCAGTGGTATCATATAAATGCAGACCGTTGTTGTTGACATTGAATACCTTGCTTAAGCTCTTTCCCATTGAAATTATCTTTGCATCCATTCCTCAGCCACTGGGCTCTGGCCTCCTCCTGTCTGATTCTCTGACTCCAATGCAGAAAAAGCCCCTTTGGCCCATCCAGTCTGTGCCAGTCAAAAACAACCACCTGACTATGCTAACTCTATTTTCCAGCACTTAGTTTAGCATCCTTGTATGCCTTAGCATCACAAGGGCATGCCTAAATATTTCTTCGACATTATTTGGGTTTCTGCCTCTCCCACCCTCACAGACAGGGAGTTCTAGATTTCCCACCTCCCTCTGGGGATAAATATTTTTTTCCCACATCTCCTCAAAATCTCCTGTCCTTTACTTTAAATTCATACTGCCTCATCACTGGTCCCTCCACCAAGGTGAAAAGTTGCTCTATGTCTGACCTGTTTATGCCTTCATCATTTTATACATCTCAGACATGTCCTCTCTCAATCTCAATCTCTGCAGAAGGAAAATGTCCCCAATCTGTCCAATCTCTCTTCACTATTGAAATTCTTCAGCCAAGGCAACATTCTGGTAAATCTCCTCTGCACCCTCTGCTATCACATCCCTCCTATAATGTGGACTCCAGAACTGCACACAATACTCTAGCTGTGACCTACCCCTCTGAAGTTTCATACAGTTCCAGCATCACCTCTCGACTCCTAAACTCTCTGCCTCAGCTAATAAAGGCAATCTGGTTTGGAGCATTGTCACATTAACAATTATCACTTGAGCTTGCTCTGATAATCCACTTACTAAGTGTGCCGTCTGGGACGGGATTGAGTGCCGCAAACCAAAACCTATTGTGGTCTCAGAATGGTGCAGTGGGAAAGCCACTGTCAGTTTGTAGAGGTTTGTTAGTATCTGACAGATTCTGCCCGTGGCTGTGACTTACCAAGCAATTGAAGGTCATAAAGACAAATAGGTTTATGTAGCTCCTGCTGTACAGTGGTAGTGTCCCTATCTCTGAGCCAGGAAACCTGGTTTCAAGTCCTACTAATCCAGAATCTGGTTTCCAGCATCTGCAGTCATTGTTTTTACCTAGCAATGGGGCATATCAGTTACTGTGGAGATTGCTGCAATGAGTGGATTATCTTATGGGAATAGGCCATGCTTGTTTCTAGAATTAGTGGTGCTGGAAGAGCACAGCAGTTCAGGCAGCATCCAAGGTGCAGCGAAATCGACGTTTCAGGCACAACCCCTTCATCAGGAATAAAGGCAGTGAGCCTGATGGGTGGAGAGATAAGCTAGAGGAGGGTAGGGGTGGGGAGAAAGTAGCATAGAGTACAACGAGTGAATGGGGGAGGGGATGAAGGTGATAGGTCAGGGAGGAGAGAGTGGAGTGGATAGGTGGAAAAGGAGATAGGCAGGTAGGACAAGTCCGGACAAGTCATGGGGACAGTGCTGAGCTGGAAGTTTGGAACTAGGGTGAGGTGGGGGAAGGGGAAATGAGGAAACTGTTGAAGTCCACATTGATGCCCTGGGGTTGGAGTGTTCCGAGGCGGAAGATGAGGCATTCTTCCTCCAGGCGTCTGGTGGTGAGGGAGCGGGGGTGAAGGAGGCCCAGGACCTCCATGTCCTCGGAAGAGTGGGGGGGGGGGGGAGTTGAAATGTTGGGCCACGGGGCAGTGTGGTTGTTTGATGTGGGTGTCCCAGAGATGTTCCCTAAAGCGGTCTGCTAGGAGGTGCCCAGTCTCCCCAATGTAGAGGAGACCGCATCGGGAACAACGGATACAATAAATGATATTAGTGGATGTGCAGGTAAAACTTTGATGGATGTGGAAGGCTCCTTTGGGGCCTTGGATAGAGGTGAGGGAGGAGGTGTGGGTGCAGGTTTTATAGTTCCTGCGGTGGCAGGGGAAGGTGCCAGGATGGGATGGTGGGTTGTAGGGGGGCGTGGACCTGACCAGGTAGTCATGGAGGGAACGGTCTTTGCGGAAGGCGGAAAGGGGTGGGGAGGGAAATATATCCCTGGTGGCGGGATCTTTTTGGAGGTGGTGGAAATGTCGGGGGATGATTTGGTTTATGCGAAGGTTTGTAGAGTGGAAGGTGAGCAGCAGGGGCGTTCTATCCTTGTTACAGTTGGAGGGGGGTCAGAGGGCGGAGGTGCGGGATGTGGACGAGATGCGTTGGAGGGCATCTTTAACCATGTGGGAAGGAAAATTGCGATCTCTAAAGAAGGAGGCCATCTGGTGTGTTCTGTGGTGGAACTGGTCCTCCTGGGAGCAGATACGGCAGAGGCGGAGGAATTAGGAATACGGGATGGCATTTTTGTAAGAGGTAGGGTGGGAAAAGGTATAATCCAGGTCATTGTGGGAGTCGGTGGGTTTGTAAAAAATGGCAGTGTCAAGTCGGTCGTCACTAATTAGCTAGGACAAATGTTTGGCACAACATCATGGGCCGAAGGGCCTGTTCTGTGTATTGTTCTATTAATGGAGATGGAGAGGTCCAGGAAGGGGAGGGAGGTGTCATGCTTGTGTCTACTTGAAGTTAGAACAGGAGAGGTCACTTGGTCGAAGTTACAAGATCCTCAACAGTCTCAGTAATTGTGGAAATGAGTTTCCTCTTGTGGGTCAGTCCAAACATAGATGTTACCACTTAAAAGCTTTGTGGATTTTCAGGACAAAGATGAGGGGAATTTATTTTTCAACTTCATGAGGTTGAAGTCATTACATATTTTAAGCCAGATGTGGATAACTTCTTGCTCAACAAAGGAATCAAAGGTTGATGGGAATGTGGAAATGTGAACACACCCAGATCAGCCCTGATCCTATTGAAAGGCATAGCAGGCCAGAGGAGACAAAGTTCCTACGTCTGCTCTTAATGTGAATGTCCTTATGAGATGTAAGTTCTGGGTGGAAAGCAAGAAACTACATCCAGCAAAGCATTCTAGTCTTCATGTATAGTTCACAAATAAGCTTAGAGGTCCTCCATCAAAGGTTTGAATTATGCAGAGAGGGAATACCCAAACCTCAATACTATCCAATGACTACTGTGGCAAAGTGAATAAGTGTTTGTTAGACAAGGCCAGAATGATGGTTCTCTTATGTTTTTCCTGATCAACTAACTCCTTGACACTCACTATCTAGTTTCCTACTTGAAAGGTGGTCATGTCTGACATATTTGATTGAGTTATAGAGGCATTGAGTCACATTGGAAAGAAACCTTTCAGTCCAACTCATCTGCACCAACCAGATATCCCAATCTGATCTCGCCTCATTTGCCAGTGCTTGGTCTATATCCCTCTAAACTAGATGACTTTTAAAGGTTGTAATTGTACCAGCCTCCACTTCTCGCAGCTCATTCCATACACGCACCACCCTCTGTGTGAAAAAGTCACCCATGAGAAAGTGAGGACTGCAGATGTTGGAGATCAGAGTCGCGAGTGTGGTGCTGGAAAAGCACAGCGGGTCAGGAAGCATCCAAGGAACAGGAGAATCGACATTTCGGGTATAAACCCTTTATCAGGAATCCAGCACCACTCTCTCAACTCTGAAAAAGTCACCCCTCAGGTTCTTTTTAAATCCTTCCCCTTTCACCTTCAACCTGTGCCCAGTAGTTTTGGGCTCCCTTACCTTGGGAAAGAGGTGACACAGGCAGTGGATGAGGGTAATGCTGTGGATGTTGTATATTTGGACTTTTGGAAAACATTTGATATGGTACCACACAGCAGGTTGGTTAACATATTAGGAATTTGAAAATAGAAATGTGTGGGATTAATGGGTTCTTCTCAGTATGTGTTAGAAATTAGCTAAAAGATAGGAAACAAGTTGAACGTAATGTTCCCAAGGAATGGTGTTGGGAGTCTTGCTTTTTCTGATTTATATTTGGAGATGCATGTTCAGGGAAAAACCTCTACATTTGCAGATGATTCTAAGCTGGGACAGTAGTCAATTCCAGGATCCTCGGGTTTAAAATGGAGGCGTAGAGTCCAAGGAAGTGATGTTATACCTCTACAACTCATTGGTCAGGCCACATTTGGAATAACGTGTTCATTTCTGGACACCTTATTGAAGGAAAGATGTTAAAGCCTTGGAGAGAGTGCAAAGGAGATTAACTGGAATGACACCAGGAAGTTTGGATTCTAGATATAAGGAAATATTAGAGAAATTGAGCTTGTTCACCTTGGAGGAGAGCAGAGGTGACTTCATTGAGGTGTTGAAAACTATGAACAATTTTGACAGGGTAAAGAAGGATAGTCTGTTTCCACTCGCTGGCATTTCAGTAACTAGGGGTTACTATTTCAACACTGTCAGTAAGAGAGCTAGGAGTGAGATGAGGAGAAGTGTTGTTACTCAGAGGGTTGTTAGGATTTGGAATGCACTGCCTGGGGGAGTAGTAGAGGCAGATTCTATAGGAGACTTCAAAAGAGAGCTGGATATATATTTAAAAGGGATTAACTTAGAGACCTTAGAGAAAGAGCTGGAGAATGGGACTAGCTGTCTAGCTCTTTCAGGAGCTGATAATACACAGTTGGGTTGAATGGCCTCCTCCTGTACTGTGAAATTCTATAATTCTAAGTTCAATGAAGGACTGCCCCCTCCTGGGGAATCTCCCATCATCCTGTGGCTTTTCATGGAACAGTTACTCAACTGAATAAGCCCTACTTGCTGCAGGTAACAAACAGAGCATTGTGCAGGGGGAGATTCACCTCCTGACTCCTCATCATCTACAAGACATAAGTCAGGAGCATTTCGGAAGAAAAACAGGAAGTGCTGGAGAAACCGTGTGCAGGTCTGGCTGCATCTGTGAGGAGCAGCATTAATGATTCCAGTCCAATACAACTCTTCTTTGGAACACAGTTCATGCTGGACTTGAAACATTAACACTGTTTCTCCATCTCTACCAGACCTGTTGAGATTCTCAACCAGTCTCTCAAACACTGTCTCAGATGTTGTGTCTATTTGACCATAGTGGAATACTTGCTGGGTGCATCTGTGGCACCAGTCATGAAGCTTAAGGTGACCCAGGGCAATGTTTAATTAGTTCTCCAACCACCACCTCAGCTTGACTCCGATTAGTACCTGTAGACAATGGCTGGTGTGGGTACCATCTACAAGGAGTGTTGAAAGGTATCAAGGTTTCTTCAATAGCCTGACCCTAGGAGTTAAGAGGAAAAGCATAACAGATACGGTTGATTCCTTGTAAAACTCAGTGACACTTACAACGAGTTCTGCAAACCTGGCGTTGAGTTCATCGGTGGGCGGGATTGGGAGGGAGAATTCGAGAAGCTGCAGTGGCACACTGCTGTCCTTGAAGGTGATCTCTGGGTGATCAGTGCTCTGGAAGCAACAGAGAAATCCCAGCACATGCCTATTCCGTTTTCTTGGAGCCATGGTCAGCATCTGGTCTGCTAGCTATTGTTCATGATCTGTAACAGGATAGAAAACAGGAGCCGTGAGTACCTCAATGTCATGCACTTGGTAATCCCTTCAACTTAAATTTGTCTAAAAGTTGTTTCCGAGAGACAAAACCCTTGACCTGGGCGCGCAAACAGATAGGGTGATGCTTTGGTTCCACATTTGGACCACTGATCATAGATGTAAGTTCAAATGCCCCCAATCCTGGCTGTTTCAGAACCTTGTTGAAGATTAATAAAACAGTGCCAGTAAAAGTGACCGTGAAGTTATGGGATGGTCATTATCAGCTCAGTACTGTCCTTGATTGTTCTGGTCTAGTTTTTATGTAGTGCCTGTCTCTCATATGACTGACTGATTCTGAAGGGATAGAGAAGACCACATAGTTTTATCAACCCACCACCAGAGGTAGGAAAATCAGGTGCACTGTTGCCTTTATGGGACAACTAGATAAATGGCAATCTCATCAGTGACACGCACATCTTAAGAACAAACAAAGACAGAAGTAATGTCACTAGGGTGAAAGGGGAAGGAACAGGGATTATGAGGTACGTACAAATGTCGCACACAAAGCTTCCCCCATCTTGCCCTGAAGACAAACTCGTGAAAATATGTTGCAGTCTGTAACAGTGAAGGTGTGAGAGAGAAGACAGATTGGGAAAGCAACAGGAAATATGGGGACAGTAAGCAGTGACTGTGTTACTGCATGAGTAATTTGAACACCGAAACTAACCCAAGGGAGACGAGATCAAATCCCATTGCTAAAAACCACACAACACCAGGTTATAGTCCAACAAGTTTATTTGGAAGCACTAGCTTTCAGAGCGCTGCTCCTTCATCAGGATCCCATTGTGACAGCTTGTGAGTTTAAGCCTAATTAATCAAATACATTTTGAATTATGATACTACTATCAATAACTATTAGGCCACTGAGTTGTTGTAAAAACACACCTGGTTTAGTAATGTCCGTTGAGGGAGGAACCCTGCCATTCATACCCAGTCTAACTGATGTATAATTCCAAACTGCAAACTAGTTAACTTATAAGAACTCTCTGAGTTGACCTATCTCTTATAAGGCCTCTAACTGAGATTTGAAATGTGTTTTTATCAAAGATGTTCAAGAAGTCCTTTAGAAATTAAAACTTTAAAAGGTAACTGTTGCCAAAGAGTTTCTGGTACCTACGAACTTAGCAAACCATACCACTTGCTTCTTCCGGGGATGAGGCCTCTGTATTTCAGAGACCATCTGGGGTTCAGCTAAACCTCTGCTCAGGTCCCAGTGGACTTCCCCTCTCTGTAAATGACCACTCTTTTAAGTTCTGCTCTGTCTCAGTTCTGCCAGTGCATTGGAACTGTCAGTGCCCAGCTTACTAATATCAGGGCAAATGAGAGAGGGTCAAAATCCACAGGATGTTGTATTCAGTGCAAAGAAATTTCAAGATGTGCATCATTTTGGTTCATAATATGCTTAAAATAATTAAACCATAATCTTCTGATTCCCACTGGCTGAAGCTTATACTTTATGAACGAATATTTTGGCTCCTGTATGTTATTTAGCATCATACAGTTATGCAGCATGGAAATAGACCCTTCAGTCAAATTAGTCCCCGCCAACCACATTCCCAAACTAACCTAGTCCCATCTGCCTGCTCCTGGCCCATATCCCTCTAAACCTTTCCTATTCATGTATTTATCCAACTGTCTTTTAAACACTGTAACTATACCTCATCCACAACTTTCTCTGGCATTTCATTCCGCACACAAACCACTCTCTGTGTAAAAAAAGTTGCCCCTCATGTCCTTTTTCAACCTTTTCTCTTCTCATCTTAAAAATACGCCCACTAATTTTAAACTCCCCCACATTATGGAAAAGACCTTTACTATCCACCTAATTTATGCCCCTCCTGATTTTATAAACCTTGTGTCCCTCAACTCACTACACACCAGAGAAAAAAAAGTCCCAACCTATTTTTGTTACTCAAATTCCTAGTAACATCCTAGTAATTATTTTCTGAACCCTCTCTGGTTTAATAATATCCTCCATACAACAGGGTGACCAGAACTGCACACAGTGTCCTGTACAGCCTCAACATGATGTCCCAACTCCTATACTCGAAAGTCTGAACAATGACGGTACGGTAAATGTGCTCAATTAGAGTGGTGCTGGAAAAGCACAGCAGGTCAGGCAGTATCCGAGGAGCAGGAAAATCGACGTTTCGGGCAAAAGCCCTTTATCTGGAATCTGATGAAGGGTTTTTGCCCGAAACGTCGATTTTCTAGGCTCTGATCTCCAACATCTGCAGTCCTCACTTTTGCCTAAATGTGCTAAACACCTTCCTAACTACCCTATCTATATGTGAAGAAAACAGTAAAGATTTATGTACCTAAACCCGAGGTCTCTCTGTTCTACAACATTAACCAGGGCCCCGTCATTAAATGTACAACTCTTACCCTTGTTTGCTTTACCAAAGTACAATATCTCGCGTTGATCCAAATAAGACTCCATCTGTCACTCCTCAGCCCATTACCACGATTGATCAAGATCACTTTGTAAGCTGAGATAACCTTCTTCACTGTCTACTATACCACGAATTTTGCTGTCATCCAAAAAATAACTAACCTTGCCTCCTAAATTCTCAACCAAATTATTTATATAAATGACAAACAAAAATGGACCCAGTACCGATCTCTGTAGAATACTGCTGGCCACTGGCCTCCAGTCCAAAGGAACAATCCTCCACCATTAGTCTCTGGCTCCTGCCATAAAGCCAATTTTGTATCCAATTGGCAAGCTCACCCTGAATTCCATGTGCTCTAACTTTGCTAATTAGTCAACCATGCAGAATCTTATCAAAGGCTTTTCTGAAGTCCAAGTAAACATGTCGACCACTCTGCCCTCATCTATCTTTTGGTTACTTCCTCAAAAAACATAGTCAAGTTTGTGAGACACCATTTCCCTCGCACAAAACCATGCTGACTATCCCTCATCAGCCTAGGCCTCTCCAAAAGCATATAAATCCTGTCTTTCAGAGTCACTTCAACATCGCCGAAGTCAGACTCAGCTGTTTATATTCCCAGGATTCTCCTTGTAGCCTTTCTTAGAAAGGCACAATATTAGCCAACCTCCAGTCCTTTGGCACCCCACCAGTGGTTGTAGATAGTACAAGTATTTCTGCAATGCACCCCACAATTTCCTCCCTAACCTCCCACAACACCCTGGGATACACTTGATCTGGTCCCGGAGTCTTATCCGCACTGATGTTTTGTAAAAGCTCCAGCCCTTCTTCTTCTGTAACGTGAGCTGTTCTCAAAACAGCAATATTATTTTCCCGAGTTCACTCACCTCCCTTTCTTTCTCCACAGTAAAAACTGACATGAAATATTCATTTAATCTCCTGAGGTTCGACCCCGTTGATCTTTAAGGAGGCCTACACTCTCTCCCTTTATTTAACAGCTAATTTTAGCTTTGTTTGGTTTAATCCGTCTTGTCTTTCTAGTCTCCAGGGTCTCCCTGACAGAGTGGGCAAACTGCATTCTAGGTGCCAAGGCGGGTAAATGGACCAGACTGCCAGACTAGCTGCTGGGAGCTACACAGCAACCAGGGCATGGACTGCCACTGGACCCAATGTGGGCCTGGCAGTTTGCCCAGAACCATCAACAACCTCACTCAGCACAGCCCTGGCTGAGGTTGCTCAGGGCTCAGTGGCTTTGAGGGCAAGGGAAGTGAACAAACATGGAAACACCTGAGTTAGGAGCACATGAAGAGAGCTTTGAGGAGAGGCTGGATATACTCAGGCTGTTTCCACTGGAGAAGAGGGGGTGTGGGACCTGATAAAGGAGTATGAGATTATGAGGGGCCTGGACACGGTGGGTAGGAAATAGTTGTTACCCTTTGTAGAAGGGTCACTCACACAAAGGCATTATGTTTCAGTGAAAGGCAGAAGGTTTAGAGGGGGATTTGATGAAAAACTATTCACCCAGAGAGTAGCGAGGGAATGAAATGCACTGCCTGGGAGGGTAGTTGAGGTGGGAAACCTCACAACCTTTAAGAAGCACTTGACGTGGTTATGTGCTTAATGCAGGAAAGTGGGATGAGTGTAGATAGTGATATGTTTTTGGCAGTACAGACTTGATAGCCGAAGGGCCTTTTCTATACTGTCTGAGTTTTATGAGCAGACATAGGCCATTCGGCCTCTTGAGCCTGCTCTGTCATTTAAATAAGAGCATGGCTGATCAGTTTGTAACCTCAATGCCATACCCCACTTACCCCCGATAACCTTTCACCTCCTACCCACCCCCTCCACATCTTCTTTCCCAGGAAACTGCCTTAAACATCTTCAGCCTCTCTTCTTCCACCACATCGAGAGGGAGGGAGTTCCAAAGATCCAGGACCCAAAGAAAATATTTTGCCTCATTCTCTTTGATAAAACAATGACTCTGCTCAAAACAAAGCTTGGGTTCAAGGGTTGCAAAGCGACGGCTCGGGAATCAAGCAAAATAGGAACGTTTTGCAAGAGCAAAATGACGATTTATGATGTGCAACACTGCCCCATCATCATCCTCCTGCTCCAGCGTTCTAATGTTCCTGTCAGAAATAGTGTTGAGTTTTGAGGAACTGAAACAGTGCCTGAAACTGGAGAGATATCAGTTTAGTGAGTGCACGAAGGGGAACATTACAACATGTTTGAGGGGCTGAATGCCTCTCCCAATTCCTGATATTTTAATAACATTAAAAGCCAGGGTGAGACAAGGACCTCCATGGTGATGCAACAGAGTTTGCAGTCAATATTTAAACAATAATTTTTCACTCAGAGGCCTGATGTGAAGTAAGGAGTTTTTCTGGCAAGAGGCCTTGTATAATCACTGCTCTGTAAACATTTGACAGTTTGAAACTGAAAACGAACACCAAAAAGAATTATTGAAAGGATGGTGAAATAGTAAATCACTTGCAGACTAGTAGCTGTGAGGCTATAATCATAGATGTCAGAGGCAGGGTTCCAATCACCTTATCATCTCCCTTTGTAACACATACACACTCGCACAAAGCTGCCAAGGAACCAGATGGCCACATTGCGAGACTTCCAACAAACCCGGCTAATCATCCAAAAGAATCAGGTGAGATAGTGCTGCCAAAGTACTGCCAAGACATTACTACGGCTGCCAAGCAAAAGGGATGTCACCCTTCCTTTCAAAGGAGGAGAGTCTCAGTGTGTGCACACCAAGCCTTAATGAAGGAATATTAAGGTAGGAGTCACATGCTATAAGTTACATGGGAATGCAATGTCACTTTGCCAGAGTGGCATCTTATCACGTCAGGATAATTTCAGATGCTTTTTATTTCTATTCTCACGTGGGATATTGGCACATCTGGCCAAGTCAGCATATATTTGACTCTTTAGGCCTGTTTAAGGAGCCATTCAAGCACATTTGCTGCAGGTCTGAAGTCAGATGTAGGCCAGACAAGGAAAGGGTGGCAGATTTACTTCAGAAATAATGAATAATTTTTTATGAATGATTTTTATTGTCGCGTGAATTTTATGGTAAGAATACATCCAAACCCAGTGAAAAGCTTTCAATTATTGCCATGGTCCGGCGCCATTTTGAAAAATTTAAACTAATAACAATCACTAAAGGGAATTAGTAAAACAGATGGGTTTTTACTCAGAAAAGATTTACAAGGATGTTGCCAGGGTTGGATGATTTGAGCTACAGGGAGGCTGAATATGCTGGGGCTGTTTTCCCTGGAGCGTCAGAGGCTGAGGGGGTGACCTTATTAGAGATATACAAAATTATGAGGGGCATGGATAGGGTAAATAGGCAAAGTCTTTTCCCTGGAGTGGGAGAGTCCAAAACCTGAGGGCATAGGTTTAGGGTGAGAAGGGAAAGATTTAAAAGGGGCCTGAGGGGCAACTTTTTCACGCAGAGGGTGGCGCATGTGTGGAATGAGCTGTCAGAGGAAGTGGTGGAGGCTGGTACAATCACAACATTTAAAAGGCATCTGGATGGGTATATGAATCGGAAGGGTTTGGAGGGATATGGGCCAAGTACTGGCAAATGGGACGAGTTTAATTTAGGATATCTGGTCGGCATGGACGAGTTGGACCAAAGGGCCTGCTTCCGTGAGGTATATCTCTGCGACTCTAATTGACAGTTGCCATTAGACCAGCTTTTATTCGATTGAAATCTCGCCAGATGCCTTGGTGGGGTTTGAACCCTTTCCCCAAAACAATAGCCTGAGATGCTGGGTTACAGAGATCACCCACTATGCCACTGACGCTTTTGGCAGTACATTGAATTTTCAGTCTCTCTTCAAGCACCGTCCTCAGTTCAGCTTGCTAGGTTGCACAATAAGTGTATTCTGATGTTGCAGCGTTTTTGCAGCATAGATACATGGGGTGGCACAGTAGTGCAGCTCCAACAATAGATAAAGCCAAATCTGTTTCCTAGCTTCACGACTGAAACAAAGGCCTCGTTGGTGCTAGTCAAAGACTGGCAGGAACTGTCCGGCAACGAGCGGCCATGGACAAAGCAACTCACAGCTGAGAATCGCAAACATTGATTACATTGCTGCTGGAGATGGGGCTAGGAAAGAAGTAATAATAACTTGACAAACACTTTTCTTGTTCATGCTACCCCAAGCGATGCTAGTTCACTTGCGTCATTCACTGGCGTGTCACTGTTCAGTTACATGTCAGAGTAGTGCCATGTTCTCAGAGTAGTGTGGCGTCCAGCAAATCTGTAAGGTCATGAGATCACAAGACATGGCTTGGCTGGTGGTGAGAAGGGCCCTGCCTGTGAGATCCTTTATGCACGCCCGGACTCTCAGCCACACCGCACACTGCCCTTGAAGCAGCTGCGGGGGTTACGAGACTGTCACATACCTCCTTCTGGAATGTGCCTATGCAGAAGAAGTCTGCAGAGGAATGCAGTGGTATTTGTCGAGGTTCGTCCCGAGCAGCGCTGTGATGCGGGACTCCGTGCTCTACGGCCTGTTCCCCAGGACGCACACCAAGACGAACATCAACTGTGCCTGGAGGATCATCAACTCGATGAAGGACGCTCTCTGGGCGGTCCGAAACCTGTTGATCCTCCAGCTGAAGGAGTTGACCCCGACTGAGTGTTGCAGACTGGCACATTCCAAGGTCCAGGACTACGTGTTGAGGGACGCGCTGAAGCTTGGGGCAGCTGCCGCCAAGGCGCGGTGGGGAAAGACCACTGTGTAACATCTGCCTGTCTGAGAAGAACAAGGGGCCCATGCAGTCATTTGGGCTCTGCTGACGCCTCAGCTAAATATATGGACATATGACTGATAAACATACAGACTTGCAGATACAAATGATAAATTCTGATCTCTGTATGCAAAGAATTTGAATGTTGACATATGTATGGCATGACCAACTGTACAGACCATCAAAATATTTAATGAATAAAGTATATTTTTGAAATAAAAAAAACAAGTCATAGAAGGAGGCCATTCAGCCCATTAAGCCTGTTTCACAAATCATAAGATTCAGGCTGAACTGATCACGGCCATAACTCCACTTTTTTCCCTTTCACTACAATCCTTGTTAATCAAAGATACTGCCTGAGTCAACCACACGTATATTCATTGACCCAGCCTCCATGCTCTCTGTGGGACAGAGCTCCAAAGACTAACAGCCCACATAAGAAATTTCTCCTCTTCTCCCTCTTAAATAAGAGACCCATTCATTTTAAGTAGTGCCCACCAGCCAGGCATTAAATGCTTGCCAGTTAGTGACACCCTCATCCCATGAATTAATTTCTTTTTTAAAAAATGTTCTGAAAGTAAAACAAGAATCTGCAATGGGAAACAGATATTTTAAGTCAGTGAAGAATCAACTCACAAACAACAAACATGGGCAGACCCGAAGTCGTGTTGAAATGAAGACAAGGTTTAATTTCTGCTTTGCCATTCCTGTTATATTGTGCTGTAATTGTAATATTGAACAAAATCCTCTCCCGTGAGTGAAAGCCCAACCCAATGATTTAAATTCCATCAAGTACTTAATCCATTACTGGCCAATCTTGTGCTCAGAATCTCTCTGAGGCAGCTAGCCTTTAATACACTTGTTGGACTGTCACTCAAACTGTGCATGGAATCTCCTGCTGAGATAATGATAGATTACAGAAAGATTACAGTCAAGTATTAATAATAACAAAATGATAGCCTTTGGGGTAATGTCAACAGCTATTATAACATTAGAACAAATGTTTTTCAACTCCACTGATAAGCAATCTATTTTTAAAAAGGATTGGGAACTGAAATAACTTCACAGCGTGATGTGTCTGTGGATCTAATCTGCCCTTCAATAGTACTTGCAACCACTTTAAGACACTGTAACTCCCACTGTGGGTGAAAGCCTTTCCTACAGTGAGTTAGGGTCAGTTTGAGCTCAGCACTGAGTTCAATTGTCACACCCCGCACCTCCCTCCCCCGCAGATAAAAACCAAATCTGTTGGAAATGGGGATGGGACTTCCAGATCTATGTCCTGTTTGCATTTACAAAAAGGTCCTTGGAAGTCTCCATAACTTTATGACAATCGGTTATTAAGTCACTACAGCAACGAAGGAGCCCCACTGAGCCATGCTAACTCTCTCCATCTGGTCATTCCCATTCCTCATTGTACATTCAAAGCCCTGCCACTTTGTCTCTCCTCAACTGACTAGTTGAAACGATCAATCGTCTCTGCTCCCGCTACCTCGCCACTCACGTCATGAAATGTTCTTCCAAGTATGCTACTCACATCTATTGCTTAAAACATTAAATCTACACAATGTCATCCTTGTGCCATCAGCTAAAGGGAACAGCTTTCCTTTATCACAACCTGGCATGATTTTTGTCATCTCCATCCCATCTCCTCATTGTCTCCTTTGGTCCAACAAGAACAACTCCAGCTCCTCCAATCTAACATTGTAGCTGAACTATTATTTAAAAGGCATTTTAATGGGTGCGTGGATAGGAAGGGTTTAGAGGGATGTGGGCCAAATCCTGGTAAACAGGACTAGATCAGTTTAGACTACCTGGTTGGCATGGACACGTTCGGCCGAAGGGTCAGCTTCCATGCTGTATAACTCTATGACTCTACACCCTCTCAAATTCCTTCATATCTTTCCCGAACTGTGGGAACTAGGATTGGTTGTCATGCTCCATTGGCTGCACCACAACTTTGTAGGAGTTCAGCGTAACGTCCCCGCTTTTGTACTCAACAGCTTTATTTACGAAGCTCAACATCCCAGATGCTTTGCTAATAAGCTAATCTCCCAGAACATCCTTCCATCTTCAAAGAGCTGCATGCATGAATTTGGAGGCTTAAAGTGGAGCCAGTTTCCAAAGCTAAATTGCCAAGAGGGGATATTGAAAAGAGAACCAGATGACGACCCCATGTGCCCGGCCAGACAAGTAAACTGGTCAGAGAGAAAATAAAATAATAGACTTTGTTAAAAATCATGCTGCAGTGTAAAGAATTCAATCTTTCAATGATTTCTGTGTGCTATTATTTTGTGTCTTTAGCATGGTTTTTAGCGAGTCATAAGTTAATGTGCATACTCTACACTCTGAATTAAATTGAACTGAATTGGATTGAATTGGATTTATTGTCACGTGTACTGAGGCACAGTGAAGAGCGATGTCTTGTGAGCAATACAGGTAGATCACAGAGTTAAGTAGCATGGATCATCAATAATAGGTAAACAGCGGCAAAAACAAAAACACAGGGACAGGCGAATGTTAAGAATTTGTGAGTCCATTCAGTATTCTAACAACAGTTGGGTAGAAACTGTTAGAATACTGAATGGACTCACAAACGCTTAACATTCGCCTGTCCTATAGACAGAAGCTAACTCCAACTTCTTTTCTCTAGCTGTCTTGATGAGTGTGTCTGTATTTGAAAAGATTCTGTGTACAGACAGCAAGGTGTGGTGAGGGGAATTCCCAGATGATGTGGCTGTTTTGGAAATATATCCTTAACTTTCCTCCATTAAATCTCTCAGCACAGACTCCAAGAGAACAATTTACATCAAGGAAATTGCATCCAGTGACCAATTACTTTGTGGACTGTTTTTGTCTTAAACTTGTAAGGCTTCACGAGAATTGCAAACTTCCCAATCTTTCAGGAAACCACAGCCTGACGATTTGCAAGATAATCTGCTGCAAAGCCAGAACTGGTGAATGCCTGTGAATTTAAGACCTTCCAGTTCCGAGGGTTAGAATGCTCTCTTCCCTTTTGACTGGATGTTTAGCTTGACCTGGGACCTGATCCGAGATTGAAGGAAGTAAACAGTAGGCCATTCAGCTGACGTGCTCGGTTCCCTGCTCCGTCCTGCCTCTGGGCTGTATCCCAGATGCAACCCTCAAACTCGGCACCACCCTCTTGAATGGACATACCTGTCCATCTCCCTTCCCAACTATGTACTCCACCCTCCTCTCTGACCTACCACCATCAGTCCCACATTCCGCCTGAACAGCTTGGCCCTAAATTTTTAGACTATGCCCCCTCGTTCTACATAACCAGTGGAAATAGTTTATTTTTAGCTACCCTGTCCTTTCCTGTTAATATACTGAAGACTTTGACCAGATCACATCTTAACTTTCTAAATGCTAGACAGACTGGTCACTGGATATTCCCCTATTTGTTCCTGACCAGCAACAGTCATTGTACAGCAATTAGCTGTGGGAATGGCTCCCATCTGTTCCCCAAACTCTTGTTTGCTCCTTAAACTGCCATCAACCAAGTTGGCATCGAAACTGCATCTGAGCTGTGACCCAGTATTCTGCAGGGTGAAGTTTTATATTGGCAGTGCCTAGATGCATCAGGCCAGTAGACATTATATCGCCAACACTCTCTGCACTAGGGTCTGCTTGCAAGCTGCCAAGGTTTCATGTGGCCAGTGATTCCTGTCAATCAGAAATGTCTTCTCATCACTGGTAATGTCAGCTGCAGAGTCTCAGGCCATTTTATCCTCTTCTTCCAGCCTCGACATCTGAAGCTTCCGAATCCACAAGCCATCAGAGCCTTTCACAAAGACAGGTCTCAGAAGCAAAACCACAGAGTGAGCAAGGAGCTTCTGCTTAGTCACACGAGATGAATCGTTAAAAAAAAAATACCATTTGTGTTACACATTTACATTTACCCTTGGCTGATTTACAAGAATGAAGCCCACAATTAGTGTCTCAGTTTTCTGCTGGATGTGTGGTATTACTGGCGGGAATAATTGAGCAGATTCATGGCACAGTCAATCTTAAGGAATTAAAAATTAATCCCTCTGTAAAATATCATTAACGTAGCATCGCCCGTGGCTGATTTTGAACTTTGACACTTCAGAGTCCATGTCTCTCGTTGATAAGTCCATTTTTCACTCTCCCTTCATTTTCCCATTGCTCCTACCACTGAAGGTGCCACCTTTAGCTGACTGCATTGTCCAATCAATCTCCTAGCAGACTCAAGTGGCCAATCTTCATGCATGTAGCAGCCCTGAGATGCAACATAAGATTCAAGCTTCTTATTTAAAGTTAGCTGGACCCACACACTGGAAACATACAAACAAGGGGCAAGAATAGACCAATCAGGTTTTCAAACCTGCTCTGCCATTCAATAAGACCATAATTTTAAACTGAACTCTACATTCTTGTAGATCCCCAATAAATCTTCCATCCCTTTGCTCATCATGAATCCAATTACCTCTGCCTTAAAAATATTTATAGATTCAGAATCCTCTAGCATTTGCAAACAGGAATTCCAACGATTCACAACCCTTGAGAGGAGGAAACTTGAGAGACTTGTTGTTTCAACGAGTAAAATTTGATCATATACCGAAAAGAACACAAACTACCCAGATTGATTGATTGATTTTGATCCTTGACTCCAATATCCCTCCACTGCTGGAGTTTCATTTCCCTCGTGTCAGGTTTTTTTCGTGAAGATGATACAGGACTGACTGCGACAAACAGTCAACAATCATCGTTATCATGTGATTCCACCAGAAATGTAGAGGAGTGAACAAGATGGGATCTATTCTTCCTGTGTTGCTGCGTGTGGGTTCAGTTGAATGACCACTCTCCACCTGGCATTCAATCCCATTGGCTATCGTGCCACTAAACATTAGCTGGGGGATTCTAATAGACCTTACTGCCCAGGATGAAATTCTTCATAAATTTGTAGAATTCTCACACCTCATTTTTAAGAATGAATATTTGTCTTGAAGCTGAAGCTGTTTGACTTTCAATACAAACCTGCCTTCTCTCAGCCTTGCAGCAGACAACCAAAACCAGCCAAAACCAGCCAAAACCAGCCAAAACCAGCTGTGTGTCATTTCTAACATGAGCATTTATCATCATTTCTATCTCAGCTGGTACTTTTATGCAGAGATTATACAAAGGCTGGCCAAACAGTTCCTTTTCATTAAGAGTATGACCCTTTAAGAATATGTTTGAATAACCCATGTGCAATACCGTATGATAAATAATGCAGGCATCCATGTTGAGTTGCATTATTCTTGACGAGGGACCGAGCTTCTACTCACTGCTCAGACAGAACCACTCCATTACTCTCTAAGGCACAGACAACTAATGTAATACACCCCTTCTCGCTTTCCAGGGTCTTAATGTCCTCAACTGCTGTATGTACAGCTTGTCCCAAAACAGGACTTGCAATGCAACATTCATAAATTCAGTCAGTAACTTTTCATGGCTATCTGATACATTTATGGAGCTCAGGAGAACTAAATGATCATTAAGAGGATATTCAATTCCATGCAAAGAGACATTTTCTGCAACAGTAGTGGAAGGGACTAACTTTCTCAACCCTATCTAAAGGCTTTTCATTATTCCACACTTAATCTGTGCTCGGGTTAGAAAGATACATGAGGTTGCTTCTGTCATTAACCCTTTACATTTCATGAAAGCATACCTCCCTCTCCTGTCTAAATATCACAGGAAGATCACAACACATTAACATTCCCATAAAGTCACTTCCTGCATTTTATTAGTTTATGTCATTGGTCCCATTAATAAATCTGGAGTGTTCCTGATGGGCTGGTACAGATTTGTTCATCTACAGTGTGACAATGCAGAGGGGGGAATGTGTGCAAGGTAACTGTATGCTATTTGGTTTTTACATTTCTTACTCACCAGTTTGCCTTGTTTCTAACCTGTGGGCCTGGAATCTGCTTTCCTTAGCATTATACCTTTCTGGTGCTCAGTAGCATAATGTGGATGCTAGCAGTGCTAAGTCCAAAACCCAACACTGTGGTCAAGGAATTTGTATTCAATTAAACACTGCATTTAACATAAAATGGTGCTCTCTGTGATACTGATCAGAAATCTACCAGATCGTCATAAAAACCCAACTCATGTTTATCAGGAGAGAAAACCCATTATTCCCTACCCAGTCTGTGCTATGGATGACTACACCTCTATAGCAACATGGCTAATTCTTAATGTTCCTCTGTAACGGAGTCTAGATTAGAGTGGTGCTGGAAAAGCACAGATGAAGGGCTTTTGCCCGAAACATCGATTTTCCTGCTCATCGGATGCTGCCTGACCTGCTGTGCTTTTCCAGCACCACTCTAATCTAGACTCCGGTTTCCAGAATCTGCAATCCTCACTTTTACCTAGTTCCGAGCGAGCCAAACCCGCCACGCCGATAAAGCACTGGCAGTGTAGCTACACGATACAAGTTTCAGCACTTCAAGGAAAGTGGCTCATGACCAGCTTCTCAAGGGTGAGTAGGGATGGTCAATGTGTGTTGGCCTTGCCTGCAATGTTCACATCCAAGAAGAATTTTATTAAAAAACACAGCGATCAATGAGTCTTACTGATGTGTGACATATACAAGTTCATAAAGCAGAGCTTTAATGTTGACAGACGCACTTATAGAGGCATTGAGATGTACAGCACAGAAACAGACCCTTCGGTCCAATTCATCTATGCCAATCAGATATCCTAACCTAATCTAGTCCTATTTGCCAGCACTCGGCCCTTATCTTCTAAACTCTTCCTATTCATATGCTCATCGAGATGCCTTTTAAATGTTGTAATTGTACCAGCCTCCACCACTTACTTTGGCAGCTCGTTCCATACACACATCACCCTCTGCGTGAAAACGTTACCCCTTAGGTGCCTTTTAAACCTTTTCCCCCTCACCCTAAACCTACTCCCTCTAGTTCTGGACTTTCTCACTTCAGGGAAAAGACCTTGCTTACTTACCCTATATATGCCCTCATGATTTTATAAAATTCAATCAGGTCACCCCCTCAGCCTCCAACACTCCAGGGAAAACAGCCCCAGCCTGTTCACCTAATCTAGTCCAATTTACCAGCACTTGGCCGTTATTAGATTAGATTAGATTACTTACAGTGTGGAAACAGGCCCTTCGACCCAACAAGTCCACACCGACCCGCCGAAGCACAACCCACCCATACCCCTACATTTACCCCTTACCTAACACTACAGGCAATTTAGCATGGCCAATTCACCTGACCCGCACATCTTTGGACTGTGGGAGGAAACCGGAGCACCCAGAGGAAACCCACGCAGACACGGGGAGAACGTGCAAACTCCACACAGTCAGACGCCTGAGTCGGGAATTGAACCCGGGTCTCAGGCGCTGTGAGACAGCAGTGCTTACCACTGTGCCACCATTCTAAACTTTTCCTATTCATATGCTCATCAAGATGCCTTTTAAATATTGTAATTGTACCAGCCTCCACCACTTACTTTGGCAGCTCGTTCCATACACGCATCACCCTCTGCGTCTCCCTATAGCTCAAACCCTCCAACCCTGGCAACATCCTTGTGAATCTTTCCTGAAGCCTTTCAATTTTCACAACATCCTTCCTATAGGAGGGAGACCAGAATTGTTTTCTAATGTTCCTGTTAACTGCCTCGAGATGCTTTACATGAAAGGTCCTATACAAGTCTGAGTTGTTGCATTGTTGTTTTGTGAGCCTCACATGTCAAAAGGCTTAGATTTACCTGGGTGGGTAAATTGTGCAGTAAAATGAAGCCATTTTGAACCGAAGGCCGAAGATTAAATCCACAGCGGGTGATGAAATGAACCATTACCCAAAAACAAATCCATACTACTTACAAAAACAGAAACTGTTGCTGAAATTCAGAAGGTTTGACAGTATTCTTGGGGAAAAAGCAGAGTTAATGCATCAAGTCCCCTTACTCCTCATCAGTGATGATGAAGAAGCACGTACTCGAAATGTTCCCTCTGCTCTCAACCTCACAGATGCTGCTAGACGTACTGAGTTTCTCCATCAATTTTTGGTTTTCATTTCAGATCTCCAGCAATTCTTTGTTTTATCCACAATTCATCAAAAGGAACTGGATTCCATTCATTGCTCAGACAGAACCATTCCATTACGCTCTAAAGTATATAAAACTTACACAATATTCCTCATCCTCACTTTTTAGGGTCTTTATGTCCTCAACTGCTGCATATACAGCTTGTCCCAGGATAGAACTCGCAATGCAACATCTATAAATTCAGTCAGTAACTTTTCATGTCTATTTGATACGTTTATGGAGCTCAGGAGAACTAAATGACCATTAAGAGGATATTCAGTTCCATGCAAAGAGGCACATTCTACAGCAGTACTAGAAGAGACCACCTTCTAAACCCTATCCCTCGGCTTTTCATTATTCTACATTTAACTTGTGCTCTGGGTGAGAATGATACAAGAGGTTTGCTTCTGTCATTAACCCTTCACATTTCATGAAAGCATACTTCCCACTCAGCGGAGAGGAAGACCGCAACAGTTAAAAGCTGCAACACATTACTGTTCCTGAGAAACTACTGACTGCACTTGATTAGTGTATATTATTGGTCCCATTTATAAATCTGAAATGGGTTGGTACTGATTTGTTCATTTATGTTGTGACAAAATGATGGGGGAATTGTGGCATGGTGTGTAGCGTGTTCAAAGTAATAGTGTTCTATTTGGTCCAAACTACTTTGTGCTAACCTTGGGGAGGAGGAGGAGGGGACGGTTAGTGTTAGGTTTTACATTTCACACGCGCTAATTTGGAAAGGTCTGTCCTTAGTGTTCCTGCTTCCTTTGAAAATAAATCCTCAATTATTATTGTGAGAATTCAACACAGTGAGTGAACTTAAGATATAGGTGAAACAATCACAGCACAGCTTTAAGCTTTGGAAATGGTTCTTAAGGTTTTGGGAAAAAAAGTCTTGGGTAAAGGCCATGAAAGGCCTAAACCACAGAAAATAAGGTTCTGCAATGAGGATGCTGGCCAATTCATATTACTGAGGCTTGGCCCTTAGCACCTCCTGACACAGTTGGGGTATAGAACTTGGGTGGAGTATCTAGCTGCTTTCTAGTGAAAACTCATTGTCTGAAAATGGAATTGGGCTCATTTATGATGCCCTCTGAGGCTAGTTTACTTGCTTACATAGAATCTTGGTCTGCAGAATGACCCTAGGGGGACCATTACACCCGTGAGCAACAGGAAGGGCTGTGGCAGATTGGCAAGATGTTAAAATAAATAGGGAACCTGGTAATGCAGCAGTTTCCAATGAGAAGGTTAAAGAGACCCAAGCATAATACTGTGAAGAATAATATGGACTGATGGCCAGGAGGAACAAAGCACTGAAAAGAATATTTAATTCTCTTCCATTTAGGACAAAATCCAGGTTATACTGTGACTGGTTCATGTTTACACTGCCTGTGCAAAGTGAATGGAGATCTGGACAGCTGTACAATAACACCATGTTTGGGTCAATCAACTGCTTTGTTTGTTAGGAGGGCTCCAAATCAAGTAGTGTAGTACAGGAAATTCCATAAACTTACAGCTATCTCTAGACACTTTGCTCAGCATTACCTTACTCCTGTTAAGATTTTATCTCCTGTATAACGCTGATAGAACAATGCTGTTTTTCTCAGTTGCCTCCCAGTCGTTAAGGTTCTGAGTTCAAATCTTCACAACGGGGCCTCAACACAAGAATCAGGTCTAACACCCAGCACCAAGTGAGGGGGTATCACATTCTCTAGAGTTGATACCTTTTGGATGATGTGTTGAACCATAGTCCCCATCTTCCTGTTTGTGTGGATATAGATATCCCATCCCATAAGACATCTGCTCTTTCTTATAGTGTTATATTGAGTATATTGACAATCATAAAAGTCAATGACACAATCCGATGCTTTGGGGGTATAAGACCAGGGAAAATTGCACTGTTGGGAGGAGAACTACCAGGCCCAGCATGTAAACAGATTGCTTGAAAAATAGCTCTCTTAAAAGGTACCTTTTCGATCAGGAACCTGTGACACAGAAATTCCTAAGAAGAAAAGAAGACACAGGAAGATCCGAACAGAAGAACAAAAGCTGCCTGGTTTTGAGATAAGAAGTGTGGTTTTGTAAGTCTTAATTGGGAATTTTATCCGACTGGCATTATAGAAGGAAAGGTAAAAGATAGGTTAGAGGAAGAAATTGTAAATAGTGGTTAATTAATTATTTTCTGTTATACTTTAAGAAATAAAGTTGTTAATTTTTACTTTAAATAGTTCTTGGCCAATCAGATTTTTACAGATTACTGCATGGGATAAATCTTTTCTATGTTGCTGGTTTACCCCGTGTCATAACAATAGGATGCAGCTGTCGCTGAACACGCCAGTATTTATTGTCCATCCTGGTTGTTCAGAGGTTGGTTAAGTGTGTAGCACATTACTGTGTATCTGGAGTCACAGGCACGGTGAACTCAGGGTAAGGACTGCAGATTTCCTTCCTTAAAAGGGTGTTAGTCACCTGAAGGTGGCTTTTATGACTATCAAAAGCGATTACACCAAATTCGATCTTTACTACCTGTAAACCTGTGATTTGAAGCCAGCACCCCTCCCCCCAGAACATTCGCCTGGGATTCAGGATCAACAGTCCCAGATTACCACTACACCACCATCTCCTGCCATCTATTGAATGAGCAAGAGGAACCAGAGGACACAGCTTAAAAATATGGGGTAGGTCATTTAAGACTGAGATGAGGAAAAACTCCTTCACCCAGAGAGTGGTGGCTGTGTGGAATGCTCTGTCCCAGAAGGGAGTGGGGGCCCAGTCTCTGGATTCGTTTCAGAAAGAGTTGGATAGAGCTCTCAAGGATAGTGGAATCAAGGGTTATGGAGATAAGGCAGGAACAGGTTACTGATTAAGGATGATCAGCCATGATCATAATGAATGGTAGTGCAGGCTGGAAGGGCAGAATGGCCTACTCCTGCACCTATAGTCTATTATCTAATGTAAAGACACCACATGATTTTTAGAGATTCAAAAAGTGCAGGAAGTGCATCCAGTGAAGATTGTGAAGACATCAATGACGCAAAGGGAAATAGGATTGGGTTGGTCCATTGGACGCAGACTTCCCAAGCAGGAGATCTTGACCCACCCATCCCCGGGGCTATAGTCATGTGAAGAAATCTACCTGATGGCCTTTCCACATGGCAACAAAATGTTGGTTATTAATTGGCTCCTCAAGCATCTCAACTGGGCCAAGAGCAGGAGCAGCACCCAACACCTACCTCCTGGTAAAGTACACGCTGAGGTGAATAGGTGATGAACACAATACTACAGGCCACCTCACCAGATTTTGCAGCCATCCTGTCAGCCCAGTCGGGGAGGAGGGAGTGAGGCAGTGGAGAGGGATAGGGTGCTGTGCATATGATTTTGGTTAAGGAGTAAGAAAATGAAGTGGAATTTGTGACTGGCGTGCTACTCCCTGTACTCGTGGTCTTTATTTATTGCTTACGGTACTCATGTTGACACTGTTGTGCTCTTTCACACCCTCCCTCACACTCCATTCTCTCATTCACTCCTTTGCACCTCCTACTCCCATACTCACACCCCACACTGCTCACTCTACAGTGCAGCCAAACAGTAGTGGGAGGGGGTCGACAGCCAGAGAGCAGAAAGCAGGACCAAAACTGAACAGCAAAGGAAGTGCAACGTTTTTAACACCAGAACCAGATAAGCCAGCCTTACTGTAAATGTTTGTTATTTCATAAAATGTGCACTGTTTCTTTTCTCAAAAGAAATGGAGAAGATTGAAAGCCATTTAGCCTTTATCTCAGTCCACTGGTTACATCCTTTCAAACACAGTTTCAGAAACAAGGGGTCATTTTACAGAAATAAATCAGGGGTAAGAACACAGGGCAAGCGTTCCATGGATATATCTCAGTTAGCCTTAAAAGGAGTTTTTGGTTTCCTAACATGAGGGAAGGATCGGTTATGGAAGACATCAATTAAAAAAGCAAGGCCTGGCCCCCAGACTATCTGTCTCTGCCGTAAGCTGCGAGTTACAGCTTTTTCTCCTCACTGCGCGGCTTCTTTGCCAAGTTTTGCTCTGACAGAACACAAGAGAAAAGGTTGTTAAAAGCTGGTGCTTCATAAAGACTGGACAAGCAGGATGAGGGCTCTTCTCTGCACCCCATTCTCCCCTTCACTATACACACAGAGAGACACACACTTACACTCAGAAACACACAGACGCACACACACACAGACACACAGATGCACACACACACAGACGCACACACACACAGACACACACACAAACACACAGACAGAGAGACACACACACAAACACACAGACACACACAAATACAAACACACAGACACGCTCACACAGACACAAAGACAAACACATACACACACAGACACGAATACAGACACATAGACACAGACATACACACACTTAGACACTCAAACATACACATACACACATGCAAACACAGATACACACAAAAACACAAACATACACACACACACACACACACACACACACACACACACACACACACACACGCATACACACAAACACTTCTGATCATCGTGCCTTCAAAACCCTGAACCTATGCCAATAGGTTAAAAACCCACCAACACGTTTCAGAAACAAAAAAACCTGAAGACAGCAGTACACAAAGAGAACATCTCCTCACATCTGAAGGAAAAAAAATCAAGAGATTTCTTTAGGTTTGGGCAACTCCAGAGGGAGTCCCAGGACATAATGCAACAAATAGATGAAGCTGCTCAGTGATCAAACCAAAGCACCTCTTCACCGAAAAGCTGACTAGCCCTGGGGTCAGGGTAGGGTCAATTAAAAATGTCAGAACTGACAGTTTCTACTTTAACAATGGAATTCAGAGATAGAGAGCCAAAGTAGAGAAAGTCAGCGTTGAATTACAGATCACCCATAATTGATATAAATGACCACCAGAGGCTGGTGCCTGTGGTTGGCGTAGTTACCTTTCTATGTTCTCAGGTAGGCTGCTAGTTCAGATAGAGGCTTCCTTTTCAAAATCTCCGCTAAACAATTGCACCAAGCAAGTTCTATTTTAACTATGGAAGTGCTTTCTTCCTTCAAAACAATATGTTTACTGGATTGCAAGTATTTCTGGATTTAGATTGCGCACTGTATGGCCGTAAATGTTCATTACATCACTTAATCTGTCATTGATGGTCTTCACCACTTGCACTGCTTGAACCCTTTACACTCCAAAATACTGTAAACAATGTCCCTTCCTTGATAATGAAGCTCAATCACGCTCAATTGGCTTAGTGTTCGGTCCAATCCCTCCACAATGAGGCATCGTGACTACAATATGCATGATCCACGAGATAGGCTTAATTTCAAGGACAGCCTGCCCCACTCAGGACAGCTACATCACAGGAACACAGTAAGCTGCTGAGTCACCCGATGTGAATCTGCATTAGCAGTTTTTTCCCTAATGAGACAGGGTCAATCTCCTGGAACTCTTATACTCATCACCAGTGTGGGAGCACCATGCCCGCAAGGGAAGTCCGATGACTATCTTCCCAAGACAACTAAAGATAATTGCAGCTTTCTCAGTGGGAACCACATACAGAGAAAAAAGGAAAAAGACATGCCATGTGGTTGTCATGGCTATGGTTCATGACCCTGAAATACTTCTGGGTATATTGAAATTTTAAGTACAATGTGTTTTCTTAAACGGACACACAAGCCAAAGAATGGCTGAGAAGGTAAAGTCAGTAACTGTCTAAAACATCTGTGTGGGTTACACTGAAACTGGAGAGGAATCGTGGAATGCCATACCTGAAGGGAGCAGAATCCTGCAGACAGCTACATTTCAAAAGGAGGGGTACCCATTAAAAAGCTGGACCGTAACTTCCTGTGGGTTGTTTCCCAGAACGCAGACAGGATATGAGTTGAAAGAAAAGTAGTTCTTTGCAAAATACATGTTGATGTCTCACCCTACAAGGAAGTATGTGAACGAGCACTTGAAATGTCATAACATTCAAGGCTATGCTGGACAAATGCTGGAAAGTGGGATTAGTGCAGATTAAGTTAGCACAGACTTGAAGGGTAAAGAGACTTCAATCTCACTCTACAGGTGATTAAAAAGCCAACCACAATCTGTGGTCTCTGTGTGCTAAAATGCTGGTGTGCTTGTGTATTTGCCTGTGGTTTGAGTTCCACTGTGCTACAATGTGCTGTGAAGGCACTCACCTGAGAACATCCATTAGACCATCTCTATAGGTGCAGGTAAAATTAAATAAATTCACTCACTGATTGCTGAAAACAAGGTGGAAAAGCCACCGCTGAAGGAAGTTAGACAAATTCCTTTCAGCTAATGACAGAGCCAGGAACCTCCAAACAACTACTCAACTTCCTTGCTCTTGTGCCAAGGAGACCACCTGCAGGCCCCAGTTTAAGACCTCAACCAAAATACTGAATCTCCAGCAGTGCTACACTCCCTCAATACTGCACTGGAGGATCCAACTGGTGCAGTCTAGTTTCCAGAATGATATTTTCACCCACAACGTTCTTACTCGGAGTGTGACTGCTGTCCACATACATTCTTATTGTGAATACTGTTGGCAAGATAAACAAATCCAGTCAAGAGGACCCTCGTGAGTGCTTACACCAGGTAGGGACAGGAGAGTCCCTTCATGAGAGTATGGCAGTGGACCATTCAGGCACTTACAGCACTCTACAACTTCATAGGTCACTTTTACTTCTAAACCACTACAGAAAATTACGCTATGCAACCATTATAGAAAATCACATTATGGAACCACTGTAGAAAATCATGCTACGGAAAACACTATAGAAAATAGCACTGTGGAAAACCACTACAGAAAATCACACTATGGAAAACCACTACAGAAAATCATGCAATGGAAAACCACTATAGAAAATCATGCTATGGAAAACCACTATAGAAAATCACATTATGGAACACCGCTACAGAAAATCACGCTATGGAAAACACTGTAGAAAATTGCACTGTGGAAAACCACTACAGAAAACCATGCTATGCAAAACACTATAGAAAATTGCATTATGGAAAACACTATAGAAAATCACGCTATGGAAAACCACTAGAGAAAATCACATTATGGAAAACCACTATAGAAAATCATGCAATGGAAAACCCACTACAGAAAATCATGCTATAGAAAGCACCACAGAAAATCATGCAATGGAAAACTTCTATAGAAAATGACTACAGAAAATCACATTATGGAAAACCACTATAGAAAATCGTGTTGTAGAAGATTGCTAATAGAAAATCACTATATCCATTCAGTAGAAAGTTCGCATGATCCAAACAGCATCCACAATTTGCCAGTCATTTTACAGCTAAATTGCGTTGATGAAATGCATGTCATAGCAGAACGACCTGTATAATGAAATGGGTTTATGTGCAATCATTGTGTAATTAAAGCCTCCCATCAACAGAGGTGCTGCAGTACCTCAGTGTTGCATCTGCCAGGTCCTCAGACTGTACTGTGATTATTATAACTTCAGTGTTGTGTTATCAAACAAATTTCTACACGATGCACATATGTGAAAAAATTTCTTATTGAAAGAGGAAGGTTCTGCAGACAGAAATTAAGATGGAGATGTAGTGGCTCAAGAGAGAATTCCGGAGCTTAACTTGAAGACACTGATTGCAATGGTACAGCGATGATAATGAGGCTGAGCAAAAGGTCTGATTTGTGAAGTACTAATATCTCAGCAGGTTGTAGGGCTGGGTGCAGATTACAGAGATAGGGAGAACAAGGTTTTTGGGAGATCTTAAAGCAAGAATGGGTACATTAAAGCCAAGCCTTCATTGGACTGGTAGCCAATATCAGTCAGGAAACACAGTGGGAAGTTGGGCCTTGGTACTAGTCACTGCAGAGTTCCTAAGCAAACGTTCACTTCAAAAAATAACTAATTTGCTGCAAAGCACTCAAGTTCATCCTGCAATTGTAAAAGACATTGTAAAAATCAAAACCCCTTCCTTTATCTTTTCTTCCGCAAGCCATTTATGAGTTAATATTGCTTCAAGAGGGGCCTGCACTGGTCCCTCTTACTATGTTACACGTTAATCTTCTCTTACCCTCACAGTAACTGCATGTTTATGAAAAACAGTGGCTTGTTTTGTCTAAGCACTAAGGAAAATATCCCACCAAGGCTGTTTCATGACCCTGCCAACTGCTGAGCTGAGGCTGTTGCCTGTGATCAGTGTTCTTCAAGGCTGTAGGCAGTCATACAGAAACGTACAGGGCCAGCACCTTGCCTTCCACCATGGTGACGTGGGGAAAGCACATCAATGCCAACAGGCACAGTTATTCAGCCGAAACAAAGTGTCTTCAACAACAGGTTTGTGATGCCTACGCTGGTCTGGCATTCAAAGATAGCAGCTACTGAGTTTTGAATTGCTACAGAAATCAAATCTATACTATGTGTCTCCCAGGAGGGCATCTTGAGGAATATCAGCCTTCAGAGCGAGTCATGAGGGACGTCAATCCTTCGAGCGAGT
Source organism: Hemiscyllium ocellatum (assembly GCF_020745735.1). Lineage (NCBI taxonomy): Eukaryota > Metazoa > Chordata > Chondrichthyes > Orectolobiformes > Hemiscylliidae > Hemiscyllium > Hemiscyllium ocellatum. The sequence goes on from NC_083403.1 coordinate 26,720,987, forward strand.
CATGAGGGACGTCAATCCTTCGAGTGAGTCATGAGGGTCATCAATCCTTCAAGTGAGTCATGAGGGGTGTCAATCCTCGGAATGAGTAATATGGGATATTGTCACTGTGGAGCATCCTATGCATACTATTGCTGATGTCTCTAACTTTCAGGCCTGAGACATAGCCCTGTAAGCAGACATTAAGGAGTGTATGGAGCACCAAGGAACGGACATTGTACAGCATTGCCATGAGTTGAGCTCTCGCCTACAACAGTGAGGCTTGTGGAATCACACAATACATAAGGCACAAAAGGAGGCCACTCAGCCCATCCATTACCTTGTGCCTATTTCCTGCCTCTTCCCTCAGATCTCTGCACACTCTTTCTATCCATATGACAATCCAATGCCTTCTTGTACACCTCAGTTAAACTTGCCTCCACTACATTTCCAGGCACTGCATTCCAAACCCTAACGACTCATTGTGTGAAATAGATTTTCCTCAAGTCACCCTTCTATAATACATGTGCACTGAATAAAAGCCACAACGCATCACTGTGCTGAGGTGGTGTCTTGTAAAACTTTAATATCCCCCATTAGTTATTTTAACACCGCAACAAATCTGTAGGGATGGTTGATCTGAATAGCAGACGCAGACCTGTCACTACAGTAGGTGGGAAAGGTCAGTAAAGTTATGAAGGGAACGCTACACTGACTTTTCTTCCTTCTCTTCTGCTTCCTTAACAAACAGCAATGTGAAATGAAGAACATGTATTCATAAGGGAGCCTTTCATGACCCCAAGACATTCCAGGGCACATCACAACCAGTACTTGTGGTGTGTACTCACTGTTAGTAGACAAGAGCACACGTTAACACAGGACCAATGCTTCAGCACAGAGTGCTGTGTCCTCCTGATAATACCATCAGCAAGGAGCGTCAGGATTAGGACTCCCAAACCATGCTTCAGCTCCTCCTGTGTTTGGTGTCAGTGCACGCTCACACATATACATACACACACAAAGGGACACACACACACACACATATATACACACACGTGCAAGCCTCTTCCTAACAGTGAGGCTGAGTGGAGTCCACTGTCTCTGACCAACCCTCCAACTCTCTCTCTCTCCCAGGCCAGGTTGCCTGGTTGTAGTGTCACAAGTGGGTCCTCCTGCCACACAGAGAGTGTCTTGACATGAGGGCGATTGCGTCCTCCGAGAACTGGCATCAGGGCAACGTGATCCGATCAATCCTGCAATCCTCCGAGACCAAACAGATCACTATCTGTCTGAAAGAATGCAAACGGCTTGTTTGGGGGAAGCGATGAGCTCACATCTTACTGAGAGATAAAATTCTTTCTTGGCCCAAAGAGAGAGATCAGGCATGTGATTTCACCACAGTCAGTGCCCAATACAGAGGCTTCCTTGGGATCCTGGCTGCAGCCCAGAACGTTATAGATCGTTGACCTCATCACCGTCCGTGGGAGGTGGCTGTGGAGCTTCACAAAGGTCACAAGTTTCCAAAGGTCACTTTGTTTACTGAGAGAAAAATACCTCGAGGAAAGGAAATACAGATGTTCTTTTAGCCTCCACTAAATGACTGGACCTGAAGTGTTTCTAACTTATGTCTAAGTTGTACAGAGACCTGAAATCAAAAGAGTTAAGGAAGAGCACACAGACCCTGGCCAGTGGAGGCAGCCCAAGCCCAGCTGTGTGTTGTTGTATATTACACAAGTGCTTCTGGTACTCCTTACAGACCACCAGGAATCAGGTCACATCCATTCGCTAGTGAATGGAGCTTTGAATCCACGTGCCAGCAGCGAGATAAGAGACCCCTCACAATCCCACAGATAGACCGAGGCCAGGGGAAGGGGTCATTCTTCAGGAAGCAATCAGCTTCAATGTTGTTTAACCCACACAGTGCAGGCAAGACCCACTGCAGCTTTTCAGAAACCACACATCTCACATCAACTTGCCCAGCTCAGGAATTGTTTCTCACATCCCAGCCCACTGGTGGGGTCTTCCTGGGACTGGGGCCAGTTGATTCGTGTGTGTGTGTGTGTGTGTGTGTCTGAGTGTGTGAATGTATGTCCACATGTATGTGCCTCTATGTAGCTATGTGCCTGTGGGTGTGTGTGTCTGTGTGTATGTCTGTGGGGGTGTGTGCCTGTGTGTATGTGTCTGTATGTATTTGGATTTGTGTGTGTGGCTATACGCATGTATCTGTGTGTACTTATGTTTCTGTGTGAATATATGAATGTCTCTGAATGTGTACATAAGTGTGCGTAGGTGTGTGTGGGTGAGAGTATGTGTCTGTGTGTGTGTATGTGTGTGTCTGTTTATGTGTGTGTGTGTGTCTGTCTGTCTGTGTCTGTGTGTGTGTGTGTGTGTGTGTGTTTGTGTGTGTGTGTGCGTGCGCGCGCGCGCGCGAGTGTGTATATGCGTGTGTGTGTTCCTCCAAAAACCCTCTCTCAGCAGCATTACTACAAGCGCATTACTACCTGGCCTTTCCTCGAGTATGTTTTCAGCTTTTCTTCATTGTCGCAGGATAACAATCTCCACCTCAAGTCCTCTAACCAAAGGCAGGTCCTTGGTAAATGTTTGCCAGGGCAGGCTGAAGTGCCATTCTTTTTGGCATGGTGCTTTCCAGCCCCCTACCTTGGGTCTGTCTCAGTGGGACTCAGGATCAAATGCTCTGTTCTTGGGGGTTAATATGATCCATGCACTGGCTAGTCAACTGAGCTAGACAAATGCGAGGTCATGTGACGTAACAAAATAACCCGCAAACCTAAGACAGTGACAATAATCAAGAGCAGATTTACTCATCTTTTCCGCTCCCACCACCCCCACCCCCCCCAACTCCACATTACATTGGCAATCGTACACTGACAGAAGGGTCAGACTCTGGGTTTAATGGGAAATGGAGCAAGAGGGAGTTTAGGGTAGGAGCTTCTGGGGCCGTGTGGGATTGAGATTAGGGAACGTGGCTCTGTTTCAAGCTTGTTGCTGTACACTGTGAGTGTTTGATGCTGATCCATGACCCAAAATGGACAAACACCGCAGCATTCATGTCCTCGTTTTGATAAATAAAATTCCAGGCAAATTGAAAAACTTGATTTTCAATCCACGATTGTTGGTTTTGCAAGTCAAGTGTACAGAACAAGCTAAAGCCAAAAAAGTCAGATGCTGCTACGATACGTATCGGCCATGGTTTTGCCAAACAGCGGGACAGACTTCATAGCATTGTTTCAGTGCAGAAAGAGGCCATTTGGCCCATTGCCTGTGTTCTGTTAACCAGTCGTAGAGTCATACCGCATGGAAACAGTGCCAATATCCTGCCTTTTCCCCCTTTCCCTGCACAGCACCTCTATCCAAATAATCATCCAATGCCCTCTTGAATGCCTTGACCACATTTCCAGGCAGCGCATTCCATACTTCATCAACTCGCTATGCCAAAAATGTTTTGTCTTTGCTGCTTCTGAGTTTCATTTTAAATCTTCGCCCTCCTGTTCTTTTCTTCCATTTACAAGTGGGAGCAGCCTCTCCCTATCTACTGGGTCCAGCCCGCTTGCGATCTTTAGCAACCTCAAAGGGATCTCCTAAATCTGTAGTTTAACCGAGATGCTGAACCTAAAAGGTGTCTCAGAGTTCTCAAACTGACCAATTTCTCCATCAGCAAATCCCAACTTGGCAGCCAAGAATTCCTGATGAAGAACCCCCTTTAAATTCCAGCACCATGGAAGAAAAGCACCTTCAAATTTCAGGCTGTTAAGTCAATGGCAGCAGCAATGATCGTTTATCTTTTATCAGTCTTCTCATCTGTACAATCAGTCCTTGCACATCAAATATCTTTACTTATCAGATGGCACAAGAATAGGCAGCAAGTTGATGGGGAAAGGGAAAGCCTTACAGTTAGGTCTCACTCCACAGCTTGCATGAAAGAATAGACTGAGAGAATAAACAGGAAAGAATAAATGTATGTCATTTAGTTCAATGATCAACGTGTACAACACAAGCTCTTAAAGTGCTGATAGTATAACGAGATTGGCACTGAATTATACAGTGTGGTGACAGATTTCCTTCTTTGAAAGGGATCAGTACCTAGATGGATTTTTACAGCAATTAATGACAACTCACCATTGGTAAGTTTTGCTGTACATCCCAGATTTATGAACTAATCGAACTCAAATTCCATCAGTCACTATCCTGGGATTTGAACTCAACTCACCATAGAATTAGACTGGTTCTCTGGATTTCCTATCGAGTGATGCTGCCATTGCACCATTGTCACCCTTCAAGTGATCATATTATAACAGAGGGTATAACTAGCCTGGCACTCCATTACTGTACTAAAAATGTAGCTATCCTGGCATAATTACAGCACTGAGCTTACAACAAGCTTGACACTCCCTTATTGCACTGAGAGTACAGTTAGTCTGGTATTATCACAATGCCAACAATATAACCAGCCTGGCACTTTTACAATAATGAGAATGTAACTAGTCTGACACTCCATTATTGAGGATATAATTAGACTGGCACTATTACAATGTCATATGCATATCAAAGATTGGCACTATTACAATGTCATATGCATATCAAAGATTGGCACTATTACAGAGCAGAGGGTGCATTGAAACTGTGTGACAATACTGTGGGCAGAATCCAGTTTGGTACGGTTAAACTGGTGCTTCTAACAGTGCAGATAGCATAATCTATAATGACATGTTATAACAGTGAGGGTATAATCCTGGCCGGCCATCCTTCTCAGTGTAAAGGATATCATATGCAATGGAAATAAATGACCATAGAGGATACAGAATCTCAGTTGGCCTTCTATCAAAGAGCTAGTCAGGGTCAACACTCTAAAGCAGTATGAAGGGATAGTACACTGTCATTAAGATGAGACTTTAAACTAACAGCTGGCTGACTGCCTGTGAGTGAAAGATCAAAACCAGTGGGGAGCTCTCTATATCTTGTTTTTTTTTCTGTCAATAAACACAGTTCAGAATGGTTGCCATTACTGGTTGAGGTTGCAAACAATGTAGATTTGTTCCAGTGGTTGGCTATTTAACAATCTACTGTGTAAAGAGCTTTTTTGTGATATTCCCAAATTGGCAAATTGCGGCACAATTGGGAGGGGAACTTTGGTAATCCAAAGGTTGGTGCATTTAATTATTGGAATACAGGGGCAGGATAGCAGGGGATGATCCCAACAGCTGTGTAAAGTTCCATTGCAGCTCAGTTAGAAATACTCTCACAGTTATCGGATCAAACACAAAATGCAGGCTGACACTTCAGTGAAATACTGAGAGAGTGTTGCACTGTCCAGAGGTGCTGTCTTTCAGCTCTCAGGTTTAAGGTTACAATGCTACAGAAATGTGACATTCAGCTTGGCCTATAGAACATAGAACATAGAAAAGTACAGAACAGAACAGGCCCTTTGGCCCATGATGTTATGCCGAGATTTAGTCCTAATGTAAAAATAAAAACCACCCGATGCACCCCTCAACTCACAGCTATCCATGAGCATGTCCAGCAGTCGCTTAAATGTCCCCAATGACTCTGCTTTCACCACCACCGCTGGTAACGCATTCCATACATTCACAACTCTCTGTGTAAAAAACCTACCTCTGACATCTCCTCTATACCTTCCTCCTATTATCTTCAAACTATGACTTCTCGTACCAGTCAATCCTGCCCTATCTCTGCCAGCCTCTGGAAAAGTAGCTCACCTTGCTCCCCTTCCCCTGTAACCCAGAATTTCTTACATTTCAGAGAATTACGCAATCTCCTTTGGAAAGTTACCACTGCGATTGCAAAGAAGAACAATTCCCCTTGTAACCATGCCAATGGCTTATTCATCAGTCAGCAACAATTTGTGGCCATATAATTGTAATTTGACACCAAAATGTGACAAAAGCAGAACAATGATATGGAGCAAAGAACTGCAGAGGCTGGACAGCCATAGAGTCATAGAGATGTACAGCATGGAAACAGACCCTTCGGTCCAACCTGTCCACACTGACCAGATATCCCAAACCTATCTAGTCCCACCTGCCAGCACCCGGCCCATATCCCTCCAAACCCTTCCTATTCACATATCCATCCAAGTGCCTTTTGAATGTTGCAATTATATCAGCCTACACCACTTCCTCTGGCAGTTCATTCCATACATGTACCACCCTCTGTGTGAAAAGGTTGCCCCTCAGGTCCCTTTTATATCTTTCCCCTCTCACCCGAAACCTACGCCCTCTAGTTCTGGACTCCCCGACCCCAGGGAAAAGACTTTGCCTATTTACCCGATCCACGCCCATCATAATTTTGTTAAAGCTCTATAAGGTCACCCCTCAGCCTCCGATGCTCCAGGGAAAACAGCCCCGGCCTGTTCAGCCTCTCCCTGTAGCTCAGATCCTCCAACCCTGGCAACATCCTTGTAAATCTTTTCTGAACCCTTTCAAGTTTCACAACATCTTTCTGATAGGAAGGAGATCAGAATTGCATGTAATATTGCAACAGTGGCCTAACCAATGCCCTGTACAGCCACAACATGACCTCCCAACTCCTGTACTCAATACTCTGACCAATAAAGGAAAGCATACCAAACGCCTTCTTCACTATCCTATCTACCTGCAACTCCACTTTCAAGGAGCTACGAACCTGCACTCCAAAGTCTCTTTGTTCAGCAACACTCCCTAGGACCTTACCATTAAGTGTATAAGTCCTGCTAAGATTTGCTTTCCCAAAATGCAACACCTTGCATTTATCTGAATTTAACTCCATCTGCAAATGTGTTGCTGGTCAAAGCACAGCAGGCTGAGATGCTGCCTAACCTGCTGTGCTTTGACCAGCAACACATTTGCAGCTGTGATCTCCAGCATCTGCAGACCTCATTTTTTACTCGAAGATTTTAACTCCATCTGCCACATCTCAGCCCATTGGCCCATCTGGTCAAGATCCTGTTGTAACCTAGGTAACCCAATGAAACAAAACGAAAACAGAAACTGCTGGGGATAAATCTCTGTTTTTGTTTGAGATAAAAACAAAAGTTGCTCAATAAAGCAACTCTCCAGAGGTTAGCATCCATCACCAAGACAAAAGTGAGGACTGTAGATACTGGAAACCAGCGTTTCGATCAGAGTTGTGCTGGAAAAGCACAGCAGGTCAGGCAGCATCCAAGGAGCAGGAAAATCGATATTTCAGGCAAAAGCCCTTCATCAGGAAGGGCTTTTGCCCGAAACGTCGATTTTCCTTCTCCTAGGATGCTGCCAAACCTGCTGTGCTTTTCCAGCACCACATTGATCTAAACTCTAGCATCCATCACCAGTCATACTTGCTCCCTGAGGTGCTGAGTTCCTCCAGTGTTGTGATTGTAACACGGTCAGCAGTTGGACCTCAGGGAATGAGTTCCCTGATTGGGGCTGTTAACCTAGTTAACAAAAGGATGAATGTCAGGGGTACTGAACCCCTGAATGGCTGACTCAATGAGAGGCAGCGCTACTGTCAAAGAGTGTGCATTAGTGACTAAAGGGCGATTTGTGATTGGCCTCTGAAGAGTTATTTCAGATTGAAATGCGGGTAGAGCAGCAATCGCTTAAGGCTCAGACCAGGAAACAACTGTCGAAGCAAAAGGGCAAATGTTACCCAATGGCGTGCCCCTACATTACACAATCAAAGGACCTAAAGCACCTGCTGAAGACAATAGGCGTGAGTTCAGAAGCAAATACAGTGCCTGTGCACTGCAACAGGCAGAGAAGTCCATGACTAAAGGGGCTCGGTTTCCACATATTTTTACACCGGACTATGGGGAGAGAAGAGTTGCAGTTGGATGCATCTTTCCTTCCCTCTTTAGTAGAGGTGGTGACAGTGAGGCTGTCTGCTTCAAACAAGCTTTTTGAGGAAAGACTCCCACTTCAATTCACCAAAAAAACCTCACCTTAATGATTGGAATGAGGTCAGCCAGGTGAAACTTACAGAACATGGGGTCACTGAATTGGGGTTGTTCATCTGGTCCAACCAGGGAGCCCAGGCTGACAGACAGAAACTGGGGTGTCAGGGGTTCTGTTCACTCTGGGAGCTGGCTGGGTTTGTGTCATGTACTATGCACATGTAAATAATGGGTTATACAGTCATAGAGGTGTACAGCATGGAAACAGACCCTTTGGTCCAACTTGTCCATGCTGATCAAATATCTTAAATTAATCTAGTCCCATTTGCCAGCACTTGGCCCATATCTTGCTAAACCTTTCCAATTCATATAGCCATCCAGATGCCTTTTAAATGCTGTAATTGTACCAGCCTCCATCATTTCCTCTGGCAGCTCATTTCTTACACGCACCATCCCCTGCATGAAAAAGTTGCCCCTTAGGTCCTTTTTAAGTCTTTCCCCTCTCACCCTAAACCTACACCCTCTAGTTCTGGACTCTCCCACCCCAAGGAAAAGACTTTGTCTATTTATCCTATCCGTGTGCCTCTTAATTTTATAAATCTCTTTAAGGTCACCCCTCAACCTCCGAAGCTCCAGGGAAAACAGCCCCAGCCTATTCAGCCTCTCCCTGTAGTTCAAATCCTCCAACCCTGCCAACATCCTTGGAAATCCTTTCTGTGACTAGGTGATGGGATACCAGCCTTCGTGGAGTTATTTCACCCACAATACACTGCAGCTTTTGCACAAACACTGCAGCTCCATGTAACGAGGTTCTCCCCTGACACCTCAACTCTGAACTCACTCTGCCGTCCCCTGCCAAACATGATGTATTTTTATGTTTCTAATCACTCAACCTTCGCCCTTTGGATCTGTGATTGTGAAACCAGAGGCAGATTTTTTTTCTTGCTGTCGTTAATTAAAATAAAAGAGGCAGGCTGCCAGAAAATGCATCCCACTCATAACCCTGCAGAAGTAATATGAAAAAGGGACTAAAGGAGTTGACCAAACTGATAGGGCAAGGCACCAGAGACACATACAGGATACAAGGGTCAAAGGACAGCTGTACACAACAAGATGCCTCACGTACTTCCCTCAGCTGGGAATGCTCTTCAGTTCATCCCTCCATTACTTCTGCATTTGGTAAGTCTAGTAAGTTCTTAGTAATGCACCAAGGAAGTTTCATGTTGAGTACTCCCAGATTTTAAAAATTCCTAATATCTCCTTCAGATTCCAGACCAGATACCTGCTCGACAGAGTTCCCTAAGCTAATATTGCATAATAAAGGATTAAGATGTCAGGTCTCTTTCTTAGAGGTGCTGGTACACAACAGCTCGCTCTTAGATGGGTAATGGGGGTGTGAAATATCCAGTGGACTGCGGAACACCTGGCCTAGCAGCCTCTTTGTTGATAGGCATGGCTGGTCCACTTAAAAAGCCAACTCATGTTGGAGATCCTGTCTGTTCATACATGCCATCCAGAGGGCAATTTGCCAGCGGAAGTGGGTACGGAAGGGAATGTGGGTAGAGGAGGGGGAGGACTCACATGGAATCAGCTGAATTAAAACTTGAGGTGAGCACATGTTTCACCCTAGAGCGAGTGGGCAGGTTGCCTTGGCAACCTCCGTTGCTGAGACAGGACATCTGCTGGTCGGGGGTCCCCTGTGGGTTTGAGAGATTCTGGATGTTCTTCGCACAACTGAATAAACATGACAAGCACAGACCAGCGATGTGAACTAAAGGTTCTTTCCTTTGGAAGGAAAGGAATTCTCAAAGAGGAAGGGTTAAAGCTGTGGGAAAGTTCCAGGTCAGTTTGCTTGCAGTGAAACTCCTAGCCTGTGGACAGAGATAGGAAGAGAGAGAGAGAGGGAGAGAGATAGATAAAGAGAGAGAGAGAGCAGGAGTACATAATGCAGGCTGATGCTCCATGCATCTTAAATCAAGGTTCCATTTTAGCTTTCAGGTGAAGATTGAAGACCCCATGGTACTATTCATTGAAGAAGTTGTTCACCATGGCATCCTCACTAATACTTGCTCCTTAGCCAAGATTATTACAGCAGATTAACTCCTCTTCATTACTATTTGGGAGAGTTTGCTATATGGAAGTTGCATATCACATGTCTCTACAATAGTAATTACAATTCAAAAAGCACTCCATTGACAGTAAAATCAATGACCTTCCCGAGGTCATGACAAAGTGCTAAATGTACGGAATTTGTTTCCTGCTTCCTTATGCCATTGACTATTGATGCAATCTGAGAGGAGTCCAGAGACAATTAGTGGAGCCTGCAGCATATCGCTGCTGCCTGAATGGGGAAGGAATACAATGTAGATCAGACATCCTTCCCAGGTGATTGTGCCTCACCGTGACTAATCAAAGTGTACCACAGCACACAATCCTGACTAACCAAGGTAACTAATGGGTACTATGGGTAAACCAATGAGCTGAAGTGAAGGAAATGGAGGATACTCATAAAAGGTCAAACTAGACAGAGGCCTATTGTGTAACATTCCTGAGGAGCCCACTTTGTCACTGAGCTTACAGTGACTTCCCTGTGACACAAGCTCAATATATTGACACAATACACCCAACTAGAGAAGGGAAGCATGTATAAACCCCACCCCTTCACCCCACCCTCCATGGTCCTACAACAGAGAATGGCTTGATGAGGTATTATAAGATGCTGCAAGACAATTACAACATGAAAACAAGCCTCTTGGCCCACCAGGTCCTTGTGAGTCTCCACTGTTCTTTATCCGACCCATCAGGAAAACCAAAGATCTGAGAAAGTCAGTGTGTGATAAGAGGGGATGTGGGAGCCATCAAGCTCCGGCCTCAGGAGTCAAAATCCATAGCCACCTTACTTCCTCAGAATGAGACACAGAAAGAGACAGAGAGAGAGAGAGAGAGAGTCATCAAAGAGTTTCCAACCCATTAATCTGAACCCACTGAAAGCTGGGTTTTGCTGCTTACACTAATTCATAAAGGAGATGAAATCATAGCATGGCACTGGATACTATCTCCCTGCCTCCCTACCACCCCCATTCCAGCCCACTCCTCTTCCCAGTTATTGCCTTTCAATAAAAGATCTCTCACTCTCTCTCTCTCTCTCTCTTTCTCTCTCTCTCCCCCTCTCTCTCTGTCATGACCGGAGATTAGAAGAACAAAAAGAAAACAAGAAAGAACAAGGAAAAAGGGACTGTGATCCCAGACAGACTGTGTTGGTATATTACCGTATTTCCCATGTCATGTTGAACAAGACCAGTCTCGGTACCATGTGATATAATGCAGGTGCACATGTGTCTCACTTGCACAATGAATCAGCTGGCCATACCCACTCCAGTAAGGGTTAAAGTGCTGTTTCAATGGATATTAGGTGATCTAATATACAGGGCATGTTCCAGTAAAGCTGGCTCCTGCTGCCAGCCCGTCTCAACACCATTGACACAGAAAGTGCTGAAGAAACTCAGCATGACTGGCAGCATCTATGCAGAGAGAAAGCAGAATTCCGAACTGAAGAAGGGTCACTGGACCCAAAAGGTTAACTCTGCTTTTGTCTCCACAGATGCTGCCAGACCCCGCTGAGTTTCTACACCACCTTCTGTTGCTGTTTCAGATTTCCAGCATCGGTAGCTCTTAGATTTAATTGAACACAACATCTTTAACATTTCAGAGTTGATAGCGTAGTGGCTGGTGGATGGTTGGTCTGTTTTCTAGCCAGATAATGGGGTATGGAACTATAGGCAGCATGCAGGCACCAGGGATCTGCTGCTCACAGTCTGGTAAAAGCAAAACACAACTTCACAGCCCCATCCTGAAATCGCTGCCAATACATACAAGGACCATATCCCTGTGTTTTCAGTATCTGTTCAATTCCTTTTTGTAATGCTGCCGTGTCTCTTTCCACTGCCCCACCAGTCAGTGCATTTTAAATCTAACCATTTGCTGCATTAAAGACTTTGACTGTGATTCAGAATGGGGAGGTGCATGTGGCTGGTTCTGTGCTAAGAAGGGACAGGGTTGAGCTGCACGGTTGTCTGTGGAAGGCAGTGCCAGAGCTAACAGGTTAAAAACGGCTGCTTGGAAATATCGTCTCCCGGTAAAGCCATGCATAGCGAAATCTCTCCACAATTTATTCCAAACATTACAAGGCAGAGCCAGGGTCATGGGTCACTGCGTATCTCTTCGATGGGGCTAATCAATCACGGGAAGGCATGATAAAAACATCAGCGCATGCTTCCTGTCTGGTATATAAACAAACATTAATTCCCACATGTCACAGCAGACTGTAGGTAACCCCTAAGCTCAGACTTGCCCTGGTTTTGGACTTATTGCACCAGTGATTTTAAACCTTTATATTAATACACACCCGGGGGGAAAGCACAATCTCTTTCTAATGCTTTTTAAATCCCATTTCCTTCGAATCAAAGCTTGCCCTGAGGATTATGCGGCAAATGAAGATCTCCATTCAAGAAAAGATTAGAGTGGTGCTGGAAAAGGTCAGGCAGCATCCAAGGTGCAGGAAAATTAACGTTTCGGGCAAAAGCCCTTCATCAGGACTGTTTTTGTCTGAAGCGTTACTTTTCCTGCTCCTCGGTCACTGCCTGACCTGCTGTGCTTCTCCGGCACCAGTCTAACCTCGACTCTAATCTCCAGCATCTGCAGCACCCACTTCCATCTCCATTCCAAAAAATCAGGACACTCTTCTGTACGTGGTATCATGCATGTCCACGTATGTCTTATCAGCAAAACCTAAACAGGTTGGGACTCCACTAAAAAACAAACAAAAAGAACTGCAGATGCTGTAAATCAAAAACAAAAACAGAAACTGCTGAAAAAGCTCTGCAGCATCTGAGGAGAGAAATCAGAGTTAATTCTTAGGTCCAGGTACCCTTCTGAGGATCCCAGTTCTGAGGTGATTAAGGGTCATTGTGAATTAGCATTAACTTGGTACAGGAGCTATAAATGGCCGTGATGATGACAGAACAGGCCCTTCAGCCCATTCAATCTGTACAGCTTCTGGATCAGTGGTGCTGGAAGAGCACAGCAGTTCAGGCAGCATCCAATGAGCAGCGAAATCTCGTTGGATGCTGCCTGAACTGCTGTGCTCTTCCAGCACCACTGATCCAGAATTTGGTTTCCAGCATCTGCAGTCATTGTTTTTACCTCTAAAAATGTACAGCTACCTATACCCGTCCCACTTTCGCTCATTCGGCCCATTGCCTGGGCCATTTTGACTTCAAGTATTCATCCAAGTTCTTTTTAATAAAATGTTGTGAGATTAGCCTGCCTCAAATATATACATTTCATGGACATGGTAGGCCACAGGGCCTTGTTCTATGCTGTATGACTCGATGACTCTAACCTCCATGGGCTGTGTATTCAAACAGACCACCACCATCTGGGTGAAAAATTGTTTCCCTAATATCTCCTTAAAACCTGCTGCCTTTTAATGTGTGCCTCTTGAGGCAGGGCACTAAGGAGAACAGTCGCTTTGTATTCACCCTTTCCATGCCCCTTATAATTTTATTCATCTCTATCGCAACCCCCCTCAGCCTTCTCTGCTCTAAAGAAAACCACCTGAGCTTATCCAGCCTCTCTTCATCACTGAAATGCTCCATCCCAGGCAACATTTGGCTGTTTGTTCTAGTCTTTGCATTACCGCTTCTGCTATGAATCCTGACAGCAGAGATCCCATGGGATTTCTAGCAGAAGCGGTAATGCAAAGACTTGAACAAACAGCCCTACCAACCATCAAACCAAAAATCTGGGTCCACTACATAGATGACACCTTTGTGATCACAAAACGAAACAAGATAGAAGAGACATTTAACATCATCAACAACACCTTCACATGCATAAAGTTCACTAAGGAGGAAGATACCGACAACAAACTCGTATTCCTGGACGTCACAGTCGAAAGAACGGACAATGGAGAACTACAAGCCTGCATATACAGAAAACCGACAAACACTGACCAAATACTTAACTACACCAGCAACCATCTCAACACACACAAATGAAGCTGTATCAGAGCACTATTCCAATGAGTCACCACACACTGCAGCACAGACAAACTTCGGAAAACAGAGGAGAACCACCTATACAATGTATTCAAGAAGAACGGATACTCAAAAAATACAGTCCGCAGATTCCTCAAGAACAAACCACGACAAGCAGACCAAACACAGCCAGAAACCCGAACCACCTTACCATACATCAAAGAAGTTTCAGAAATGACAGGCAGACTACTAAGACCCCTTGGGATCCTAATAGCACACAAACTCACCAACACTCTCAAACAAAAACTAACAAACTTAAAAGACCCAGTACAACCCATGGACAAAACCAACGTCATCTACAAAATTCCATGCAAGAACTGCCACAAACACTACGTAGGACAAACAGGAAGAAAGTTAGCCACCAGGATACACGAACACCAGCTAGCCACAAAAAGACACGACCCTCTCTCCCTCGTAGCCCTACACACGGATGAAAAAAACCACCATTTTGACTGGGACAACACATATAACCTGAGCAAAGACATGCCAGAGAATTCCTAGAGGCCTGGCACTCCAACCACAACGCCATAAACAAACACATAGATCTAGATACCATCTATCAACCCCTCAGAAAACGAACAGGAAATGACATCACCACAAACCCCAGGAACCCCATCCAGGACAAATATATAAATAGAAAGCAGGAGGCAACAGCTTCACTTCACTTGGAGGTCGCCACTGATGATGTTACCTAGCCATGTCATGAAACGTATGGATATCAAACCTACAGCTCAGCGAGCAATCCTCCCCCTTACATTCTTCCATATTCCCAACAGATTCTTAATTGCCAAGGGAATTAAAAATGATCTGCCTCTTCCCTAAAAAATATTTAAAGAATCTGCATCCTCTACTCTTTGAGGAAGGGAATTCCAAACACTCACTGAGAGAAAAAAATGTTTCCTCATCTCTGTCTTAAATGGGTGAGGTCTTATTTTTAAACTCTGATCCCTAGTTCTTCATTATCCCAAAAGAAGAAACATTTTTCCAACATCCACTCGATTAAGTCCTCTCAGGATTTTATGTTTCAGTTAAGTCACCCCTGACTCTTCTAAACTCCAAAGAACACAGGCCTAGCCTGCCTAGCCTTTCCTCCTAAGGCAATCTGCTCATTCCAGGCATTAATCTAGTAAATCTTCTCTGAACTGTTTCCAATGTAAGTACAGTAACCAGTACTTCTTCTGTTAAGTACAGTAACCAATACTATACACAGTACTCCAGATGCACGATCGCTATAATCTGTATACTGAAGCATAACCATCCTATTCTTGCATTCAATTCCCCTCGCAATAAAATATAACATCCTATTAGTTTTCCTGATTACTTATTGTATCTGCACACTAGCTTCTGAAATTCCTACACTGGGATGCCCAGGTCTCTCTGCATCTCAGAGCTCTGCATGCTCTCAGCATTTAGAATACAGATCATTTTTATTCATTGCAACAAAACATCCAATTTAATTTCATTTGCCTGATCTTGCCCATTCACTGATCATTTCTTTCCCTTTGACATCTCTCTCTCTCTCTTTCTCACACACATACACACATGCACGCACACACACAATTTGAGAAGACGTCATCTTAAATTCAAAAACTTGATCTGAAAACTTTACCATAGTATGTATTAAGCCACTGTCAATGGATACTCAGGGGAGTTCCCACAAGCCAATAGTGGATGCAGCCAATTTTTTGCGAAACATTTCCAGAGGATACCCGAACAAAATGGCAGAGGGAGCAGATTGCTTTACATCCCCACAGTCGAAGCTTTGTCCTGGGCAAGTACCTTAATATTGGCAACCCATAGCCTGAGAAAACAAACACCAGGCTGGAATCAGAGGACAAGTGCTTGAGATTCAGGGAAAATGTGTAGAACACAACTAGGAAAGGCAAGGAAGAACTTAGAAAGTTCCAGCATCTTTCACAACAGGAAGATGTCCGTAAGTGCTAAACTAAGTGACATACTGTTTTGAAGTGAATGTGATGCTTGGAAACACGGCAGCCAATTTCCACACATAGCAGCCAATTTCCACATAATATGGCTCATAGCAGTGGCAGCAGCTTCATCTGAATTTGCCACCTCCTCAGTAAAACATTCTGAAACGATAAACTGCACCCCACTAAGCACATAGGAAATAGGAGCGAGGAGTAGGCCATTCAGCCCTTTAAGCCTGCTTCATCATTCATTGTGATTATGACCAATCAGCTAACTCAATAGTGTGCTTCTGCTTTTCCCTCATATCCTTGATCTCTTTACTCGAAAGGATATCCAACTCCTCCTTGAAGTCAAACAAATTTTTTGGTCTTGACAACTTTCCATGACAGATCCTTCCATATCCACCACAAATTCACCTGCACCTCCACACACATCATTTACTGCATCTGCTGCACCCGATGTGGCCTCCTCTATATTGGGGAGACAGGCCACCTACTTGCGGAACGTTTCAGAGAACACCTATGGGACACCCGGACCAACCAACCCAACCACCCCGTGGCTCAACACTTCAACTCCCCCTCCCACTCCACCGAAGACATGCAGGTCCTTAAACTCCTCCATCGCCAGACCATAGTAACACGACGGCTGGAGGAAGAGCGCCTCATCTTCCGCCTAGGAACCCTGCAACTACAAGGGATGAACTCAGATTTCTCCAGTTTCCTCATTTCCCCTCCCCCCACCTTGTCTCAGTCAAATCCCTCGAACTCAGCACCACCTTCCTAACCTGCAATCTTCTTCCTGACCTCTCCGCCCCCACCCCCACTCCGGCCTATCACCCTTACCTTGACCTCCTTCCACCTATCGCATTCCCAACGCCCCTCCCCCAAGTCCCTCCTTACCACCTTTTATCTTAGCCTGCTGGACACACCCTCTTCATTCCTGAAGAAGGGCTTATGTCCGAAACGTCGATTCTCCTGCTCTTTGGATGCTGCCTGAACCTGCTGCGCTTTTCCAGCAACACATTTTCAGCTCTGATCTCTAGCATTTGCAGTCCTCACTTCCTCCTTGAAGAATTCTACAGGGTCACCACTCTTTGTGTGAAGAATTGCTCTCTTCAGTTCCCTCCTTCTGTATCCTTAGTCTGTGTTCCACTGCCGTCCATCCATCCAGAATTGATAGGAATGAAGGCATCAAGTCCCCAGCCAGAGCCAGCCAAATTCATGGCATCATTCAAATCTCTCGCTCTCTTTAGAAGGAACCACTGGTTATGGGGGAAGAGTTGGAGGGCTGAGACTAACTTTGTAGTCCCAGAGCATGCTCAAGTACAATGGCCTCCTTCTGGACTGCACATACATATGATTCTATGGGTAAATGCATTCAATCTTGCAACCCAGTTTCGCAGGTTAGGTGGATTGGTCATACCCACAGAGTCCAGGGTTGTGTGGATCAGGTGAATTAGCCAGGAGAAATGCAGGATTACAGGGGTAGAATGAGGGTGAGAGTGGGATGTTGCTCTGAGTTGGTAACTGTTCAGAGGGTCAGTGTGGACTCATTGGGCTGAATGGCCTGTTTCCACACTGCAGGGACTCTATGAACCCTGTCCTCACCCAGGGATTCAGCAGAATGAAGCATATTTCATCCCACTTTCTATCACCACCCTCTCAAGTAGACTCATGCCAGAATGCAACAACCTTTCCCTCTGAGCAATGAGATTCTTGATGCAGCTAATCGGCATTCTAACATTTTTCAGTAGTGCATGAATCTATTCTTTAGAGGCTGGAAGAGTGACAAGCACAAGGCGACTGGCTCGCAGCTAGAATTCCTTTCCGAACTGGGTTGGCAATCATGCTGGGGCAGCTCTCGGCAGTTCCTAACACCCGTGAAGAACAGCCGGACAGTAATCAGTCCAATCTTCACGGTGTTTGGTTCCAGAATTCCACGTGACACCAGGGTAAATGAAAGAGATTCATTCATTAGGCTCTGATATATAAAAGCAAAGCCCTTTTACAGACAGCCCTCATTAAGGATGAGCTGGCAGCATTTCTCAACATGGCTTGTACAAAAGAGAAAACACACGCACTTTAATTGAACTCAACCTCGTTAACCTTAAAAGCAGCCAAATGTCCAAGAATCTCCTTGTCATTAACACTCCACATCAGTATCATCGTAAGAGTTTGCAGCCATCCAAATTGGACAATGGGCTCAAATAGATGAGCATCACTGCTATACCACTAGGTGGCACTAGCCAGTTTTAATTCACCACTGGGTGACATGGACGCATGTTGCCCAGTGTAATTGTGCATTGACCCTTCACCTCTGTCCTAACATGATACAAGATAAAAGCCCCATTGGCCGACCAAAGCAAATATAAGTCTGATTAAAGGTATCTACATTGCTGAGGCTGGGCCAGCAAGTCGATTCAAGGATGAGCTTTTCAGATTTGAAATGAGTAAGGCACTCAAGAGTTATGGGGAAAGGGCGGGAAAGTGGAGGTGAGGATTTTCAGATCAGCCATGATCTAATTGAATGGTGGAGTAGATTCAATGGGCTGAATGGCCTATTTCCACTTTGACATCATTTGTTCTTTTGGTGTTCAAAATCAGTTGAGGTGGGGACATGGTAGATAGACTCAAGGATTGACAACCAGTTTTATGGGCAATTGGTAATAGAATCAATGCTAGCTCAAGAAAAACAACTTGTCACATGGTAGGAGGGATGGGATCTGTATAATGCATTGTGAGGTGAATGCAGATTCAAAACAGGCTTTCAAAGAGTATTATCTGAAAAGGAATAACATTAGGGCCATGGGAAAAAAAGCAGAGGGGTAGCATTGGGCAGAATGCTTCTTCAACTATGGGCTGAATGGCCTCCTTCTCCACAAAATTCATTCTAAGATTCCACGGGAAACCTCAGCTCAGCCCCTTTCATTGGTCCACATCCTGGGATTGCCAGGTAAATGACTCAAGGTGGCTGGAAAATGACTCACGCCCACAAAGCAGATGATGACGTTTTGCAAAAGGTCAGTGTGAAGGCACAGGGCTGTGAGTAAGAACAGAAGAGATTTAATGTGTGGTTTGTAGAAACCTTGCTATTCTACAGAATTGCCCACCACTACTCCATTTCCTGTATCAGCAACTACACTTCGGGAAAAATAGCTTCCCCAGCTGTAACATTGGAACAGGAGTAGGCCCTTCAGCCCTTCATGCCTGTTCCTTCATTCACTGAGATTATGGCTGGTCTGTGGCCTAACACCATTGACCCATCTTTGGCCCATATCCCTTAATTAAAAATTATCTATCTCAGATTTAAAATTAACTACTGATCCTGCATCCACTGGCATTTGTGTAAGTGAATTCCAAACGTCCACCACACTTTGTGTATAGAGGTGCTTCCGAAAGTCTCTCCCGAATGCTCTGGCCCTAATTCTCCCGAACCAGTCTTTATCTACACTGTCTTTTCCTGTTAATTTATTGAAAACTTCAATCAGATGACCCAAAACCTTCCAGACTTAGATAAATCAGACCTAATTTGTTTAATCTCTCTTCATAACTTAACTCCTGAAGTCCGGGTATCATTCTTGTAAGCCTGCGTTGTACTCCCTACAAGACCAATACACAGTGGCTCAGTGCTTAGCACTGCTATCTCACAGCGCCGAGGACCGGGGTTTGATTTCAGCCTCAGGTGACTGTCTGTGTGGAGTTTGCACATTTTCCCTGTGTCTGCATGGGCTTCCGCTAGTTTGCTTCCACAATCTAAAGATGTGTGGGTTAGCTGGATTTGCCATGCTAAATTGTCCATAGTGTTCTGGGATGTGCAGGTTAGGTGCATTTGTCAAGGGTATATATAGGGTAGGGGAAATGGGTCTGGGTGGAATGATTGGGCCTGTTTCCACACTGGATTCTGTGAGAACAACGTCCCTCAGGTGTGTGTGCCTAGATCTGGAGATGGTTTTCTAACTGGGGTCAACCTAGCACTTCAGAGCATCCTGATGTCACAAAAAGTGCAAAGCTGATAGATTTGCTTTTTAACGAAGGTGCTGTGTTTGACTTGGGAGAGCTCGTGACTAATGCTTTATTTATGAAGCAATTCACAGATAAACAGCTGTGAAATATAATAATTGCCCGATATCTTCTCCAATTAGGAAACTTCGGGCTTAATTCCTCTCCTGCACAGTTGCAACACTCTTGCTGAAGTAGTTCCATTAAATTCCTGGCTGCATTATTTTAAGCAGTTTGCTTTACCATACTTCAACACAGTGCTAAACCCATCTATTTTCACAGACTGAACTATCCATTGTATTGGCACAAACAAAACCATAACATAAACAGAAGGGTGGCACGGTGGCTCTGTGGTTAGCACTGCTACCTCACAGCACCAGAGTCCCAGGTTCAATTCCAGGCTTGGGTGACTGTCAGTGTGGAGTTTGCAAATTCTCCTGTGTCTGCGTGGGTTTCCTCTGGGTGTTCCGGTTTCCTCCCACAATCCAAAGATGTGCAGGCTAGGTGAATTGGCCATACTAAATTGCCCATAGTGTAGGGTGCATTAGTTAAAGGGAAAAGGGGTTTGGGTGGGTGACTCTTCGGAAGGTTGGTATGGACTTAGATTAGATTAGATTAGACTTACAGTGTGGAAACAGGCCCTTCGGCCCAACAAGTCCACACCGACCAGCCGAAGCGAAACCCACCCATACCCCTACATTACCCCTTACCTAACACTACGGGCAATTTAGCATGGCCAATTCACCTGACCCGCACATCTTTGGACTGTGGGAGGAAACCGGAGCACCCGGAGGAAACCCACGCAGACACGGGGAGAACGTGCAAACTCCACACAGTCAGTCGCCTGAGTCGGGAATTGAACCCGGGTCTTCAGGCGCTGTGAGGCAGCAGTGCTAACCACTGTGCCACCGTGCCGCCCAAAACTTGTTGGGTTGAAGGGCCTGTCTCCACACTGTAGGGAATCTACAGTGTCAAACTGCTAAAAATGGTTGAAAATTAAGCCTAAAATTCACTCTAGAAATTTGAGCGGGTCCTGGTTTCAGTATCTGTAGGATTCCACTGTCTCACTGTCAACAGCAATGAACACAAACTACACTTGACCCCACTCCATCGAGAGTCACTCACTTTCAAGAACATTGGTAAAAATAAAGCCGGCGTGCATTGCCTGAAAGGGTGGTTTAAGAAGCTTCAGTGATAACTTTCCGAAGGGAATTAGATGTATACCTAAACAGGAAAGATTTGCAGTGCTCTGAACTAAAAGCCGTGGTGTGGAGGTGTAGGTATTGGACTGAATTGGACAATGTTAAAAATCAACTAGGTGAGACTGAGGACTGCAGATGCTGGAGAGTTAGAGTCAAGAGTGTGGTGCTGGAAAAGCACAGCAGGTCAAGCAGCATCCAAGGAGCAGGAGAATCGACATTTCGGGCAAAAGCCCTTCGTCAGGAAATTTCTCCTTTTCAATTCTCCTGCTCCTTGGATGCTGCCTGACCTGCTGTGATTTTCCAGCACCACACTCTCAAAGGTTAAAAATCACATAACACCAGGTTATAGTCCAACAGGTTTATTTGGAAGCACTAGCTTTCAGAGCGCTGCTCCTTCATCAGGTACCTCTGAAAGCTAATACTTCTAAATAAACCTGTTGGACTATAACCTGGTGTTGCGTGATTTTTAACTGAATAAAAAAGAATGGGTCTTACTGGATAGTTGGGCTATCATAATAGGCTGAATGGTCCTTTCCTTGCTGTATGATCTTGCATTGCATGACTGGAATCATGGACCCCACTAGCATCAAAGTCAGCAATTGCTGGAAAAGCTCAGCAGGTCTCGGAGCATCTGAGGAGAGAAAGCAGTGACCCTTCTTCACTGCCAGCATTTCTTGCCAACAGCCAGCTGAACTTGCACCGTTTGGATCCACTCCTTCTGCACATTGCACCAAATAAAGCTCGCGAAAAGCCTGGAAGACCAGTCCTTAGACTCCAAACTTGCCCTCTCCGGAACCAATTTCACTACAAGTTATAAAAGGGCAGCGCAAGCATTTACTGAGCAGGGAAATAACTGTTTTCCCTCAGTTTTCTTCCCATATCTCCTGAAACCGCCAATTGTTGGTGGAGTTCAGTTCTAGGGTTGTCCTGAGTTCTCCAGAACATTCGCCAGTGGTGATTCCTCATGTGTAAGCCAGCAGATGGTACATAAAAGGAAAAGTAGCCAACACAAGGCAGATGGGACATCAGAAAGCAGTCCTCCATCAGAACCGTTAATGTGTGTCGTGGGCTCCAATGAGAGGTGGTTCCAGTTAATCACAAGAGGGATAGAGATGAGGAATCTCTGAAAATAATAATCTATCCAGTGCAGAGAGTTCTTCCTGGTGTCAAGAACAATAAATATTCCTCGACAATGAGGGGAGTGCCCCTAGATTGGAGAAAATGGAGACCCCTCCCCCCAAATCCTGAGCCCAGCAGCCACTGAAAGACCTTAGTTGGTGGCGGGTGAGGAAGGTCCACACAATTGCTGAGATGTTGGAAAAAGGATTGGGAAGGATGGTTTTCCAGTGCCAAACTATCCCCTTTTTTGCCCCTCCACCAGGTCTAAGGAGGGAGAAGTTCTGTCCAATATGTACAAAACCGATTATCCAGTGGGACATGCTTTGACTTAGAGACAACTTTTCAAAAAAAGGACTTTGTTCACCATAATGCTGAGGACATGAAAGTTGCCATTGTTAATCTCTCCTTTATTTCATCCAGGGGAAAAAAACCTGCACTTTCCCCACCACAGCTACTAACTACTTCCCAATCGGATGCTTGGCTTTTGTGTTTAGTTCCTGCATAGAATATGTGCATTGCTGGCTTGGATAGCATTTGTCACCCCCTCCTAATTGCCGTTAAGGTATTGATAAGCTGTGTTTTGTGTGCTTGTCTTTTTGAACTGCTGCAGTCCTTAGGCTGCAGGTTTAGCCATAATGCTGTTTGGGAGGGATTTCCATGTTGCGGACTGAGAATGATGATATAGTTTCAGGTCAGGATGCTGAGTGGCTTGGAATGGGAAATCGTGAGTGGGTGGTGACCCCAGATATCTGCTGCCCTTGTCCTTCTAGGTGTTAGAGGTCTCGGTTTTTGAAGATTCTATCGAAGGGGCTTCAGTGAGTGTGTCCACAGGAGGCACTGTGGGCGGCACGGTGGCACAGTGGTTAGCACTGCTGCCTCACAGCGCCCGAGACCCGGGTTCAATTCCCGACTCAGGCGACTGACTGTGTGGAGTTTGCACTTTCTCCCCGTGTTTGCGTGGATTTCCTCCGGGTGCTCCGGTTTCCTCCCACAGTCCAAAGATGTGCGGGTCAGGTAACTGGCCATGCTAAATTGCCCATAGTGTTAGGTAAGGGGTAAATGTAGGGGTATGGGTGGGTTGCGCTTCGGCAGGTCGGTGTGGACTTGTTGGGCCGAAGGGCCTGTTTCCACACTGTAAGTAATTTAATCTAATCACTGTCTTACAGTTGAGGTGAGGTACCACGAAAAAAGGAGTGGGAAGGATGGTTCTCCAGTGCCAAACTACCCCCTTTTTTTGCCCCTCCATCAGATCTAAGGAGGGAGAAGTTCTGTCCAATATGTGCAAAACCGATTATCCAGTGATTACTGCATCACTATTTCGGAGAGCTTGCTGCGGGACATGCTTTGAATTAGAGACTATTTTAAGGTGTTTAAGGTGAGGTACCAATCAGTCAGTTTGCTATTTACTTCCTCAAGGACTTCAATCCATATGGTAATGAAAAAACAGAAAAGAAAAGGCTACTCTCCATCTAGCTGTCTATCATTCCTCAAGCATCACTCCCAGATTTGGCAGCTTGACCTTGTGACCCCTTGCCTGACCATCTTGGCTTAACGTGAAGCTTTCGCCCCAATTTATTTTTTCTGTACTGCTAGCTTGCAGCTTTATAGAGTCCTCCTCCAATTGCTCCCTTTAAATATGTAGACTGGAGTTTGTCTGCTTGTTCCTCCTTTCTCTGACAATAACGAACACCTTTCGAAAGGAGTCAGTTGAATATCTTGTTGTAAGAGAAATGACAGGGTTAAGGATCAAATTCTCGGGCCAGATTCCCCAGGGTAAGCTCTGTCCTGTGGGACTACAGGAAGGTCAGCCTTTCGGAATGCATCTGGAGAGGGTTGGATAGTTAAGATTGGAATATAACATCAGCCTTTTGGAATTTTTAGTTGATTGACTTCAGGGGTCAGGGAAACATTTTCCCAAGAGCTCTTCTTCCTGTGGCAGAGATGTTGAGAATGCAGAAATGACTTTACAAGATCCAGTCACTGTAGTATGGGAACAGAATCTCAGGATAAGGGGTCATTCATTTAGGATAGGGATGAGGAGAAACTTCTTCACTTATATGTTATGAATCCTTGGAATTCTGTACCCCAGAGCATCGTCAATATTCCGTCATTGCAAAAGGAATTTTGGCACTTATTGCTAAAGGAATGGAGTATAAAAGAAGGATAGTATTGCTGTGATTATACAAGGCATAAGACCATAAGACATAGGAGTGGAAGTAAGGCCATTCGGCCCATCGAGTCCACTCTGCCATTCAATCATGGCTGAAGGGCATTTCAACTCCATTCGCCAGCATTCTCCCCGTAGCCCTTAATTCCTTGTGACATCAAGAATTTATCAATCTCTGCCTTGAAGACATTTAGCGTCCCGGCCTCCACTGCACTCTGCGGCAATGAATTCCACAGGTCCACCTCTCTGGCTGAAGAAATGTCTCCGCATTTCTGTTCTGAATTTACCCCCTCTAATTCTAAGGCTCCACGGGCCCTAGTCTCCTCGCCCAACAGAAACAATTTCCTGGCGTCCAACCTTTCCAAGCCCTGTATTATCTTGTAAGTTTCA